>NC_052623.1:51022084-51325115 GCF_016161935.1 Mauremys reevesii | reverse complement strand
TAGTTATTAAACTTGTCTTTTGCTTTTATCTAAACCAGTGTGCCTTTTCGTGAAGTGCCTGGAGAAAAATCTCTGTTTGGTTAACATAGGCTTGTTGCATATTCCTCTCCACACCGAGGGTGGGGCGAACTGAGTAATAAATTCATAGATTGGAGTTTTGACCAGGGCAGGACAGTACAGCTCTGGGGTCTTAGGCTTGGGGTTATCTTGGCTGTAGCTTTTCTATTGTTGGTTCATGCAGTGGCTGGTCAGAGCCTGCATGTAACTGCAGCTGGGTGTGTCCCTGCCTGTGTTAATATTGATGTGAATGTAGGACTCGGAGTGATCTACAGCTTGTCACAGAAGCACAGTGTGAGAGGGAGCCCAGGCTGGTGAGTCAGAGGGCCGGTGGTACCCCAGCTCCAGGTGGCACCCCAGGGAAAACCCATCACACTCATCAACACAGCATTTGAGTGCCTCACAAACATGAATGTATTTATCCTCACAACCCCTCTGTGAGGAAGGAAAGTTTTATAATTCCTTTTTACAGGAACTGACAGACAGAAAAATTGATGCCAGGATTTTCAAAGCTTGCCTGGGTGCTTATTGTGTTTGGGCATTCAGGGGTTTTCAAAACAACTTGTTAACTGTACCTATGTGCTTGAGCAATTTGGGAGACGAGTGCTCACAGAGGGTAGGGCAGAGGCATGGTGAAGATGCTGGCTGCAACTTGACTGAGATTTTAAAATGCACTCAGAGGCTCCCACATGTTCAGCTTGGTGCTGCTCTTCTAGTTGTGCCGGGGCAAGATTGGATCAAATTATGTCACTCAGGCATCAGATGCTGCTTTGCATACTTACATACCCAGGAAACCCAGCTTCACACTCATTAGAAAACCCCAAGCATTCAGGCAAGCATGAGATTGAAAGACAGACAAAGAGCAAGTGAGAGTCCAACATTCAGAAATAGAGAGCAGTTTTCCAGAAGCTCATGGGCTAGGGCCAAGCCATGGAGGAAGGGCAGGATATTAGATTAGCCAGGGACAAGACAGAGGAGGACATCTAGGGGAAGAAGTTTCTTAAGTCTGGCATTTTGGGTGATGGGAGAAGGAGATTGTGTTAGCTATTGCATGTCGCGTGACACCCAACAGTGTTACGGTAGTACACATTGAGGGAGAGGAAAACTTGCCATTGCTGAGAGAGAGATGTTATGCAAATACCCCCACTCGAGCTGTTCTCCACCTCTCCTAGTGGATGTGGAGCACTGTGCTTTCCAGCAGAATAAGTGCTGGGTGATGAAGCTGTAGGAGAATCAGGTGTGGGGTTGGGGTAGAGGCAGGTATCAATGGATCAAAGGTGAGTATACTTATTATTTCTGGGTGAGGTATCTGTTTGCAAACATTAAGGACTCATATTAGGTTTCAGATTCAGTACAGTATAGTGATGATGGTAGGGAATTAGGGCTTGGAAAGGAGAGTGGCCAAACCTTCACCAGCCCAAGTGCCTGTGTCTACTGAGCTATGGGAGTGATGATGGAGTGACTACACAAATATGTCCCAGTAAAGTCATCACTTTATTTCCCCGCAAATAAATGCAGGCATCCATCTACCACAGCCCAATAAATCTTAACTGGGGAACAACATCATGTTGTAAGATGATGAATGAGAAAGTGTGTCTAAATACTTCAGAAAGGATCTGATTAGGAAAGGATGGTAAAAGAACAACTTTGTTAATCTAGCCAGCCCAAAAGAATACCAGGATTTTCGCTCCAGTTGTCCTAAGAAAATATTACAGCATGAAAAAAGGATGGGACTGTAGATGGTGATTTCAGAAAAAATAAAAACCACAGTTCTAAAGTAGTACAAAAAGGCTCGTATTACAAACTGCCTTGGCCGAGCACATTCTAGGAATCTCTTTATCCTGATGATAAAATTATTTAAATGCATAGGGCATGATTCTTCTTTTACTTCTACTGCTGTAAATCTGGAGTAATTCCATAAACTTCAGTGGAGGCACTCCATGTTTACAGTGCCAAGAGAACAGAATTTGGCCTGCCAGGGTTTAAATCCCTTGTCAGAATTAAAGGTGCCCTTTAGCCCAATTCTAGTTGCATCAGCTTTTACATACCTTTTTTATTTCTGGATTCTTGAACTGTTACTGAATTCTTGCTTTCACCAAGTCAGGAGCAAAGCAAAAGAAATGGAATAAACCAGAAATGGTGAAACATGAGAATACTGGTTGCAGCCAAAGCAGGAAAGATCTTTTTACTGAAATGGGAATTCCCCATCTTTGAATTATTTTCCAATAACCTTATTTGCCAGAGGTTATTTCTACAAGGATTGCTAGCTTGGAGAGAGGTAAAATAAAAACACCTAACTCAAGAGGACTGGAAAAGGACAAACATAGTATCTATCTTTAAAAAGGGGAACAAAGAAGACCCGGGGAATTTCAGGCTGGTCATCATCATTTCAATACCTGAAAAGATACTGGAACAAATTATTAAACTATCAGTTTAGGTAAGCACCTGGAGGATAATAGGGTTATAAGGAATAGCCAGCATGGCTCTATCAAAAACAGATCATGCCAAACCAAATTTCCTTCTTTGTCAATGGATAGGAGGGAACCAAAAGATGAGACATCTTGATTTTAGAAAGGCTTTTGAAACATGACATTCTCATAAGCAAACTAGGGAAATGTGGTCTAGATCAGAGGTTCTCAAACTGTGGTTCGCAAGCGCCATTCAGGCGGTGCACAGATAGTTCCCTGTAAGGTGAGCGCCTGGGTGGCCACACATGAGAGAATGAAGGGCCACCGATCTGGAGCTGCGCAGGCGTGGCTTCACTAATTAGGTGCCTGGATCCTGGAGAAGATGCACATGTAAGGTGAGGTGGTGGCCTTGGGGGGAGTAGGGTGTAGGTGGGAGGGGGAAGTGGGGTGACAAGAGGAGGGTGGGGGAATTTGGGACATGCAGGGCTGTGGTGGCCAGAGAAAGAGGTGACTTTCCCCTGCTCCAGGGCTGCAGCTGCCGGGGAGAGAGAGCCCTCCTTCCCAGCCCCAGCTTGGGGGCTGCCACAGCCAGGGAGAGAGGGCTCATTCCTTGCATTAGAAAAGTAAGACTACTGACATTAAAATGAGTTGTGTGCTTTCATTTGTGGAACAAAAAAGTTAATTACATTTTTTTGTATAGCGTTTTTATCCAAACGGTACAAACAACATTTGGCAAGCTCATTAAGTGGTCTGCTGAGACCCTCAGCAATTTTCAAGTGGTCCACGAAAAAAAAAATTTGAGAACCACTGGTCTAGATGAAATTACTGCAAGGTGGGCCCACAACTGGTTGAAAAATCGTACTCAAAGAGCAGTTATCAGTGGTTTGCTATCAAACTGGGAGGGTCAGTCCTGGGTCCAATACTAGTCAATATTTTCATTAATGACTTGGCTAATGGAGTGGACAATATGCTTATAAAATTTTCAGAAGACACCAAACTGGGTGGGGTTGCAAGTACTTTAGAGCAGTGGCTCTCAACCTTTCCAATCTACTGTATCCTTTTCAGGAGTCTGATTTGTCTGCGTACCCCCAAGTTTCACCTCACTTAAAAACTACTTGCTTATAAAATCAGACATAAAAATACAAAAGTATCCCAGCACACTATTACTGAAAAATGGCTTATTTTCTCATTTTTACCCTATAATTATAAAATAAATCAATTGGAATATAACTATTGTACTTGCATTTCAGTGTATAGTATGTAGAGCAGTACAAACAAGTCATTGTCTATGAAAATTTAGTTTTTACTGACTTCACTAGTGCTTTTTATGTAGTCTCTTGTAAAACTAGCAATTATCTAGATAAATTGATGTACCCCCTGGAAGAGAACCACTGCTGTAGAGGACAGGATTAGAATTCAAAACCACCATAACAAATTGGAAAATTGGTCTAAAATCAACAAGATGAAATTCCAAAAAAGATAAGTGCAAAATACTACACTTAAGAAGGAAAAAAAATCAACTGCATAATTTCAAAATGGGGAATACCTGGCTAGGTGGTAGTATCACTGAAAAGGATCTGAGGGTTATAGTGGATCACAAATTGAATATGAGTCAACAATATGTTGTTATGAAAAAGGCTAATAGCAGTGTGTATTAACAGGGAGTGTTATATGCAAGACATGGGAGGTAATTATCCCTCCCTTCTTGGCACTGGTGCGGCCTCACATGGTTTGGGTGCCACACTTTAGGAAAGATGTAAACAAATTGGAAAGAGTCCAGAGGAGAACAAAAAAAATGATAAAAGGTTTAGAAAACCAACCTATGAGGAAAGGTTAAAAAAAACTGGGCATGTTTAGTCTTGAGAAAAGAAGACTAAAGGAGGGACCTGTTAAGTCTTCAAATATATTAAAGGCGGTTATAAAGAGGATGCGTGTTCAGTTGTTCTACATATTCACTGACAGAAGGACAAGCAGTAATGGGCTTAATCTGAAAAGGAGATTTACATTAGATATTAAAAACTTTTGTAACTATAAGGGTAATTAAGCTCTGGAATACGCTTCCATGGAAGGTTCTGGAATCCCCATTTTAGACGTTTTTGAGAACTGGTTAGACAAACACCTGTCAGGGATGGGCTAGGTTTACTGGGTCCTGCTTCAGCACAGGGTATTGGACTTGCTGACCTCTCGAGATTCCTTTCAGCCCTACATTTCTAGGATTCTATTTCCAAAAAACAAGGAGAAAGACACATGAAATCAAAGACTTATTTGATGTATTGGGTACAAACACTCAAATATTAGGGTGAGTGTGGTATAAAGGCTTAGATAGACTTATCTTACCTGTAGCTAAAACAAATCAGTGATTCTGCTTTTAATTAAAAAGGTAGAGATGAATTAAAGTGCTGCTAGGGTGCAATTCACCTTTCTCTCACAAAGCCTGAGTAAAGGGATGAAGGGTGGAGGGAATGGAATTCAAACCTTCAACCCATGGGCCGCCTGTGGGGATGCAGTGTAGCCTCTCCACAGCTACAACTCCAGCCCCCGAGTTGGAAGAGGGGTGCAGCCCTGGGCTCTTTTCAGGTTGTGGTTCCTTACCAATGGTTCTAGATCTGATAAGTGCATACAACAGTGGATGTTGATATATCCTTTAATGGGGGGTGCAATGTATACTCCCTTGCTCTAGCCAAGATCTGTTGCCTTCTGTGCATGTTTGTGTGTGTTGTTCACAGAGGCTAGGGTACTATAGCTGCTGCTGCTACTAGAATCTCCCAAATTTAGTATGCCGGGAGTGCAAGGACTAAGGTGGGGCCTGGGCTCTGTGCAGTTTGAGTGCTTTTTCACATCCCAACACTTGTGCCATCTCTTCTCTCTAGTACTTATGCACAGGGCTCAGCTCAATCTAGTCTCTGCAGGAAATGACTGATGTACATATTTAATAAAAATTCCAAAGCCGCTTTATAATATTGCTCCTCATTTGAGTGTTAGCAGTTTTCAGGGCCTTACAAGTCAGTCTCCTAGTGGAACAGAAATCATTGTTATGGAGTCTGGGTATATTCTTAGTGCATTTTGTTTTATTTGTACACTTACAGCAGTCCTAGATCAAAGGTCATCACAAGTGGCATGCAGGCAAACCCTCTTTCAGAAATCTCAGCCCCAGCAGCAATGACTGGTTATCAGAAAGCAACTGTGTACCAAAAATTGCTCTCTCTAGTGAGAGAGATTAAGGCTCAGATCATATTCTCCTGGTGTTTGCCACAGCTTGCCCAAGAGCCTTCAATGCAAAAAACTAACACTACAGCATTTTTTCAAAGACTGAACAGTGCTCACCTGTTCAGAAAAGAACCTGTAAAACTATGTGTATTGTTGCCATCTGGTGACTCCCACCTGAACAATAATAATGCACATTAGAACACACAATCTTCAGTCCTTTGCTGTTTATTTTAAATGTCAACCTGGGAGCCCTTCAACAAACGGAATTCTCCCTATAGTTCTACACGCAGCATGGCTGCAGGACAGGAACAGTCACTGTTAACCACATCTCCAAGTCACCATCCTGTCCTCTGGCTGAAGTTTACATATCAGAGTTAGCAATAATGGAGACTGGAAAAGAAAAATAGGGAGAAAAGGGAGATCTTTCCAATCACAGTACAGTGAATAATCTCTATTATTTTAAGGATAAAAGTTTCACAGCAGCATTACCAATCTTCTTTGGGCCCAATTCTGCCATCTTTAATCATGGTGAGTTGCACCTTACTTTGCACATAGTCCTGTTACTTTCAATAGGTCTGCTTGGTATAGTTAGATACCACTCAACCTGAATCAGGGTGGCAGAATATAAAATAAAAAAAGAAAACATCTTTGTTTGTTCTCCACTGTGTTCATGCATTAAAATGACTAGAACCCAATATTGCTCCTTTCCAGAGCAGCAATTCACCAACTTCTGAAAAAAATGTCATGCAATGAATGACTTTAAGAAGGAACGAGAGTTTCTTCATAATGCAGTGCGAAGGGAAAATCCTGAATCATGTTTTGTTGTCCTTCTTTGTATTTGGAGTTCCTGGATGTCTAAAGAAATGAGAAGGTCACTATTACTGAAGTTTCTGCAACAAAAGAGAATCTCAGACCATTTCTTAGCCCTCAATATGGACTTTCTATTTTCTCAAGCCATTGCCTGCTTTATTGATGTGACCAGTTGTGCGTGAGGAAAGTGAATTTGTCCTTTGTAACAATGATCTATATGGAGCAAAACTGACTATAGCTTTACAAACATTGGAACTGCTTTATAAAAGTAGCCTAATGTAAATGATGACAAATCCAGTGTACTTTGCTCACCAAAGGTAAACATCTTAACATTGTGGGACTGCAGTTCAGGAAGCACTTTAAAAGGGGAGGTGCAAGCAGGTTTCAGAACATAGCACTTAACAAAGGGTCACTTGAGTACTTCTTCAAGGGGGGCTTTTGCGTAGTGCTCCCTAGGGAACTGCTCCACCCAAGATAGCCAGACATGAGAAGAGAAGGTTAAGGATTTTGAGAGGAAGGATTGCTTTAAATCTGTATGATATCAAAAAGGAACATTTTGCATTATGGTGCCAGAATCCCATCAGAAGCTCTGTTATCTTGTTTTACAGAACAGAACTCTCATGGAATTGTTAGTTTTTCCTGGTATTTATTCTATATGCATTTAACGGGGCATTCCAGATTACATCAGCACCAGCAACCCAAAGCACAGAGAAGATTTTAAAGCCTTCCGCAGAAACAAATTGGAGCACCAGAGTATGACTTTCCATGGAGTAAAGGTCATTCAACCACACACCAGTGCAGCCCAATCTGTAGTCAATTATCATAAAAAAAGACAGGGTTAAATTCATAGATTCAAAGAGTTTAAGGCCAGAAGGGACCATTAGATCATTTAGTCAGATCTCCCATATTTCATAGGCCATTACATTTCACCAGTTAGTCCTGTACTGAGTCCAATAACTTGTGTGTTCACTAAAGCATAACTTCCAGAAAGGCATCAGTCTTGATTAGAAGGCATCAAGAGATGGAGAATCAATCGCTTCCCTTGGTAGTTGGTCCCAAAGGTTCAAAGTATTGTGCCTAATTTCTAATTTGAATATCCAGCTTCAGCTTCCAGCCATTGGTTCTTGTTATGCCTTTGCTAGACTGAAGAGCCCTTTAATATCTAGTATTTTCTCCCTGTGAAGGTAGTTACTCACTAATCAAGTCAACTGGCCGTCTTCTTTTCAGTAAACTAACCAGCTTGAGCTCTTTAAGTCTCTCACTGTAAGGCATGTTCTCTAGCCCTCAAATAATTTCTGTGACATTTTCCTGCACCGTCTCCAACTTTACAACATCCATTTAAAACTATGGACCCCAGAACGGAACAAAGTATTCCAGTATCCATTTCACCAATGCCCTACAAAGACAAAATCACCTCAACTCCTACTCTCTATTCCCATTTATACAGCCAAGGATTGCATTAGCCCCTTATGCCACAGCACTGCACTGTGTCCAGTCAGTTGTTCCCACTTGTCCATGTACCACCTCACTGCAGTTAATAGGATTGCAGACACACAACTGAGAGCAGAATGTGGCTCACTGCGAACAGAAGCTGAGTTGAGAACAGAAGCTGGCAGCATGCAGAAGGGAAGGCATGAGTGGGAGAAAATGCATGTGTGTGAGAGAGATAAGGTGGGTGAGGGAAGATATGGTGAGAGACAGACACGCTTTGGAGGCTTGTGTGTGTGTCCTCAGTTCAGCAGGTGCTAACAGCTGCAGGGAGGTTTGGTGGTAGAGAGCTTTGGGGGCAGATGAGTTTTCTTGGGGGGTCACCATGGACAGGTTTTTTTTTACATTTTTACCTTTAAAATGCAGGCAGTGGCCCTTCTAAACGGGCAGCCTCGCTCTACCTGTGTTTCTCCAGCTCTCCCCCTCGCCATGCCGAACAAGCCTCTCGGGGGCTCCATTAGGCAGCAGCAGCAGGCGGAGACGTTTTGCAGTTACCTGTCCTGTCCCCCCTCCCCCGGCCGCCCGCCCTACACATCTGGACAGCGCTGATAGCCCACCCAGCCGGGCGATGCGCGCACGGGCAGGCGGGGGGCGGGCCACGCGGGCCGGATCCCTTTGTGTGCGCGGGCTGAGCCTGCCACAGACAGCGCTGTCCTCGGCCCTGGCCCTGCCCTGCCCCAGCGCTAAGCAGCCCGATCCAGGCTTTGTTCCCAGCGCCGGCGGAGACCCTGTCCCTAGTTAGCCCCACTCCGAGGCGCGCCCCACGTTGCGGCCTCCGGCTACTTTGCGCTCCGCCTGCTCCCTGAGCTCCCACAATGCTGTCTGCGGAAAGGGAGGAGGAAGGGGGCTCCCCGGCCGGCTCCTTGCAAGCCCGCCCCTCATTCAGAGAGGGAGGAGGAGCCGCCCAGCCTGCCACCCGGCGGGGCTGCCGCTGACCGGACAGGAGCCGAGGTGCGCAGAGAGCCGGAAACTGCGCCCGCTTGCCCTGCACATACCCGCTCCCCTCCCGCAGCAGCACCTGCCGCGTGTCCTCCGGAGATCGCCGGCTGGGGACGGCGCCTCTCTCCCTCGGGCCCCCGCACCGGTCTCGGCGCCCTTGGCACAAGCCTGGCCCATCTGCGGCTGCAGCCGCCCTTCCAGCCGGGCACGGGCAGGGTGAGTGTGATGCGCTGCCCTGGCTCTGGCTCTGCCCCTGCCCCGCGGCGGGCGGGCGGGCGCGCGGGCTGCTGCTCACCTCGCCGCGCGCCCCGGGGCCAGCGCTAATGCGGAGCAGCAATGGCTGCGCGGGCTCCACGCGGCTCGCTCCCAGCTGGTGTGCCCGCCCGTGATCCCGCGGGGGTGCTGGCCTGCCCGCCCTGCAGCGGGCGTGTGGTGCCCTCCCGCTGCGGGGGCTGCTTTAATTCCCTCTCACAGGCCTGGGAAGCCGTTTTACACGGGAGCGTGGTGCATGATGCAATATTTATACTATGGGGAGAGGAAGTAGCGCCAGCTTCATTGACTCGGTCAGTGCGCGCTGTGTGTGTGTGTGTGTGTCCCCGCTTGTAGACGGACTTAACACCTCCCTTCTCCCCAAAACACTCTTACAACGAGCTTCTGGGGAGCAAGATCCCTGCTCACTCCCCCACATCCAGAGACAGCCGGACAGATCTACCCTAAACGGCTGCGTCCCTCCCTGGGAACCTTGCCTTACATGGTGCTTCTGGTTGTAATGAGTCACCATTTATCGCCCTCTCCTCATTCTTGCCGAGCTAGTGCCACGCTGCTAACCTCTCCCACCTCGCAGTGATGCTTGTAACTGGGCTGTCCTGGCTTGCGCGGGGGGCTGAATGAAAGTATTCTAGATCTGGCGAGCTAGCTGCTTATGGGAGGGAGACAGCCCTGCCCGGCATGTCTTTAGCAGAGGTAATGGCGATCGCACGTTTATAGGCAACTAATCTCTTGATTAGAATAGAAAAAAACGTCCAACGAATCCGCTCAAGCCCACGTGCGAAGTCTAATAATGACTATAGTGACAGCTGTGGCCGATGCTTTTTTTTTTCCCCCTCTCCTTTTTGGGTAAGAGGTGAGGGGAAGCTGGAGTTGTAAATTTGATCAGGTTCTCTTGTGACTCTCTTCAATTAGTCACATTTTGTCATTGTTAACCCCGTGCTAGCTGAGTGGTAGAGTAAAAGCCGTGAGTTACTGGAAAGGAGGGCCTGTGAGTACTTTCTAGTTGTATGCATGGAGAACCTTTTGCTTCTTTTTCTTTAGATAGCTAGTTCTCTTTAGTTGCCTAACATCATTCAAGCATGATTGCAATGTCATGTTTCTTTTCTCTCTCTATCAATTGCAAGGGAAGTTTGGAATTCAGCTATTTGTTGCTTAATATTTAAAGGAACACCATCTACTTAAAAATCACACTGTCTGGCATTTTTATCTGCTGTTGTCACAAGTAGCACCTGCGATTACAAGAACAAAGATTAGTAAAAACAATCTTTTAGTCTCTTAGCCAGATGCTGACACCATCACACACAAAAAGAAGTGGATAACCTTTTGTTTGTTGGTTTGAGACCTGGGTAACTATTTTGCATACATATTCTAGTCAGCCATGTATTTGATCAGTAATTTGAGAAAAACATTGTTTTGGCAACTCTGGAATCTTAATCTTGCTCCTGCAGCTTTGTGCTGCTTCAGTGGGATAAAACAGACCTAAATCTGACTTTTCTAGCCCCTCAAGGATTTCCTTGCTTTGGGGAATCATCAGGTGGCATATAGCCACGGTAGTGGCACCTAAGGCTTTGTCTACACTGAAAAATTAATGACAAAACTTTTGTCGTTCAGGGTGTGAAAAAAAACCACACTCCCCTGAACAACAAAAGTTTTGCCGACAAAAAGCACTGGTGTAAACAGCGCTTTGCAACAAAGCTACTGCTGCTCATTGGGGGTAGAAGATTTTTGTCTGCGAGAGAGCTCTTTCCTGCTGACAAACAGCAGCTACAGTGCATGGCTGTAATGGAACAGCTGTAGTGGCACAGCTGTGTCACTAAAAGGTGTATAGTGTAGACAAAGCCTAAGTCCATACCTTCCTTCCCCAGCATAGGGGACATGACTAGGATAAAGTCATGGGGTATGTCTGTACTACCTGCCGGATCGGAAGGCAGTGATCAATCCAGCAGGGGTCAATTTATTGCGTCTGGTCTAGACACGATAAATTGACCCCCGAGCGCTCTCCTGTCGACTCTTGTACTACTCCACTGGCGCGAGAGGTTCAGGCAGAGTTGATGGGGGAGCGTCCAGTCGACTCACGACAGCGAAGACACCGCTGTGAGTAAATCTAAGTATGTTGACTTCAGCTACGGCACTGACATAGCTGAAGTGTAACTTAAATCGATCTCCCCGCCAAGTGTAGACCAGGCCATGGAGTATATCTACACCCTGATGATTCCCACATACCAGAGTGGTCCTGTAGGAGGATCTGGGAGCTAGCCATCTTCGATTCCTTTCCTGGTTCCTCTTCCCCAGTTTCTTTTGCTCTGAGTACAGCTTGAATGGATTATAGCTTCTGGTCCTCTGTGTCCCAAGAAAAAGATATCAAAAGATCAATGGAAAACCTAGGCATATTAATCATCTATCTGAAATGTATGACAAATAGGGGCTCAGATACCAGGGTAGTGAGTGCAGGATAAATACACAGATAGATATAAATAGAACTTGATGTTAATAAAATGAAGTGTGTTTGGCAATTAAATAGAAATTCCTTCAAAGAGACCTATGTCTATAAAATAGACCTATGTGTAGTATTGTGTATAACTTCCGTTTATTTCACTCTTTGTTATATAACATGAGAAATTGTGAGTAATATTGCCCCTATCTTGTTAATGTTTAACATAGTAGATCGTGGCCCAAGAGCTGGGGTAAATGGGGAAATGCAGGTATAATGCTCATTTTCAAATCTCATAAATATGGGATATAGGGCAGGAAGTGACATTTTTGAGTCTGGGGTAGTTTTATTCCAAATGGCACCTCCACAATGTTACATTAACATTCTTACTAGGGCTGTCAAGCAATTAAAAAATAATCACACTGTTAAACAATAATAGAATACCATTTATTTAAATAGCTTTGGATATTTTCTACATTTTCAAATATATTGATTTCAGTTACAACATAGAATACAAAATGTACAGAATACAAATATTTGCTCTGTAAAAAAACAAAAGAAATAGTATATTTCAATTCACCTAATATAAGTGCTGTAGTGCAATCTCTTCATAATGAAAGTTGAACTTACAAATGTAGAATTATGTACAAAAAATAACTGCACTCAAAAATAAAACAATGGAAAATTCTAGAACCTACAAGTTGTACTTCAGCCAATCGCTCAGACAAACAAATTTGGTTACAATTTGCAGGAGATAATGCTGCCCAGGTCTTGTTTACAATGTCACTGGAAAGTGAGAACAAGTGTTCGCATGGCACTGTTGTAGCCGGCATCACAAGATATTTACGTGCCAGATGCGCTAAAGATTCGCATGTCCCTTCATGCATCAACCACCATTCCAGAAGACATACGCCCATGCTGATGACGGGTTCTGCTCAATAATGATCCAAAGCGGAGCAGACCGATGCATGTTCATTTTCATCATCTGGGTCAGATGCCACCTGCAGAAGGTTGATTTTCCTTTTTGGTGGTTCAGGTTCTGTAGTTTCCACATCGGAGCGTTGCTCTTTTAAGACATCTGAAAGCATTCTCCACACCTCGTCCCTCTCAGATTTTGGAAGTCACTTCAGATTCTTAAACCTTAGGTCGACTGCTGTATTTATCTGTCATGGAGTAACTGGGTCAATGCTCTGGAACCAGGGCCGGTGCAACCATTTAGGCGACCTAGGCTGTTGCCTAGGGCACTAGGATTTGGGGGGCAGCATTTTCTTCAGCAGCGACCACGGCGGCCAGATCTTCGGCCACCCTGGTCGCTGCCGGCATTTAGGTGGAGGGAGCTGGGGCAGGGGAGCGTGGGGTGGGCCGCCTGCAGCAAGTAAGGGGGGTGGTGGCTTGCAGGGGAACTCCCCGCCACAGCTCACCCCTGCCCCGCCTCCTCCCCGAGCATGCCATGGCTGCTTCACTTCTTCCGCCTCCCAGGCTTGCAGCACCTAAGCTGCCACGGGGGGGCGCCTCAGGTCAGAGGGGGGGAGCTGCCATGCGGGGGGGGGGGCGCCTCAGGGCGGGGGCTCGGGGACGGGGGAGGGCGCAAGGTGGAAGTTTCGCCTAGGGCGCGAAACATCCTTGCACCGGCCCTATCTGGAACTACTCCGTATGAAGCCAGTCAGGACTCTGGGGGAGCATGCCTCCTCTCTCTGAGCATACTGTCTCCAGTGCAAGAAGCTTACACAGCTTCAACCTTCCTGGGTCTGACCTCGGAGCATTCAGCATCCCCTTCCACACCATGTGCTTTCTGCAGCAAGTCCACCCGGGCGGGGCTCCTGGAGAATCCAGAGGGGTCCTACACCCCAACTCTGCAGTCAGACATGACTCTCAACCAGCGTAAAATGGAAGATTTATTAGTCGACAGGAACACAGTGTAGAACAGAGCTTGTTAGTACAGAAATCCGTGACTTTCAGCCAAGTCCATCTTGGAAGTCCTGGGCCAGATGACCTGGACTCCTCCTCTTCCAGTCCCCCCACGCAGACAGCCCCCTGTTGCTCCTCTTCCTTCTCTTTGTTTCGCTTCCTGGGCAAAAGGTGTCACCTGGTCGCATCCCCCTCCTGGGTCTCAGGTTACATAGGTGCAAACAGCTGGGCAGCCTCACCTGCCCTGAGGGCCTCAGCAAAAATCACACACCCAGTTCCCACCACTGAAGTATTGATGCAGTACACTGGGAAACTAAGGTACGTACAGTATTAGTAAAGGACAGTAAGATTCACATGCAACATAACAAGATGAATAAAACCCTACTTTGTCACACTATCCTTAGAAATCTCACACTGGTACCTTCTTTGCGTTCTGTTAAATCTGCTGTGAAAGTGTTCTTAAAATGAATATGTGCTGGGTCATCATCTGAGACTACTATAACATGAAATATATGGCGGAATGCAGGTAAAACAGAACAAGAGACATACAATTTTCCCCCATGGAGTTCAGTCACAAATTTAAGTAATGCATTATTTTTGTAATGAGCATCATTAGCATGGAAGGATGTCCTCTGGAATGGTGGCTGAAGCATGAAGGGGCATATGAATGTTTAGCATATCTGGCACGTAAATATCTTGCAACGCTCGTTACAAAAGTGCCATGTGAATGCCTGTTCTCACTTTCAGTTGATATTGTAAATAAGCAGTCAACAGTATCTCCCATAAATGTAAACAAACTTGTTTGTCAATTGGCAGAACAAAAAGTAGGACTGAGTGGACTTGCAGGCTCTAAAGTTTTACATTGTTTTGGTTTTGAGTACAGTTATGTAACAAAAAATCTACATTTGTAAGTTACACTTTCACAATAAAGAGATTGCACTACAGTACTTGTATGAGGTGAATTGAAAAATACTATTTCTTTTGTTTATAATTTTTACAGTGCAAATATTTGTAATAAAATAATATTGTAAAGTGAGCACTGGACACTTTGTATTCTGTGTTGTAATAGAAATTAATATATTTGAAAATGTAGAAAAACATCCAAAATATTGAATAAATTTCAGTTCTTATTCTATTGTTTAACAGTGCGATAATCACGATTAATTTTTTTAATCACAGTTAGTTTTTTTGAGTTTATCAAGTGAGTTAACTGCGATTAATTGACACTCCTAATTCTTACCTAGGATTCCTTAGTTTCCTTGCCTCCACTCTAGTACAGTGAGACGTCCCCAGAGTTTCAGAAATGTCACTTCTTGTCCTATTCGCAGCTTTCTGAGACCTGAAAAATGAATTTTGCACCTGTGTTTTCCTCTTTAATTCCAGCTGTTGGGCAGACAAGATCTACTATGTTCCTCTCTCAGCAACCAGATAGGTTCAATATTAAGGACGAGTTGAGTTTTTCACTTAAATATATATATTTTTAAAATATATGTGATTAAACCTACACAGCAAATCAGACTTCTAATGACATTTAATGTTAATCTCTACAAATTCAGTTCTAAGGTTCTTGGATTTTGAGAGTTGTGCCTGTTTACCCCAGAGATTAATTTGATCTGTTCTATCTAGAACAAACCTAACATAATTAATGACACTACTATACTGTTAAGCCTTAAACCTACCAGAAAAGTATGAAATTCAGTCATAGCTGAAGTTGTTGGTAGAATGCTCGGGTCTATCATGCATATTGCTTACCACTGTGAATAGTCCCATTGACTACGCTTAGTTGTCAGTATTGCATCTAGCACTAAGTGTTCAGTGAGATTAATTCTAGAGCTGGTTGGAAAAATTCCAGTGAAATCTTTTTTCCAGTGAATTGGCTAATTCACTGAAATTTAAACATTTTGTGGAATGGTTTGATTTCAGTGAATCAGAACTCTGCCTCCCAGACAGGTTTCAATCAAAAACCTGTCTAATTTCTAGTCATCTCATCCATAAAGCTCCTCAGCAGCCCATTGAGTTAGGAGCCTGGAACTTGGGAGCCAGGACTTCCTGCTCCAAGCTCCTTCAGCCTATCTTTTGGGCTACCTTGTACCCAGAGCTTTCTTGGGTCCCTGGTAGCCTGGGAGGCTGGCTGCACTGGAGCTATGGAAGCCATGTCCACCTCAGGTTGACATCAACATGATTCTTTTCAGTTTCATGGCTGCTGTTCCCTGGTGGGCAGCTATGAAACAGACAAGATTCATATCAATTTCAGTCAGCAACAGCCCTGTCTTCCAGGATTCCAACTCTCTGCAGTTAGCCCGGTAAGCGATCAGGGATCCCCAGGAGCAAATTTAGTTTTAGAATCACTGTGTTTCAGTGTTTCTGAAATGAAATATTGCAGAATTTCAGTTCTGTGAAAAAATTCCAGTTTTGGTTTTTCATCCTGAGTCAGGATGCAAAATGTTTCTGGAAACTTGAAAATTTTCAGGGAACTAAAATTTGGTTTGCTGACCAGCTCTGATTAACACTAGTGTCTTCAGGAATTGGTCATGGACTATGGATCCAGATTAAAATTTTTCATTGACTTCTGCATTGTGAAGGATTACTTGGTGAATTATTACCACTTATTGAACATGTTCTTGAATAGCCGCACTGCTGATGCCTCGACTGCTTCATGGTAACCCATTCTGAGTCTACTGCTCTTACCGTTAAAAACTTAAAAAAAAACCCTGTATCTACCCCCCCCCCCCTTTTTTTTTTTGCCTTAGCCGCTTGCTCCTGCCTTTTTTGTAGTTGGGAAATAAGTCTTTCATCATTTCTCCTGTTCTCATGATTGCAAACTGTGTTCTTCTTTTCCTTTTTCTAGGATCTAGGGCAGGGGTTGGCAACCTTTCAGAAGTGGTGTGCCGAGTCTTCATTTATTCACTCTAATTTAAGGTTTTGCGTGCCAGTAATACATTTTAACATTTTTAGAAGGTCTCTTTCTATGTCTATAATGTATAACTAAACTATTGTTGTATGTAAAATAAATAAGGTTTTTAAAATGTTTAAGAAGCTTCATTTAAAATTAAATTAAAATGCAGAGCCCCCCCGGACCGGTGGCCAGGACCCGGGCTGTGTGAGTGCCACTGAAAATCAGCTCGCGTGCCGCCTTTGGCACGGATGCCACAGGTTGCCTACCCCTGGTCTAGGGCCTAGACCCTAGAAAAAAGAGAAGAGGCTATAGAGATTTAGAATTTCACTCTTGCCTAATGTCATTCTCCAGTCCTTGTGATTTATTTTGCTCTTCGTTGTCCATATACTTTCTAAACTATAGGGACTAGACTTACATTTGAATCCCTCTTGTTGTTAGCCACTTTCAGGGCTTACAATTAATTATTGCCTTCTATTAATCAATCAGTTGATATTCATTTTTACCTAACTGATATTTATCCAATTATTTAAACAAGTTTACTATGGGTACGTCTTCACTACCCGCCAGATCGGCGGGTAGCAATCGATTTCTCGGAGTTCGATATATCGCGTCTCATCTAGACGTGATATATCGAACCCTGAACGCGCTCCTGTCGACTCCGGAACTCCACCGGAGCGAGTGGTGGTAGCAGAGTCGACGGGGGAGCCGCGGATGTCGATCCCGCGCCATGAGGACGGGTAAGTAATTCGAGCTAAGGTACTTCGACTTCAGCTACGCTATTCACGTAGCTGAAGTTGCATACCTTAGATCGACCCCCCCCGCCCCAGTGTAGACCAGGCCTATGTGGTAGTCTAGCAAGGTACAAACAGCATAAAAATAGAGCACAGCCCTGTTTATTCAACTACTAATTAACCAAAATTCCATTTTATCCAAATTGTGGTTATAGTCCCCAGCATAGATCACTTATTCATTCCTTGAAGGCTTTTCATCCATATGATTTTGATGTCCCCCAAACAAATAGGCTTACAGTGTATGCTGTGGGCCAGCTTGTGCCCAGCCCTGTAGAGACTTGTCGTGACATGTTACAAAATGTTTTAATGTGGTTGTGAAGCAGTGAGTTAGCAGACATGATGCTGACCATGCCTTTGGCAGTGCAAGGGCTGTGCAAAGCTAGTCTTCACAGCAGGGAAGGGAGTGACAAGCTGAGGGTGAGGCAGTGGCCCCATCCTCTTCCTCCTCATTGGCAGAAGAGCTGGCTCCATATATTGGGCGTTCATGCTGCAGCCTCTTAAAGGAGATACCAGCAGCACCCTGCACTCAAGTAGGTATTGTGCCTGTATTCTGCGCGGAGGGCAGCATTTCCGCACTGCCACCTATCAAGGGCAATGTTTTAATTTCACAATTTCTCCCTGTATCTACTAAATCAATGAGCATCTCCAAGGAAGCCATTATATTAGTTTGTTATTGCTTTTTTTAAATTTTTTTTTAACTAATCTGTTATTTTTTGGCTATTGGCTATGAACATGCCTCCATTGTTATCTTTGTGTCACATATATATGAGGGCCAGGCATACACTATAAACTTTTGCTTGCATGGGTCTGTTGATCAGTGGTATGATGAGGTGTGATCTCTGACCAAAATAGCTGTGCCACCAAAAGCACAGTGTAGACGCAGTTATACTGGCAAAACTGCACTTTTAGAGATATAGCTTATTTGACTTGGGATGGGGCAGGAATGAGCTATACTAGCAAAAGCAGTTTTACCAGTATAACTGCGTCTACGCTAGGAAAGCGCTCCTGGTGTAGACCTGGCCTGGGTAACATTGGCTTGGAGATCTTGTAGCTAGTGGGCACAGCAAGTTCAGTTCAGCCTCTTACCAGTGATTTATTTTAATTTACTTTATTTTTAATAGCAGCAAAGAATCCTGTGGCACCTTATAGACTAACAGACGTTTTGGAGCATGAGCTTTCGTGGGTGAATACCCACTTCGTCGGAGGAAAAAAGTTGATGGATTTCCACTCCATATGGCTAAATGCAGTGCCTTGCATGGTGTCAAGTATCAGAGGGGTAGCCGTGTTAGTCTGGATCTGTAAAAGCAGCAAAGAATCCTGTGGCACCTTATAGACTAACAGACGTTTTGGAGCATGAGTTTTGGAGTATTCACCCACGAAAGCTCATGCTCCAAAACGTCTGTTAGTCTATAAGGTGCCACAGGATTCTTTGCTGCCTTTACAGATCCAGACTAACACAGCTACCCCTCTGATACTTTATTTTGAATAGTAATGGAAAATGAAAGTGTAAAATCACCCCTCAAATTTAGAATCCTAAATTCCCACTCAGCTGATGTCTGGCTAAGGAAACAGTTTTTGATCCCAAGGGCCTAATTCATCACTGTCTTACTTCAGTTTGATGTAATTCCTCCAATTTCAGCTAATTTAACCTGGTGTAAAAGTGGAGAAATGTAGCAGTGAATCAGGCTTGATATGCTCATATAAATGGCTAATGCAGTGATTGAATAACTGAGAGAAAGAATTAGAAGCAAGAGAATCAACTGTGAATTTGAAAATTGGGTTCACTAACTTGTCAGTTGTAGGACTGGATTTATTTTATGGAGGTGGGTTTCATTTTACTTGTTACGGGGTTCCAGTTAGCAATGTTAATAATATGCATCTTTAAAAATTATTCTAAGTACATGGGATTTGATGGCTTTAGTAACAGAATATAGAGTCATCCATCTCTGCATTGCTTATTAAAATCTAACCCAGGTTCCCTACTATTTCATGGCTATTTGATGGCCTATGTAAAAAGGATTGAGACTGTGGTCCTTTATGCTCCTTCAGTAGGAGTTTCAAAGCCTTGTGTAGGAAGCTAACCTGCTCCCATGAGTTTCTCCCTCAAGGGTGATAGTTTAAAAGTTCTTGAGGAATGTCCCTGTTGCGGGAGGTCATTCTTCTTGGGCGAAATGTGAGACTTTGAAATTGATCTGTCTGTGGGTAGCCATTGTAGTGAGTGGATCCTCAGAGTGATGTGCTCTCAGTGGCTTTATGGCTGAGATAATTTTCTAGAAAATCTATTTAAGATGGTGGTTGCTAGAGGTTTTCATAGCTCTCTCTCAGCCCTGGTATCGAAGGAACCTGGCTTTGCAGGCAGAGTAATACAAAAAAGATTCCTAATAAGACTTCTAGAAACTCTTTAAAAACTCCTGAAATAGTTTTTCTTTAACATATGTATATATACATACTGCACAATGCTGTGGTGTGGAAAAATCTTTACTGTTCTAGTAGAACCACTAACTGATGATAGTATCCTTTTATCCCTGCTTTTTTTCCCCAAGGAAATAAAACACAGCAAAGGATTTCATTTTCATCCCATGGTCCAAATTTTTGGTGATAACAGTAATTAACATTTTTTTCCAATAATTTATCTTGCTTTAAAATCTCCAGTGTTATTTTAAACCTGTCCTTTTCCCCCCCAAAGCCCTGGGATGAAACTATAATATTACCATCTGCTGTCATTTAAAGGCTCTAATAGTAATAGCACTTATTATAAATCAAAGTCTGACATACAGTGCCTTCAGTATCTGATTCTAAATAATTGCTCTGTAGGTATGAGAAGGGATGTCAAACGTGGTGGTTCTAGGAGGAAGGTATGTTGAAATATATAACTTAACAATATATCCAGATATTGACTGAAATCTGCTGTTTTAAAATATGATAGGGTTACCATATCTGAACATTCAAAAAAGAGGACAGTCTACAGGGAGTCTTGGCCCTGCCCACAGTCCACCCCCTCTCTTCCCACGCTCTGCCCAAGTCGCCCCGCCACCGCACCCCTCCTCACCCCCTGGCCCACCGCTGGCTTGCTGTATCCCTCCTCAGTCCCCCACCCACTGCTCGCCTCCTCCCACCTGCCACTCACCTCCTCACTTCCCTGCCAGAAACCCCCATGCCTGCCCTGAGAACCCCCGCCTGCCGCTGGCTCACCGCTTCTTGCCTCCTCACCCCCACCCGCCGGTGGTTCCCTCGCCGCTCGCCTCTTCGATCCCCGCTGCCCGCCACTGGCCTTTTCACACACGGCCCCCCCCAACCTGCCGCTGGCTTACTGCCCAAACAAAAGACAGTTTATTTAAGAATGAGGATTTAACTAGAAACAAGAGTGATGGAAACAAATGATTACAATATAAAACAAAATCATAAAACGTGAACCTGGGCCTACACTTTCTTGTCTCAAAGTAGGTTCCTCCTCTCCCCACAAAGTTCAGTCTGTTTGCAGAATTGACTGGTTTCCCAAACACCAGGAACCAAACATTCATGAAAGCAGCCCTGTTTCAGAAGGGGTTTCCTCAGTGAAAGGATACAGAGTGCTACTCCCTCCTCTGTGTTTTACTGAAAACAGCCTTTGTTTCTGTTTGCACACAGGGCAAACTCCAGTCCTGTTGTAATGTTTCTTTTTTACCTTTAAGGCATTTCAATTGTTTGCCATTGAATGGGACACCATCAGAGGCAAAGTCTTACTATTGTGCAAAGCTAAACAATTGAGCCTTGCATTGCATCACCAGCCAGGTTAGGCAGGGTGACAAATCCCCTTTGCCCCAAAGGGCCATTATCCCCAGTGACTAATTTCTACTCCAAGTCTATAAAGCAGACTTTTAAGGTAAATACATTATTCCTTCAATATTACCCATGTGCACATCTCACAAAGATTCTCACTCTTGGCAAGTTACCATCCTTGTGTAGATCCCTTCCACGTTCCTCTTTGTGGGTAAGACAGACATGTGTGGGTGCAGTGAGTTTGTCAGGCCTGCAGTGACAGCTGTTTGTGAAGATCGGGGGCTCTTTGCCAAGGGGTGCTGGTGACACAGTGACATTGAGGTGGCTGACAGTATGGGACAGGGCGCTGAGGCTGGTGGGGCAGGTAACACTCCCTGGGCTGGGGGGCAGGCGGTGCTGGGATGGGGCAGGGGCAGGTACCTGTCAGTCTCCAGCGCTCGGGTCGCGCCAGGGCCAGCAGCCTCTTCACCTTGGAGTCTTCCCCGCTTGCCTGGGGGCCGCTCCTCCTCTCGGGCTCCCCGGCCGCTGCCGCCGCAGCCACCCGGGAGGACGCGGAGCGGGGGGCGCCACCGCGGAGGAGATGAAAGGGGACAGGTTTGGCTGGGGCCCCACACCTGCCAGCCGAGAGCAGCAGGAACCAGGTGCCACTTGGGGGAAGCCAGGCGGCCTGAGCCAGGGCGGTGGCAGGCTCCACAGCAGCAGGGGCAGGTGGGGAGCGTAGCTTGCCATGGGTAAGGAGAGGCTGCGCTGCTGTTGCTGTTTCCTGGCCCTGCCGGGAGGTGCCTACAGCCGCTGCCCCCCGCCACCCATGGAGCCGGAGCCCAGGGCCCAAGGCCCGGGGCCCAGCCCCGCCTGCTGATAAGGACCGGGCTGCAGCTTCCTGCTCATTGCACAACGCCAGGCCAGGAGCGAACCCAGCCCCTGGCCAGTGCCCCCTGCTGCCCCTGCCCAGCTCACCCTGGCGGCCTCCGCTCCCCCCGCTTAGCCCTGCATCATTTTCATGGTAGGGTTACCATAGGTCCCTATTTTCCCAGACATTTTTACATATTTAAAAAATCCTCCCAGACGGCGATTTAACAATTAAAAAGCTGGACATGTCCAGGAAAATATGGACCTATGGTAACCCTAAAAATATGATGACAAAGGTGCAACAAAATTAAATGGTGTTTTCCTTGCAAAATGTGGGCATTGATGACAATGCAAAAAAGAACACTATTTTGTCTTAAAACGTCATTTGACAAATTTTTCTCATGGAAAATGTGTACTTGCTTCATGAAACATCATTTGGTTGATGAGGATGTTATCTTTTTATGGATATAAATATAGTCACCTCTGATAATATTGTGTACTGAGTGATTTCACTTATTTCTATCATGGAGTTCCACATCAGTAACGTGAGAGGCCCAATGATAATATTGTCCAAGCATAGTCTCAAAAGTAAGTACAGTTGAATGAGTGACTTTTAAGGGATAGGAAGCAGGCTTTTGTCCAGACCTGACTTCCACAGAAATAACCGTTGATGTAGGCAGATGTGAATGTAGATTGCTACAGAAGCAAAAAAGGCTAAGTAAATAGCAAAGCAGGCAACGTGCAGTCTGCCAGGATTGTAAAAGGAATTATGGGAAATCAGTTACACTTTTTCAGAGTCCATCTCTTTTATAACTGGACTTGTGTTTTAGAATGAGTCAAAATTAACTTCCATGGTGGAGTTAGAAGGAGCCAGAATTAACTTCCATGGTGGAGACATGATGAGACTGTAAGAACTAGATTCTCACAGGGCAAATTAGAAAGCAAAATCAGAATGCAAACAGAATCAAGTTTTATGATGTTGTATAATGACTCTCATAATAGAAATGTAGGGCAAGAAGGGACCCCAAGAGGTCATCTAACCCATCCCTCAACACTGAGGAAGAATCCATGGGCACTTTACAAACTGTGATCCAAGTTAAGGCTCCGGTACGGGAAAAGGTCACCTCAAAAGGATCAGTGTTTAGAGGTAGTACACCTGCATTATTTAGCATGCTATTAAAGACACCTATTATCCCATTTGGAAGGGCTCCCACTCAGTGGGCTCTCTGCTTGCTTCTCTACAGTGCATAGCATGGCTAGGGGCCCGCTCTGTCCAGACATGGCCCCTCCAGGCCATTCTGCCCTGCCAATAATGCTAGCTCCCCGCACTCTGCACGTGAGGCATGCAAGCAACCAAATTATGGCTGCCTTCTACACTGGAGCAGTGAGAGAGGAAGGAGTTCTGTGCGCCCTTTTGGTCCACTCCAACACACTTACATTAGAGCAGCCATAGTTTGGCTTTATTAGAGTGGAATGGTAGCACCACTGTAGTTAAGACTGAGTCTACCTTACTATTGAACAACTGATTTTTTTAAGTGCTCTAAAATCCACATGCTTACTTGGATTGACTTGAAAATTATTGTGACAGATGGAAAGCTGGGATAGGGCAAGTGGTCCAAATTTGAGGTTGTTCAACTGAGGGGTTCCTGAGATACAGCCCCCCATAACAAATCATGTTGTATCCAAATTTTATAGTTCTTGTACCTTTTTTTTGCGTACACCTGGAGCTCAAACTGTGGCTCTGAGCCTCCCTGAGCTGATACCACCCTCTTGGTAATTATCTTGGCTAATGTCTGACATCCACTGCCCCTTTCAGCAAGTGATATTTAAAAAGCTATTCAAAGCTTATGAAAACAGGAGACTATCAGATGTACTAATACAGATTAAAGAATGAGGCAGAGGGAGTGCTAATATGCAATAGGGGTAGAAAACAGTGAACAGCCCTTCTCCATTTCTGTCTCTTGTCAAACTGGTTGGAGGGGAGGGGGAAGGAGAGGAGGGAGTGATTGTTGACCAGTCTCCTTCAAGCCTGGGAGGTTGACTATTCAGTGGTTTTCTCTCTTTATCACGTGCTGCTCACACTCAGAACCAATGTAACTCTGTATGCCATGGTTTTCAGAGGTTCTAGTATCAGTGCAATTGATGATCAGGAAGGGTACGAGGCAGCGATGGGCAACCTCCGCTCTGGATTAATGAAGTTTTTGGGCAGATACACACATACAGCATCACTGAAATACAGCCAGCCTTCGGGTTGGAAGTCTGAAGCTGTAAAGCAGGGAAGGGGAGGGAGGATTTTTAGCCAATGACACTGGAATAAAGCCTTGTTGGAAGAGAAAGTGCCATGGGATGTTCAGTGACTATCCAGAGCAGCCAGGATATCAGTATTTAGGGTTCATAGAAGAAACTGCCC
Organism: Mauremys reevesii; assembly: GCF_016161935.1. Classification (NCBI taxonomy): domain Eukaryota; kingdom Metazoa; phylum Chordata; order Testudines; family Geoemydidae; genus Mauremys; species Mauremys reevesii. The sequence continues at coordinate 51,300,892 of NC_052623.1, read as the reverse complement.
CGCACACAACCCTTTCACAAACTGCATCAAATTCATCTACATCCTAAAAATGAGGGGCGGAGCTAATCCTGGTGAGATTTGAATCTGCATTACACAGGGCCTACTTATTTCACACACATGCTTAGCCTACTGAGTCATCCCCTCTGCTTCTGGAATTCTGGAATTCTCTCTGGAATTTTCCCCAAACTTCTATAGTTTGAGCATACATCACACCAGAGATAAAATCATTTCATTGCTCTACAGTGTGGCTTTCATTTGGGCTTTGCTTACTGGTCACACGCTATTTAATAATAAAGAACTGCAGAGGAAAGGAAAACTCAACGGACCAATTATCTCATAGTCTCCTTACCCCCTCAGAGTTTCCTGATTACTATACAAGTAGAGGTTTTATGTAGAAAATTTCTCACAGTGGGACTTTAATGAGCTTTCTAAATAAAATAGTATATTAACTCCTATTAAATCAGAGCAGAACATAACAAATAAATAATATCTGTGCTTGGTTTAAAAACACAGTGATTCAGCTGCCTGAATGCCAGTGGAGGTAACAGAGCAATGCATAAAAATCAAATATCCTGTCACCCAAAGGGGAGGGCCTGAGACACAATTTCCCTGTGCTTTGTGTAGTCAATTACATCTGTGCCAAGTGGGAGCAAAATGCTACTGAATACTGTGGGGGACAAAGGTGGTTTTGCACTGCACTCTATGCTGGAGGTGCTGGGGGCTGGTTCAGCACTTAGTGCAGGATAGAGAAGTCTCAGGTTATAGAAACTGGGAATAGCTGGGGCGTAGGAAGGTTCTGGCCATGCTAGGAACATCTTTGGCTTGCTTCTGCACCCAGAAGCAGCTACATTGACTCTTCATCTGTTATGGATGGTCCCCATGTGGAGAAGAATTCTATAAGAGGCACTTACAGGCAGTGTTGGCCTCTGATAAATCTGGCCCTGAGCATGCAGATACGGGGAAAGATGGGAAGCCTCAATCTAAAAATCAATGACGCAATAAAATCTAAAGCGCTTTGTTTTTTTAAGTATCAGTAACATGTTAAACCTAACGAGAACTCACATCAGTGGTGCATTGCGATTATTTTTTAGACTCAAAGACTTTAAGGCCAGAAGAGACCATCATGATCATCTAGTCTGATCTCCTGCACATTGCAGGCTATAGAACCTCACCCACCCACGGCTGTAATAGACCAATAACCTCTGGCTGAGTTACTGAAATCTTCAAATCATGATTTAAAGACTTCAAGTTACAGAGAATCCAACTTTACACTGGTTTAAATCTGCAGGTGACCCATGCCCCATGCTGCAGGGGAATGCAACCCCCCCCCCCCCCCCCCGGTTTCTGCCAACCTGACCCGGGGGAAAATTCCTTTCCAACCCCAAATATGGGGATCAGTTAGACAAAGGGTGGCCAACCTGCGCCTGAAAGAGCCAGAATTTACCTATGTACATTGCCAAAGAGCTACAATAATACATCAGCAGCCCCCCATTAGCTCCCTCCCCCGGCTGCCAGCAGCCCTGCTGATCCGCGCCTCCCCCTCCTTTCCCATGCCTCCTGTGGCATGCAGGAGGCTGCGGGGGAGGGGGAGGAGCGAGGGCATGGCAGGCTCAGGGAAGGGGGCAGGAAGGAGTGGAGGCCTTGGGGGAAGGGCTGAAGTAGGGGCAGGGTCTGTGGCAGAGTCAGGGGTTAAGCAGTGAGCCTTCCCCCTCCTCCCCCAGCACATTGGAAAGTTGGTGCCTGTAGCTCCAGCCCCAGGGTTGGTGCCTATACAAGGAGCTGCATATTAACTTCTGAAGATCCGCTTGTGGCTCTGGAGCCCCAGTTTGGCCACCCCTGAGTTAGACCCTAAGCATGTGGGCAAGACCCACAAGCCAGACAGCTGGGAAAGAATTCTCTGTAGTGACTCAGAGCCCTCCCCATCCAGTGTTCCATTGCTGGCCATTGGAGATATTTGTTGTTAGCAGTTGCAGATGGGCCACATGTCATTGTAGGCAGTCTCCTCATACCATGCCTTCCATTTATCAATCTCAGCCTTGAAGCCAGTTCAGTTTTTTGTCCCAACTGCTCCTCTTGGAAGGCTGTTCCAGATTTTCACTTCTCTGATAGTTAGAAACCTTCATCTAATTTCAAGCCTAAACTTATTGTTGGCTAGTTTATATCCATTCGTTCTTGTGTCCACATTGGCATTTAAATAACTCCTCTCCCTCCCCAGTATTTATCCCTCTGATGTATTTATAGAAAGCAATCATATCTCCCCCCAGTCTTCTTTTGGTTAGGCTAAACAAGCCAAGCTCTTTGAGTTTACTTTCATAAGGTAAGTTTTCCATTCCTCGATCATCCTAGTAGCCCATCTCTGCACCTGTTCCAGTTTGAATTAATCTTTCTTAGGCCTGGTCTACACTAGGACTTTAATTCGAATTTAGCAGCGTTAATTCGAATTAACCGTGCACCCGTCCACACCAGGAAGCCATTTAATTCGACATAGAGGGCTCTTTAGTTCAAATTCTGTACTCCTCCCCGACGAGGGGAGTAGCGCTAAATTCGACATGGCCATGTCAAATTAGGCTAGGTGTGGATGCAAATCGAACTTAGTAGCTCCGGGAGCTATCCCACACTGCACCACTCTGTTGACGCTCTGGACAGCAGTCCGAGCTTGGATGCTCTGACCAGCCACACAGGAAACGACCCAGGAAAATTTGAATTCCTTTTCCTGTCTGGGCACTTTGAATCTCATGTCCTGGTTGGACATCGGGGCGAGCTCAGCAGCACCGGCAACGATGCAGAGCTCTCCAGCAGAGGAGTCCAGGCAATCCCAGAATAGAAAGAGGTCCCCAGCATGGACTGACCGGGAAGTCTTGGATCTGATCGGTGTGTGGGGCAATGAGTCTGTGCTTTCAGAGCTGCGCTCCAACAAACGGAATGCGAAGACCTACGAGAAGGTCTCCAAAGCCATGACAGACAGGATACAGCCGGGATGCAATGCAGTGCCGCGTGAAAGTCAAGGAGCTGAGACAAGGCTACCATAAAATCAAAGCGGCAAACGGACGTTCCGGAGCCCAGCCCCAGACATGCCGCTTCTATGAGGCACTGCATGCCATTCTCGGTGGGTCTGCCACCACTGCCCTACCAGTGTGCGTGGACTCTGACGAAGGGATAGTGTCGACGGCCAGTTCCTCGTCGACGTTCGCAGATGGGGAAGATGAGGAAGGAGATGAGGAGGGGGAGGCAGTCGACAGCACTTACAACGCTGATTTCCCCGACAGCCAGGATCTCTTCATCACCCTCACTGAGATCCCCTACCAACCCTCCGCAGCCGTTACCACGGACCCTGAATCAGGAGGAGGATCAGTCGGTAAGTGCTTTAAACATGTAAACTTTTATTATTAATGGAACAGGAAAATAGACTAGGCGAACAGAAGGTCTACATGTAGGGGAATGGAACAGGAATCTTCCGCGGAGATCTCCACGAAGCTCTCCTGGAGGTAGTCGAAAAGCCTATGGAGGAGGTTCCTGGGGAGAGCTGGCTTATTGGGTGCTCCGAGGTAACATACTTTTCCGCGCCACGCTCTCAGCTGGTACTCCGGGACCAGTGCCTTGACGAGCATCGCAGCATAGGGCCCTGGTTTGTGCTGGCTTTCATTCAGCATGCGCTCCCTGTCTCTCCATGACACCCTCCTCAGGGTGATCTCGCGCACAGACTCCTGCATGGAAGTAGAATGATTTGTGTACTATTACTATTGGTAGTGCTTCACTGTTCCTTAGAACAACAAGAAGCGTCACTTTAGAGCCACGTGCTGGAGGCTACAGAGTGGCAGCATACAGGGATCTTTTCCAAGGGAAAACCGTGAGGGGGTGGAACAGGGGCAGAGTTTATGCTTTCAGGATTGCCTGCATCAAGAGGACAGAGCTGGACACTGACTTTTAAGCAGCCAAAAGCCTTTGGCTTACCATGCCTGGCTGCTCCACGGATTCAGCTTTCCTGCCCCGCTTGTCTGGTCTGCAGTGCAATACCCCAGGCAATGAAAGCGAATGCAGATAAATCGAACTTTCCCTGAGTGAGTGCTCAGGAGATAGGTGCCGTCCATGGTCTGGTTCACAGGCAATGAGTAGACTATATTTCATTTTTAAGAAAAGGCATCTTTGTAAGCAATTCACTTCCTTTTCCCCCTCACACAGCTGCAACAGTATCCCGACCTGCTCCACCATGCCCCTCACAGAGGCTGGCGCAGATTAGGCGTCGTAAGAAAAGGACCCGGGACGAGATGTTTGCAGAACTTATGGGCTGCTCCAGAGCAGAAGCGGACCAGCAGAGCCAGTGGAGGGAGAACCTCACACAGCAGCAGCGCTCACACAGCGAACGGGAGGACAGATGGCGTCAGGAGGACCAGCAGGCGACTCAAACGCTGCTTGGACTACTGAGGGAGCAAACGGACACGCTCAGGCGCCTTGTCGATGTTCTGCAGGACCGCAGGCAGGAGGACAGAGCCCCCCTGCACTGTGTCTGCAACCGCCCTCCCCCGCCACACACTCCAATACCCACCTCTCCCAGAATAACAAGAAGGAGGGGTACCAAGGGCCGTGAAAACTGTCACTGCACCACAGCGGACTGCTAAATTACCCAAAAGTTCTCAGTCCCTAGATTTTGAAAAGTTCTCACCTTTACTGTGTTGTCGAGTATTAAAAGTAGTTTGCTGTTAATTACTGTTTCTGTCATGTTTGTTTGCTGAAGACTTTCTGTGAAGGGGGGAGAGGGGTTTGGTAATTGCATAGGACAGTCACCATGAACAGGGTACAGACATGGGGGCAGGATCAACAGCAGGTTACTCACTGAGTGCAGTCACTAGGCACCCTGGTCAGTCTGTGAGGTGTTTTTAATGTTCTGTTCATAGGCGGCAGGTGCCCTGCTCCAGGTATACTTGGAGGTGGGTCTCTCCCCCGGCCCAGCCTGGATCGGGCCCTGGCCTACGCGGGTCTCCCCCTGCCCCGTCAATTCCCTGCCTGGAGCAGGTCCCAGCACCCACCTGCCACCCCTCCCCCGGCGTGTCGTCTCGCCCCCCTCCCCCCCGCACTGCATCCCTACCTGACAGTAGAGCGGCTACCGGCACAAATGCTGTCTGCTGCCCCAGGGTACTAGCACCTGCCATCCACAAATGGCAAGGCAGGTTGCCATCACCCTGCCCTTCTACCGTTGCCCTGAGCCTCCACAATGCCCCAAACCCTCAGCCCCAGCCACAGCCCGCAACCCCCTACGCCGCCTCCCCCGTCCCACACCCCCCGCACCCCTTCCTCCGCCCCACCCCAGCCCTGAGGCTGCACCCAAACTCCGTCCCAAAGCCTACACCCCTCACCCCTTCCTGCACACCCACCTGTAACCGTCCTCCTCCCAGAGACCGCTGTAGGAGCAGTAGGCTATCATTCCTAGAGTCTAGAAGCAGTCTCTACATCACTGCACACCCTACCCACCACAATCCGCGTCCCTGTTTCAACCCTTTGACGCGAAATCATTATTAAAGAAAAGGTTTTTAAATAACAATGCTCCATTACCTTTATTTTTACACGTGTGTTGGAAGGGGGCAAACGGGGTGAACGGGGTATGAGACTGCAGAGGAGAGTCAACAGTAAATGGGTAAAGAAACGGGCAGGTTCAGCTTCTCTGTAAAGCAACTGGACAGTCATAGGTTACCCTGCTCTCTGAGGAACCTAGCTTTCAAAGCCTCCCGGATGCACAGCGCTTCCCGCTGGGATCTTCTAATGGCACGGGTGTCTGGCTGAGCGTAATCTGCAGCCAGGCGATTTGCCTCAACCTCCCATCCCTCCATAAAGGTCTCCCCCTTGCTCTCACAGAGATTGTGGAGCACACAGCAAGCTGCAATAACAATGGGGATATTGTTTTCGCTGAGATCCGAGCGAGTCAGTAAGCTCCGCCATCTCCCCTTGAGACGTCCGAAAGCACACTCCACCACCATTCTGCACTTGCTCAGCCGGTAGTTGAAGAGTTCTTTGTCACTGTCCAGGGCGCCTGTATAGGGCTTCATGAGCCAGGGCATTAGCGGGTAGGCTGGGTCCCCGAGGATCACTGTAGGCATCTGCACATCCCCAACAGTTATTTTGTGGTCCGGGAAGAAACTACCTGCCTGGAGGCGTTTAAACAGACCAGAGTTCCTGAAAACACGCGCGTCATGAACCTTGCCCAGCCACCTGACGTAGATGTTGGTAAAACGTCCCCTATGGTCCACCAGTGCTTGCAGCACAATTGAAAAGTAGCCCTTTTGGTTAATGTACTGGCTGGCCTGGTGGTCCGGTCCCAGGATAGGGATGTGAGTCCCATCTATAGCCCCACTGCAGTTTGGGAATCCCATCGCGGCGAAGCCAGCTATGACGACCTGGACGTTTCCCAGGGTCACTACCTTCGAGAGCAGGAGTTCAACGATTGCGTTGGCTACTTGCATCACAGCAACCTCCACGGTAGATTTGCCCACGCCAAAGTGGTTCGCTACTGACCGGTACCTGTCTGGCGTGGCAAGTTTCCAGAGGGCTATGGCCACTCGCTTCTGCACTATCAGGGCTGCTCGCATCCTGGTGTCCTTGCGCTTCAGGGCAGGGGACAGCAAGTCACACAGTTCAAGGAAAGTGCCCTTACGCATCCTGAAGTTTTGCAGCCACTGTGATTCATCCCAGACCTGCAGCACTATGCGGTCCCACCAGTCCGTGCTTGTTTCCCGGGCCCAGAATCGCCGTCCCATAGCATGACCCATTGCCACCATGATCTCCACGGCGCGGCGTCCCGTGCTTTCTGACAGGTCTGTGCCAGTCTGAGACTTCATGTCCTCACCGCGCTGCCGTTGCCTCCTCGCCCGATTTCTCAGCATCTGACTGTTGAAGAGGTGTACGATAAGGTGCGAGGAGTTGACAACGGCCATAAGTGCAGCGATGATCGCAGCGGGCTCCATGATCGCAGTGGAGTGCTGTGGCGTCCGCGCTGTCACTTATAACAGGAAAAGTGCGCGAACTGATTTCCCGCCGGCGGGGGTGACGGTTGAATGCTGACAGTTACCAAGGACCACCCTCGACACAGTTTTCACCCCCAGCATGCATTGGGGGGAAATCCCAGAATTCCAATGGGCAGCGGGGAGTGCGGGAACTGTGGGATAGCTTCCCACAGTGCACCGCTTCCAAAGTCGACGTTTGCCCCGTTACTGTGGACTCACACAGTCGAATTAGTGTATTTAGTGTGGATACACAAATTCGACTTCATAAGGTCGATTCCACAAATTCGACTTAAGTTGATTCGAAATAGTCTTGTAGTGTAGACATACCCTTAAACATGGGAGACCAGAATTGCACACAGTATTCCAGATGAGTTGGAACTGGGATGCAGGTTTTGTTGTGTGCTGTGATGTGGTAGAGATGGTTGGAAAGGCTGTGTGTGCCGTGTACCTGAATCTTGTAGAGCGATTACAAGAAAATGACAGATAAAGTACATGGGGGCTAGGTGGACGGAATCCATTCCCAGTTTGTGGCAAGGAATAAGGCAGCCTCACAACCCCTCTGTAGTTGCTATCCCAGTGCATAGGCTTTAACTACCTTGACACCCCTCCTTGGTGGTGATTTGTGGGCCTGGATCTGCATAATTTCAGACACACTAACCACAACCCTGCCTTTTCTTTAATCCCCTTCTATGCTGGTCAACATGGAGTCCAGCTCCACTTCCAGAGGGTGTGCCGGGTCCCGCTGCACTCATTCTTTGCCATCACCTGTTCTTCTGTTGGGTGGAATGGCAGCAGTTCAGCTGCACTGTCCACCGTCCCTGTGTTGCTGGGTGAACTTCACAGCAGCAGAAGGTTCATGTGGTTGAGATGTAGCCATGCAGAATGGACTTTCATCTTGAATGGTCCCTGGCAAGGCCACCCTATTACACCCCGGCATCATGGCAGGAGTTTTCAGGCGACGGGATTTGCAGAATGATGATTGCTTCCTCCATTTCTCTAAGCTCAATATGGCTAACCATGTCAGTGGGCCTGACACGTGTAGTTAGGTGACTAGCAGGGTCGTGGTTTATGTGGGACTTAAATGTCCTTATGAATTTCATTCTGTGTGAAAGTGAATGCAGTGTGCACTTATCACAGAAGCAAGCACTTTATATACAAAAACGTCTCTGAAAAATAAATCCTAAATAAACTCCTACTGATCTTTATGTAAAACTAAAATAGCACGACAGTCTCTCAACCCACCCTGTAGTGCTCCTCCTTATATACCACATAATAAGTGCCTTTTAGAAATAGCTAAGACAACTATTGATCACTCTTCAGGGAGGTTACCTTGTCTGGCCTGCCCCTTAGGTTGGCATAACAGGAGTATTTGTATTCTGCCTCCTTTCATGAGGCTTTTATAAGCTCCTTATATAGTATCCTCTGGAGTTTTTTGCCTGCTGGTATTATACCCTCCTTTCCTAGAGACTTATTAGCCAGTCTAAATTCTTCCCACACAAATTTCTTACTGAGTTGGAGCACACACCCTCTCTTCTACAGCTCCAACAAAACTGTCAGGTAAGCTTGTAGTAGCAGATGCCTTTGGAGCTTGTATGCCTGGTTTCCATGACAATACTGCAATAGCAGCTCACACTTCTCCCTCACATTTGGCTAAAATTCCAGGTTTAATCAACATCTCCCAGGAATCTGCTTGTTACAGAGGGTGCTAGTTATGACCCTATTATTAAGGTTGCCTCTTCCTCTCCATTATAATCACCCGATTTCAACTGATTATAATTTTGCCAAGCTTTAGCCACTGAGGCTGACATTTTCTATGCTTGGTCTCTGCCTTAGGTTGCATTTTTGGGGAGTTTCAGCAGAAAGAGGGTTGGTTTGTTTGTTTGTTTTTTCATGGAGCAAGCTGGTTTAAAATATATGTTGACTAAGTTTTGTGTCCATTTTTTTAAAGAGCTCTTGCACCTCCAGAGGTTGGAGCAAGAACTTGAAATCTGGTAGGGATGCGGTCCTGGGATCAGAGTATTACCTTGTGCTGCTGCTGTGAAAATCTTCCTAGATATGGCCAAGTTATAGACCACAGGAAATCACCATTTTCACAAGTTGCAATGGGCAATCTTAATTTTGACCTTTTGTAACTTTTGAGCTCCTGACTTTGCAACCTTAATATCATTTTAAAAACTATTTTATTCTGTATGTAATAGCAAATATATTGATCAGAGAAGCCTCAGTCATTCTGATCCAAACTATTCTGTTCCACATCAGGGAAGGGCTTTGAGATGCAACATACAGAGAGTAAAGTTAAAAACACGGCATTTGCTCTTGTTCTGCTTCATGCACAATAAACACAGCACAGAAAGATGAGTAAATGCTACAACTGTTACTACAAATAATTCAGTAACTACAAATACAGCATTCATTACATGAGAACTGATTTTACATCCACTGTTCTGTGACGTTTAACTCTATTTTCCTCTCTGTAAAATGGGAAGGATAATGTTACTGACTGGCCAACATTTTCAGTTAAGCTCCTAAATCTATATTTAGGCACCTAAATCTAAGTGGCCTGAGTTCAGGATACTTGAGCAGCTACAAATCACATTGGGATTGAGGGCATTTGAAAAAGCAGGACATTCTTATGTAGGTGCTGAGCTGTGGATTTAGGAGTCTAACTTTAGGTTTGAAAATGGTGGCCCTAATTTTCATGGGGGCTGTGCAGATGAATTTGCTGATGCATATAAAAGGTGCACTTTGAAGAGCTGAAGTGTTACTAAGTGCTAAATTTGACAGTGACAGCTTGCCATGTTGTATATTGTGGTTTTCTTTTGTGTTAGACTATTTGGTATTGACATTTTTTGATCAGCAGACCCTTGACCCTATTTCAGAGGGTCGCTTGTTGTATTAGCCAGGACTGCCCTCCCACAGAGTGCTGAGCTTTCGCAGCTGAAGTGAATGGGAGTTGAAGGAGCAGCTGCCTCACAGGATCCTGCCCAGAAACAAACAGGAGTGACTTTTGTATAATGTAAAATTTTAACTGCAAGTGGCTCAGTCTGTGGGCGAGGCTGCCATGGCAATGGCTTTTAACATGCCTGGGAACTGCCAAGCTGTTCAGTGTTGATATTACTGATTACTAGGATGCTGTTAAAATGGAAGGTGCTTTTTACTCATGGTAGCTGGGAGCACAGGAGAGGCTGTTGCCTGGTGGGGGAGGAGTGAGGTAGAGAGGATGATGCAATTCAAGTAGTTCATTGCAAGTTTGTCAGTCAGTACCGGGTAGCAGCATTACTGAGAAATGACAGCGAGGGTGGGGGTTTGTGAAGAAAAATATGGTCAGAATGGTTGAAAGCCGACCTTTTAAATCCCAAATTAGAAATGAAAGCTCCGTTTCCCTGCCATAGCAAGGTGGAGGTCAAAGGGATAGTACTCAGTCAGGAACAAAACAATAGTATCCATTGTCCATTCTCTGTATCTCTTACAAAAAGTGTTTCAGGAGAGTTGAGAAAAAATGGGGAAAGTCATAGCTGTGCTGTGCTCAGTTTGTGTGTGGGGTGGGGGTGGCCAGTGCTTAATTTGTAATGAAAGAGGTGCCGGGGCTCCAGCAATTAGATGCTAGGGCTCAAGCAATTATTTTACTTACATAACTGATGCGGCAAGCCTAGAGGAGCCAGGGCTCAGCCCTGGCAAGCCCCAGCACAAATTAACCACTGGGGGTGTGGTCTTTGCAGCAGGGGAACTTAGGTGCATGTAGTCAGGGTTGTTATGCAAACAGCATAGTGGAAAGGGCCCCCGCTTCCATCCCATCATCTACGCCCTATACACAGCCCCATTCTTTATTTCCTCTTCCCCATGCTTTTTTCCTACCTTCTCATTTCTTCTTTTCTCCTTTTATTCTGCTGTAGGTCATTAGTTATACCACCTTTGCTAATAAAGTCAGCATCACCGTATTTTCCCCAACTGAAGATCTGGTCTGCTAGGGCCTTCTTTCCATCTATTTCTCCTTGGTTGCTCCTCCCAACACAGTCACACTCCAAATAAAAACTATTAGTACAATCTACTGTCAAGGGAGATATACCATAGTTGTTAATAATAATCATCATAATGTAATTATTGATCATCATTAGGATGCTCAGTACATAGTGCCTGCTTCAAGGCGCTTCAAGTGTATGGTCACTTCCTTGATCTTGATACTTTTCACTTCCTGCTTGTGGTTTGGGGGGCACTCCTGCTTCTGCAGCTGCAATGTAGTCTACGCTGGTCAGCTGTCTGCTCCCACCCACTGCCTCATGTGGGAGCTGAATGATGAATGAGGAGGGGAATAATGATCACCAAGTCAGGTGACGTTGCAGTTCTTCTCTACAGACCAGGGATCTGCAACCTTTGGCATGCGGCCTGCCAGGTAAGCCCCCTAGCGGGCCGGGCCAGTTTGTTTACCTGCTGCGTCCACAGGTTTGGCTGATTGTGGCTCCCACTGGCTGCCGTTTGCCACTCCAGGCCAATGGGGGCTGTGGGAAGCGGCGGCCGGTACATCTCTCGGCCCACACTGCTTCCCGTAGCCCCCATTGGCCTATAACGGTGAACCTGGGGGGCCATATGCAAAAAGGTTGCCAATCCCTGCTATAGACAATCACAGGGATTAGGAGAGTCGCTCCAGTCCCACTCTCTCTCCCCACCCCCCCCAGCAAGTGATTCAGAACAGAATGAGTGTCACATTATTTGCCTCTGCCTACATCTCCACTCTCATTTCTTTCTGCTTCTCTAACATTGCCTGTGCTCTACTCTACTTAATGCTCCTTTTGTATTTGCCTCCCACTCCCAGTCTTTGTGCCTTCTTCCATCCTGCTTCATACTTGTGCTAGGAACTCCCTCCTGTTCCACGTGTGCCAAATGGTCACCATCTCCTCTTTCAAATCCTGCCTTAGAAGACACATCTGTACAGAAGTCTGTTAACAATAAGCCACATACATGTTTAGCCTACAGGCATACTTAAAAAAAGGCACCACCTCTAGATTCTCATGATTATCCAATGCATTAATTATTATTTATATTCTCCTAGAAGCCATTGTTGTATCTGAACTACATTGCCTCTCGATTTAGGGCCTGATCCTGTGAGATGCTAAACACCCTAAATTCCCTGTGGTGTCAACAGGTAGCCCAGCACTTAGGCCTGTATGCTCTAACGGATGGACTGTGTTTTCTTCAGTATTTCATACAGTGCTGTGCACAATGGCGGCGTTCAATAAAAAACCAACAATTCATTCAATTTATGGCATCTCTTCATTTAGTTATAGCCTGAAGATGTTTGATGCATGCTTATGTATGGTCAAGCAAGCAGAGAAGTGTCTTATTGAATAGTACTTCAGTGGCGATTATTTAGCTACGTGGGGTGACTTGTGCAAGAACAACCTCTGCGACTGCACCCACACAATATGAGTGCATATCTATGTGTGTACAAGGGGGTATGAGAGTCCAGATCAGTAACTGTGCACTTAATTACGTGATTTACACATACAAAGCCTCATATGTGTGTGCAACAATTGCATGTCAAACTTTCGAATATGCTTTGAAAAAACTAGCACTTTTTTTACTCAAATTATAAATCACCTGTAGGAATGCTAGGGCCAAAGCCAACCTTTTTAGTTAATTTCACTGTAGGTTTCTTTTATATGCTGCATAAATTAAAAGCACAGGAATGCCACAGTATTAGATTCATAGTCATGATAATGCCCTTGGAAGTTAGTAATATAATTTGGAATGCAGCTTAGTTGCTTATAGGAGACATTAACCTCACTCAGTATAGAAAGGTAGCAGTTTAAAAAAAATACTTTAATTGTGTCAAATCATTTGCAAATCTAATGGAACTGAATCCAGGTCTAGGACTCAGCCTGACCTGATTCAGAGCTCCATGCATGGACGGCTTGCAGGAATGGTCTCAAGATCAGTGAAAACATTCCTGGATTAAGGAAAGCCATTTCTAATTAATTGATTTGGAATGCATTGTAATTTCATTTATCCCAATGAATTATTTAGCCCTTCTAGTGTAATTTAGAATCAGAAGATGCAGTTATACTAGGAGGATGGTAAAATCTATCTTGAAAATGTATAGTCAACGTGTTCTGACACTCTGATGGACTCAGCCCCTCGGAGCTGCAGTAATATCTTTTTTCTCCGCCAATTGCATTATTTTTTCACTAAGGTCTAAATCCTCCCCCTGGTGCCAATCCTGAGTAGCTGGCTTAGGGTAAGGCATTTGTGTGAGGCCTGAAGGGGGAGAAATCCCTCCCCCCCCCCACAAATGCCACAGAGCATCAATGGAGCCACTGCTACTATCTCTGGTGAGCAACAGCTTTTGGTCAGATTGCACATACTGTATAGTAGAGCACAGAAGGTAACACTGCACATACAGAACATATTTTCAAGGGGCTCACTTACATTTGCTGTGGATAAAACTTTCCTGCCCTTTTGAAAGTTTAACAACTGAACCCTAACTGTTGTGCTAACATTTATGCCACCCATGGTTCAGCATCTGTGCGCAGCCCTGATGCATGGTATTTGTGTTTTCTCATACCCATAACCACCCCCCACACTACTTACGATCAGGGCTGGCTCCAGGCACCAGCTGAGGAAGCAGGTGCTTGGGGCGGCCAATACCAAGGGGCAGCATGTCCAGGTCTTTGGTGGCAGGTCCCTCAGTCCCTGTCAGAACGAAGGACCTGCTGCCGAATTGCCGCCGAAGAGTGGAGCGGTGTGATTGCGCTGCCGCGGCTTTTTGTTTATTTATTTAGCCACTTGGGGCGGCAGAAAACCTGGAGCCGGCCCTGCTCACGATAAACAATTAACCATGAGACCACCCATTACATTGCAGGTATACACACCAATTTGCAGAGTGTAAGAGTTCCATATGGGTGAATGAACTGAGCTGCGGACAGCTGGCTCCAGACCCTCCGACCCCGGTAGGGATGTGCAGGGGGGGTTGTGGCCCCATAGAGGATATCCGTATCACTTGTGTACTGCAGAGTGAGCTCCAGGCAGATTCTGAATAATTGTAATTGGGAGGGGGTGATGTTTGAGCAGAAGAGTGTATGCTGCTGGGTCCTGGGTTATGTGGATTCACGAATCTTCATGTAAAGAGTGTGGAGGAGCTGCGGATGCTATTCCAGTCTATTAGTATATTGCCCTTACAAATGCTGCACTGTGGCCTTATTGGATGCCCCTGGGACAGGGAGGTGGATTTCATCCAGCAGCACAATTTATTTGGAAGTAATTCAGTTATGGATATTTTCACCCCTGGATTAACATGCCAGGTGCATACAGGTAAACCTGCAAGGTTATGCCTAGTTTCCCCCCCTGCATATAGAGAAAGTAGATTTGGGGAAGTCTGAGTTCTTTGCCTTCTGATACATACATTCCAAAGCAGACTGCAGAGATAACAAAGCTTACATTTTCCCCCGATGGGTTGGAAACACCACATGATGCATTTTCTAGGCCTCATCTGTCTAACTCAAGGAAAATTGCTGATGTCCCATGGAGAAAGCATGTCTTCCTCTGCTGGGTGGGGGAGGAACAGACAGGATCAGAAGAGCTCTGAGGTTTCCCTCCGTCACTGGGGGTAAAAGCGAATTGAAGATGCTTTAACATTAAAAATACCAGCTACAGATGTCCAAAACAATCAGATGCACCATTCCCCTAGGATATGTTTAAATGGCTAATCTTTTTATAAAGTACCCACTAGCCCACGGTGCTTTGGAAGAGGGAGGTGAAATACATTGTCAGAAAATGTAAAGCCATAACTACAGCCTGTCTTTTCCTCTTCTTATTTGTTCAGTAAAAGGTCTCAAGTCTGGCTGAGAACATTATGTCTCTTGGTCTCACTGCCCCATTCAGTAAACTCTGAACGTGCTGTCTGAAGTACCTTAGAATGCTTTCCTCTGGAACAGAGCTATAATGCCAGCCTGGCTGAGGGGTTTGGCTCTTGAAGAAAAAAAAAACTTGTATTGCAGAACTGCCTTAAATAAAAATGATATTTACCAATAATCTACAGTATGCTGGAGGGTGCATGTGGATATTCAATGTCTGGATTTAGAAAAGCAGAAAGAGAATCAAAGACATTTACTCTGTACAGAGGAGTAAGATGGATGTGAATCTTTAATAAAAAATTCATAAAATATTAGGGTTGGAAGAGACTTCAGGAGGTTATCCAGTCCAATCCCCTGCTCAAAGCAGGACTAACACCTGAGCAAGGCAACCTGAGCGAAGCCTCAGAAAATTTCTGTGAGAAAACTAAAATAATCTACATGGTTAATTGTGTAGCAACCTTATAAGTGGAGAGACTACTGATGTTGGACCTATATATGAAAGTGTTTTGTGCCCCTCAGAAAATGTTGGGATTACAAAGTACAAGCACATTTTAAGAATTTAAAGCTTACAGAATGTTTCGTATTCTGGTACAGAAAAGGGCAACAAAAATTATTAGGCGTATGGAACAGCTTCCGTATGAGGAGAGATTAATAAGATTGGGACTTTTCAGTTTGGAAAAGAGACAACTAAGGGGGGATATGATAGAGGTCTATAAAATGAACTAGATGACCTCCTGAGGTCCCTTCCATTCCTGATATTCTGTGATTCTATGATTCTATGATCATGACTGGTGTGGAGAAAGTAAATTAGGATGTGTTATTTACTCCTTCTCGTAACGCAAGAACTAGGGGTCACCAAATGAAATTAATAGGCAACAGGTTTAAAACAAATAAGAGGAAGTATTTCTTCACACAATGCACAGTGAACTTGTGGAACTCTTTGCCAGAGGATGTTGTGACGGCCAAGATGCTAACAGGGTTCAAAAAAGAGCTAGATAAATTCACGTTGGATAGGTCCATCAATGATTATTAACCAGGATGGGCAGGGATGGTGTCCCTAGTCCCCGTTTGCCAGAAGCTGGGAATGGGCAACAGGGGATGATCACTTGATGATTACCTGTTCTGTTCATTCTTCTGTTCACATCTGGCATTGGCCACTGTCGAAGACCGGATGCTGGGCTAGATGGATCTTTGGTCTGACCCAGTGTGGCTGTTCTTACGTTCTTGTGAGAATGACTCGTTTCTTATTGCACTGAGGGAGAGTGTGTGCCTTTAAACATATGTTATTCATGATTAAAGAGATATTGCTGAGCAATAGAAACTGTCAGCAATGTTATATTTTTCTTTTGATCACAATTGTTTTTTTAATTGGATGAGAAATGCATTGCTTGGAAACCAGCACATAGATCTGCCACACACTTTTGGGAACTATGCAGATTTCTGTTCCCAGAGCCATGGAAGGCTGGGATGATATGTCAGTTTTGCTATTCTCCATTTACCCTACAGCTCAAGAGTTGAATGGGGAATTCCTTTAGTTTGGAAAGAAGCCCAGTGCCCTGCCCTCTCTTCCAAATTGCATTCCCCTTGCAAGCAGCTGCATAGTGAAGAAGGAAACTTGAATTAGGCAGAACAGTTCAAAATGAAGAATTTACTATGGCCAGGCATGCACTAAGAGCAACATGCTGGTATAGCTGTACCAATGTACTACACTGGCAAAGCACTCCCTCTGTGGATGCAGTTTATAGTGGCACAACTGCATTTTTGTTGGTATAACTTCATCTGTGCTGGATGTTGGCACAGCTGTGTTCATCAGGGATCATTCCTTTTCATACCCCTGACAGACAGCTGTGATGGCAGAAGTCTGCAGTGTAGACATGGCCCAAGACTCCGGTGCTGCTTGCAGAGTCCCAGACAGCTCTATAGGACGATGGACCTCACCTGACTGCTCTTTACTGAATCGCCCCCTCTGCTGCTGTTCTGAACATCTTTTAAAATTACTTCTTCCATTTTGACAAAACACACTGCAAGACTATTTCATGGTTTAGCTCGCACAGTCTGTCCTAAAATCTGAGGGGAACTCTGTTGGTAATTAGACTGGACAAAGGAGAGCCTGTGACAGATTGCCTGTAATCTGCCCCAAGTGACAGATTGCCTTTAGATTTGATATGATTAATTTTATGTTCTGTGAAACGACATTCAGCATGTGTGCTTCTTCTGTATCGTAAAGCTCAGATAAAAAGCTGACAAGGATTTACTTAGTTTCAGGTGAGAACAGGGCCACCCAGAGGGGGGGGGGCAAGTGGGGCAATTTGCCCCGGGCTCCGCAGGGGCCCCCAAGAGAACAGCTGAGGCTCCTGCCTTCGCCCCTCTCCTGGAGCCTTAGCGCATCAAGCGGCGTCCTCAGACAGTGCGGCAGCACGCCTCCGGCGGGGCCCCTGAGCCCCTCCCCGCCCCGAGCCGCGTGGTCAGGGGGCGGGGCTGCGAGCTCCGGGCTGAGCTCAGCTCCCTCCGCTCAGCCTGGAGCTCGCAGCCCCACCCCCTCACCACGCGGCTCGGAGCGGGGCGGGGCTCAGGCCCCGCTGGAGACACACTGCAGCTGTTCAGCGACACGCTGAGGCTCCGGGTGAGGAGGGAGCTGGGTTAAGAGGCTGGGGCCAGGTGGGTTGGCTAAGGGGCAGGGAGTCCTGGGGGCAGAGGTTGGGGGGCCGGTCAGGGGGCAGGGAATGGGGTTGGATTGTGGGTGTTCCGGGGGGGGTGGATAGGGGTTGGGGCAGACAGGGAGCAGGGGTGGGGTCCCAGGGTGGTGGTGGGGGTGTCTCTGGGGGGCAGTGAGGGGACAAGGAGCAGGATGGGTCAGGGATTCTGAGGGGGCAGTCAGGGACAGGAAGTGGGTGGGGGTCGGATAGGGGGCAGGGCCAGGCTGTTTGGGGAGGCACAGCCTTCCCTACCCTAAAGCTCATTCAGCAGTTTGAGGCTTGCAGAAGAGCCAAGCTGTTAGCTTTCCATTAGGGCTACCATCCCTTTATTCATGGCAGGGGAGGGTAGCTTCATTTAAAATTAGCCACTGGGGGGGAGGGATCACATGAGAAGAGCAATATCCTTCCCAACCCTACCAAGGGAGACCCTCCCTCCCCTGCATTCCCTGAGGCTTCAGAGGGGTTAATTCAGTGGTTCTCAAACTTTTGTCCTGGTGACCCTTTCACATAGCAAACCTCTGAGTGCAACCCGCCCCTCCTTATAAATTGAAAACACTTTTTTATATATTTAACAGTATTATACATGCTGGAGGCAAAGTGAGGTTTGAGGTGGAGGCTGACAGCTCACGACCCCCAGTAATAACCTCGTGACCCCCTGAGGGGTCCTGACCTCCAGTTTGAGAACCGCTGGATTAATTTAATTTTAGCACCCTGTGTCCATTCACATGCATGTGCTATTTTGAGCATTTCAGTTTTGACAACATAGGCTCATCCCAGATTCTGGAACAAGCTCAAATGCTCAGTTCATGGAGTATGTACATAAGCTATGCTAAAGACAAACCCACAGTAACCATCTCCAGTTTGTGAGGGACCACATGGAGCCAGTCTCTAGGAAACAGATAAATACAGGGAGATTAAGACCATTAATGGCTATTAGCCAGGATGGGTAAGGAATGGTGTCCGTAGCCTGTTTCTCAGAGAGTGGAGATGGATGGCAGGAGCGAGATCACTTGATCATTACCTGATAGGTTCACTCCCTCTGGGGCACTTGGCATTGGCCATTGTCAGTAGACAGGATACTGGGCAGGATGGCCTTTGGTTTGACCCAGTATGGCTGTTCTTATGTTCTAACCTAAATGAACCCAAAGTTATGGAGACAGATATGAGTCAAGGAAGCCAGCAGAGTATCAGAAACCTGGAAAAATCTCTGCCTGGATGGGCTCAGGTGTTTGGTTACAAGCTGAGGTGGTTCAAAAGTTTTGGATTTTTTTTTAAGCAGAAGTTTTTTATTGTTTCTTTAAACAATCAAACACAGCAAGCAGCAAATATTTGGCCACACACTTCTGAAACCTCAAACCATGTTCAGGTTTTGGCAGACTAATTTCAGCTTTTCAATCAAAAAAAACACAACAAATTTTGAAGGAAAGCAGACATTGTCCGTGATTTTTTTCTGCTTTTTAAAAACCCCTAGTTTTCGATCCAGAAAAAGTTTTGATGGAAAATATTTGTCCAACTCTTTTAATGAGCTTTAGTGCCTTTTAGCACTAGCTGATGCTGAGAACCAGTGATACCTTGTAAAGAAGTTTTCTCAAAACTGAGTTTGTGCCAAAATGCGGAAGGTTTATTTTTCCCAGGGGCGCCCGTGGGGGAGGGGGGGGGCAATTTGCCGTGGGCCCTGCAAGGGCCCTCAGGAGAATATAGCATTGCAATCTTTTTATAGAAGGGGCCCCCAAAATTTCTTTGCCCCAGGCCCCCTGAATTCTCTGGGCGGCCCTGGGTGAGAACCTCCAGTCTTGTAATTAACATACAAAAATCATGGTCGTTAGGCTAGAATAAAGAACAGATAGTCTTTGGAGTAAGGGGTGCTTATTAGGGAAATAAGATTCCAAGCTGGGCGGAGGGACAACTATCAGAATGACTTTGTGTGTTATTAAAAATTATACCGGGGGAAAAAAATCAGAGCCTCGGGACATTCATTCAAAGCAATAAATGCCATCTTGAATAGATTGGGCTACATAGAATGGACAGTATTGTAAGGGGCTGTCTTCTGCTCCTTGAAGGGTGGTACAACTGGGTAAATACCTTTGTAGGTGAGAACACAGGAAGCAGATCAAAGTAGCTTGAAAGGACTGCAGAGAGACAAAGCCCTGGTCTACACTAGGCGTTTAAATCGGTTTTAGGAGCTTAAAACCGATTTAACGCCAAAACCGTCCACACTAGGAGGCACCTTATATCGATTTTAATGGCTCTTTAAACCGGTTTCTGTACTCCTCCCTAACGAGAGGAGTAACGCCAGTATCGGTATTAACATATCGGATTAGGGTTAGTGTGGACGCTGATCGACGGTATTGGCCTCCGGGAGCTATCCCACAGTGCACCACTGACCGCTCTGGACCGCAATCTGAACTCGGATGCAGTGGTCAGGTAAACAGGAAAAGCCCCGCGAACTTTTGAATATTTCCTGTTTGCCCAGCGTGGAGCTCCGATCAGCACGGGTGGCGATGCAGTCCGAAATCAAACTAAAAAAAGAGCTCCCGCATGGACCATGCGGATGTGATCGCTGTAAGGGCAGGCAAATCCGTTCTATCAGCGCTCCGTTACAGAAGATGAAATTCAGAATCCTTTTTTAAAAATCTCCAGACAGACGCCATAGCAGGGACTCAGCGCACTGCAGCGTGACAAGTGTAACGGAAAGCCAAAGAATCAAATGGACGCTCATGGACTGGAGGACTGAAGCTATCCCACAGTTCCTGCAGCCTCTGAAAATTATTTGCATTCTTGGCTGAGCTCCAAATGCTTCTAGGGTCAAACACAGTGCCCGCGGGTCAGGGCATAGCTTGGCAATCTACTCACCCACCCCCCACCCACCCCCAGAAGCGAAAGGTAAAACAATCCTCTGACTCTTTTACATGTCACCCTATCTTTACTGAATGCTGCAGAGAGACGCGATAGTGCAGCAGTCAACACCAACATCCTTGCTCCCCCCCCCGCCATGGGCGGCTGATGGTACAATATGATGGAAATCCATCCTCATCATCAGCATCAGCTGATCATGCAAAAGCTGGAAATCCATCCTCATGATCAGCTTCAGCTGATGGGACAAAAGGACTGGTAACCGTCCTCGTCATCAGCCTATTAGCCCTAATTTTTTCTGGTGGATGGATGGTGCAATATGGCTGGTAACCATCCTCATTATAGCAACAGGGGGCTGAGCTCCATCAGCCCCCACCCTTCATGTGTAAAGAAAAGATTCAGTTGCCCCTGGACTAGCAGTGGGATGCTGGGCTTCTCTCCTACACACTGCTTAATGTCCTGTCTGGACTATCATAGCAGCTGGAGGCTGCCTTCCACTCATTTCTCACTAACAAGTCAGTGTGTCTTATTCCTGCGTTCTTTATTAATTCATCACACAAGTGGGGGGACAATGCTACGGTAGCCAAGAAAGGCTGGGGGAAGAACGGAATCAACAGGTGGGGTTGTTACAGGAGCACCCCCTGTGAATAGCATACAGATAATTTCTGCAGGCTCTGACACAGAGCAGCTGTGCTCTCTGGTTCTATGATACGGTGGTTCTCTAGCACACTTGCCTATATTAGGCAGCACTGATTCTATTTTTAGATACCAAAAAGGTATCTAAAAGGTATCCGTTCTATCCGTTCTATCAGCGCTCCGTTAGAATCCTTTTTTAAAAATCTCCAGACAGACGCCATAGCAGGGACTCAGCGCACTGCAGCGTGACAAGCGTAACGGAAAGCCAAAGAATCAAATGGACGCATGGACTGGAGGACTGAAGCTATCCCACAGTTCCTGCAGCCTCCTAAAATTATTTGCATTCTTGGCTGAGCTCCAAATGCTTCTAGGGTCAAACACAGTGCCCGCGGGTCAGGGCATAGCTTGGCAATCTACTCACCCACCCCCCACCCACCCCCAGAAGCGAAAGGTAAAACAATCCTCTGACTCTTTTACATGTCACCCTATCTTTACTGAATGCTGCAGATAGACGCGATAGTGCAGCAGTCAACACCAACATCCTTGCTTCCCCCCCCCCGTCATGGGCGGCTGATGGTACAAAAAGATGGAAATCCATCCTCATCATCAGCATAAGCTGATCGTGCAAAATGATGGAAATCCATCCTCATGATCAGCTTCATCTGATGGGACAAAAGGACTGGTAACCGTCCTCGTCATCAGCCTATTAGCCCTAATTTTTTCTGGTGGATGGATGGTGCAATATGGTAACCATCCTCATCATAGCAACAGGGGGCTGAGCTCCATCAGCCCCCACCCTTCATGTGTAAAGAAAAGATTCAGTTGCCCCTGGACTAGCAGTGGGATGCTGGGCTTCTCTCCTACACACTGCTTAATGTCCTGTCTGGACTATCATAGCAGCTGGAGGCTGCCTTCCACTCATTTCTCACTAACAAGTCAGTGTGTCTTATTCCTGCGTTCTTTATTAATTCATCACACAAGTGGGGGGACAATGCTACGGTAGCCAAGAAAGGCTGGGGGAAGAACGGAATCAACAGGTGGGGTTGTTACAGGAGCACCCCCTGTGAATAGCATACAGATAATTTCTGCGGGTTCTGACACAGAGCAGGTGGTTCTCTAGCACACTTGCCTATATTAGGCAGCACAGATTCTATTTTTAGATACCAAAAAGGAGGGATTGACTCAGGGAGTCATTCCCAATTTTTGCTTTTGCGCCCCTGGCTGATCGGCCAGGGCACTTATGACAGCAGCCAATGGTACAAAACGATGGAAGGTGCAATATGGCTAGCAACCACTCTTGGCTTTTGCACCCCTGGCTGATTGACCAGGGGCACTAGCAGCAAATGGTACAAAAGGACTGGTAGCCATGATCATCCTCAGTTCCAATTTATGGAAGGGTTTGGATGGTGCAATATGGCTAGTAACCATCTCTGCTGTCATGCAAAAGCAAAAGCATGCTTCTGTGTAGCGCTGCTGAATCGCCTCTGTGAGCGGCATCTAGTACACATACGGTGAGAGTCACAAACGGCAAAACAAGCTCCATGGTTGCCATGCTATGGCATCTGCCAGGGCAATCCAGGGAAAAAAGGCGTCTGCCGTTGCTTTCCCAGACAAAGGAGTGACTGACGACATTTACCCAGAACCACCAGCGACAATGATTTTTGCCCCATCAGGCACTGGGATCTCAACCCGGAAGTTCCAAGGGGCGGGGGAGGCTGCGGGAACTATGGGATAGCTAGGGAATAGCTACCCACAGTGCAACGCTCCAGAAATCGACGCTAGCCTCGGACCATGGACGCACACCACCGATTTAATGTGTTTAGTGTGGCCGCGCGCACTCGATTTTATAAAATCTGTTTTACAAAACCGGTTTATGCAAATTCGGAATAGTCCCGTAGTGTAGACGTACCCAAAGAGGAGGGAAGGCTGTCACTGCACCAGACACACATGTGCACTGATCTCTTGCTGAGTTGTCTAATAAGACATTTTAGATTTTTGTTCCCTCAAATAATATAGTGGTTGTGTGTGTGAACCAGGAGGTTAAAGATTTAACAAGCATACTGACACGCTGTCCTCCCTCTAAAGTCAATGGAAAGACTCTCAGTCACTTCAGGGGGAGTTGGATCAGGCCCTGCCTCATGACAGCTGCCACCTCTTTAGGAAATGGTTGTGACTGTATTTTTATTGGGATATAAAACTTTTTCTCCATTGGCATGCGCCTGTGTGCTGCTACCATAATTTTGTTTTAGCCAGCTCTTAACATTGGGGGAATCACCTACTAAACTGGATGATTTGCCAATGATGCCTATCATGTAGGGGGGGTTCAAAGGACACTTTGGGGACACAGTGCAAAACTTAAAATCTGTGGTACCTCTTTATTTGTTGTTCTGCTGAAAGACCCAGGGAAATACTTTCAGTTGCAGTAGATTGACATGGTAGAAATTTTCTCCCATCGTCTCTCTCCACACCTGTGTGATGTGTTGACCAATGTAGTAACTACACAGAGCCCCTTAAGACTTTCAAAAGCTAGAATTCTTGAAGGGATACATATTCTTTGAACCAAGCAGACATACTTCACCTAGGACGCCAGGGAGGCCAAACATCTTAAATTCCAAATGTTACTGACCTGTTCCAATGACAATGACCCCTAGTCACTCTGTTTCTGAGTGGTTTAGTTCTCTAGGCCTTGTGTGGCTCCAGCTTGTGGTCTTTAGACTTTAAGCTGTCTGAGGCATGTATCCCACTATTTATCTGGCACACCTGTCTTTTGTACAGTGCCTAGTGTACATCTGTGGGGCTAATGGAAATGCTGAGGACTTGATTCTGCCACCCATACTCCTTTTGAACAGCACCTTTCTTTCTTGTGAATAGGCCCTCAACAGGTACTTCTCAACACAAGTAAAGATGGTAGAATTGGCTTTTTAAGAACAGTTCTGTCAAATAAATACATTATTTTACTCCTGGGTGAATTCTGCGCTACTCCCTGCATGCATAATTAATAAGCCCCGCAGATTTCTAATTTTTTGCACAGAAAAAAGCTTCTGACAGTATGTTGCTGCAGTTCTCCCTTTTGCCCATCAGAGGATGCTGTGGGGATAGAATAAAGCTGCAGCTCACAGCCAGCTAAGGAAGAGAAAGAGCCTGCAGAGCCTTCTTCACAGCGCCTGTGGCCTGGTCAGGAGACAGACAGTGTGGGGTGCTGCGGGGTGTCAGACGGGCTCATAAGGGCTAGTGAGGGAGGACAGACTGGGGCAGAGGCTGACTGATAGTGGAGGCACAGGGCCACAAGGGGGTGTGAGGTGCAGAGACATGTGGGGTGGGGGGGCAGAGCTACATAGAGACAGGGGATAGCTGGGTCATAGCACAGAGACACATGGGGATGGGGGTACAGGGACATAGGAGTGGCTGGGTAAGGGCACAGGGACACATGGTGATGGGGGAGGGGGTGCAGAGCTACATAGGGATGGGAGTGGATGAGTGGGGGCACAGAAACACATGAGGACAGGGGCAGATGTGCCTGACTGAATGGGAGAGGCTAGGGGTCAGCCAGGGTCTGCATACAGAATTTTAAAATATTGTGTGCAGAATTTTAAAATGTGCGCAGAATTTTTAATTTTTTGGTGCAGAATTCCACCAGGAGTAATTATTTGTGTGCCACATCAAAATATGATTCTTTAATGAGTGCTTGTTCAAGAAGCAGGCCTATTTTTAAAAGACTAAGAGCCAAACTTATCCTAGGTGTAATGCCACTGTTTGTCAAAAACATTTGTTTTGCACAAGTAAAGCTGGTTGTTCTACTTGTATATTAGTAATGAATCCCAGTGATATCTCTTCATGTTCATAGCTATGTTGGAGGAGTGATCTGATGAAGATAAAAGGACATTGAGGGAGAACTGAAACTGCTCATTGGATTGCAGAGATGAGAGATGGCACTGAGTGCAGATAACTCTCAAACTCTTCTTTTATATAACTCATTATAGTAAAATAAATTCAAGTCTAAACCTTCTGCTCCCGCTACCCTTCTTCAACAGAAAATGTAAACTGATGCATGGGATCTTCTATTGCTCAGTGTCACCTTCCTTAAAAGAGGTGCCTGAAGATTTAACTAATGTGTGCTTGGTGACTTTATTATGCATGAATGCAGTTATTCTCTTGCTCTGTAGATCATTCCACTTTCTCCATAATCCACTTTAATTAGGCTCATACACACACTGAAGTTTACTTCTGAGAGCAAATTCTCAAGAACTATTTCAAGGCTCCGTAGATAAGAAATTGTTCCTAGAAGTGAAACAAAATGTAATTGCTCAGGAAGAGATAGCACTGTTTATGTAAGTTTGTACCTTATCAACTTATTTTACAGGTGGAGTTTTATATTTAACAGGACAGATGCTTGTTACGTTTTCCTTTTTCCTATTAATCAGATGTGAATTTGCTCACCTTCTTACTGCATTGTTCTGAAAGATGTTCCTTTCTTAAATGTCATTAATGGGGAAACCTGATATAGTAGGTCTGTTAACCACAATGTAACAGGAAGAAGAATGCAAATACTTTGTTTTATCATAAATATAATCATGCACTTGATTTTGAACACAAGGAAACAAAGGCAAAATGCATTAAAAAGTTGTTCTCATAATAAAGCAAAGACATAAACCAATAAGAATGGATGGAATTCTGATTCCAGTGAAGTCTATGAAAGAAGTTGTCAGACTTCTGTACGCCAAAGGCTCAGGGATCAGCCCCTCTTGTAGATCAGGCATTTCAAATGTGGGGGCAGCAGGAGCTGAGGATCTGCACTTTACAGAAAATAGCTGAGTAACTGGAGTACAAACTAAGGGCCTAAGCTAATGTCTCTTGTAAAAATCATGGATTGGAAGATTGATGGCCACCTCCATAGGTCTAACACAGCTTTTGGGGGGAGGGAAATGGGGATGAAGATTCATTTAAATCCCTTTGTGTTCCTTCTGATCCTGGGGCCAGCAGGCTTTAGCCCATCCCCCTGCTGAAATGTAAAGCAGAGTGAAGACTACTCTACAGCATTACACAGGCTGCCTAAGAGGCTCTTCTGGCAGCCGTGTTCCCAAGTACATTTGTACTTAAGTACTTTAAATATTCTTTACTGAGCACTTGTATCTACGTACATTTTGTAGGTAGCATGTGTAACTTTTTATCTGCAAGTAGTTTTTCAAAATAGTTTTTTGAATCCAACTGTCCTGGATGCTGGCTGGCCCCCAGAACCCACAGGCCTGGCTGGGAAGCTTCTGGCCCTGCCTTCTGGCTGCCAGGGCTTTTTTCTGTTGACAAGGCTGTTGTACTAGTCAGAGAGGGTGGTGGTCCCACCTCCTTGGCTTCTGATTGGTCACAGCAACTTGCAGTGGGGGGACTCGCTGCCCAGCCCAATGGAGGGGTGAGTCAGTGGGGAGCCAGAGCAGGCAGACACACATCTCAGAGGCTTTGTCTACACTTCAGTTAGACACCTGTATCTGGCCCATGACAGCTGACTCAGGCTTGCAGGGCTTGGGCGAAGGGTCTGTTTCATTGCAATGTAGACTTCCACATTTGCGCTGGAGCCCAGACTTTAGGACCTTGCGAGCGTCCCAGACCTTGGGCTGCAACCCCATTCCAGAAGTCCACTGCCATGAAACAGCCCCGCAGCCAGAGCTCTAAGAGCCCCAGTCAGCTGGCACAGGCGAGCCACGGGTATTTATTTGCAGGGTACACATACCTCTCAGTGCCCTACATTAAGGGAACAAGCTGCATGCTGTGCAAAGAGGGGTAGGAAACACCTACCAGCCTCTGGGCATACGCCAATGCCGACGGGGCTGCTGGGAAATTGGGGCCTAAATAATTGCTTCGTCTGCTTCTATCTTTTGTTGTTGCTCTTTTTCTTTCTCTTCCACTGTGTGCTTATATTATTTAGGTAGTTGTCCATATATTGACCAGCCAATTGCAGGGAACATGGCAGTGGAAAGTACTTCCGCTTATACTTGTAGTTGTACTTCTGAATACATAAGCGCTATTTCCACAGCACACCTATGCTGACATTTATAAGTACGCCTGTAATGGTGTACTTGACACTTATGCTTAAGCCTTTTGTATCCATACTTATGACAACACTGTCTGGCAGCCAGGGATCACTGGGATGTGAGTAGGCCCCAGCCGTGCTCCCAGTACTGAGGACCAGGAAGAGGGTGGCATAGGAGCCATTATGGTGGTTCTGTGCTACCTAACAGCCCCTCCCCCATGCGGTGGAAATCCCCTAGGGGACAGATGCACTAATTCTGTGGTTACTTTGTGCCACTCAAACAGGACAAAGCCGCTGGAGCAGGGGACAGAGACATTTGTGTATGTTTGAGAATAATGCTAATTTGGCCCATTCGGACAAATGATCTTGATCTGCAGCTATACATGGGAATTGAGATTTTAATTATATACAAGTTCATCCATTCCGGGAGTAATTTTTACATGAACAGAGCCACAGCTACACAACACTACTGACCACGAGGAAAAATGGTTTGTAGTTTTAAAAACCGTGAGGGAAAAGTGACCCAGAGCACATTTCCTGACATCAGACACCAGAGCAGCTTCTGAAGAGAATAAGTTCAGAAGCAGATCCAACTTTGGAGGGGGAAAAAACATTATCTTTTCTTCTGACCTCACCCCCCTATGCCATTGTGCAGATAGGAATTGGCTGGTGTAAAGGAAGAGATTTTGGCAGGGAAAGGGTAGTGGCCTCTCTTCTGTACTCAGCTAACTGAGGATTGTCCATGAAAAGAAAACATTCAGCCTTGCTGAAGGTCACATCTGCTCTAATCTATTGTGACTATAATTGGAGCCGAAAAGTTGATGTGTGCTCATTGTTTCAAAGGCAACAAAAATGTATAATAGATGTTTTCGATTGTAATCAGCGGAAGTTGAAAGATAATAGGAGTGTGCAAGGAGACGAAGAAAATGGCTAGAGCTTAGGGACTCAGTGTTCTGCTTACAAATGCAAAGATTCCTGGAAGGTTCTGAGTAAGAGAAACTTTAAAATGTTTCAGCACGTTGGACTTTCTGGATACATAGGACCCAATCCTGGAGACCTGCAGGGTGGCAACTGCCTGCTTGTGTGCATCCAGTTTCAGGATCAAGGCCTTAATTTGTAAGCCATGCATAATTAAATGGTGTCTCCACTAAGGAAATATTAATTTAAAAAAAAAAAGATTCTGCTTTATTCTTGATGACCTTAGAATGACAATAAATTGATGCAGTTATGGTTGAGAGAGCCCCAAACTGAAATTGTTTTGGAAATATGATTCTGTTTGAGTGGTTTTGAGCTGTATGAGCCTGATGTGATTGCAGAGCCGTTGGTCATTATCTTTGAAAACTCATGGCGATATGGGGAGGTCCCGGATGACTGGAAAAAGGCTAATGTAGTACCCATCTTTTAAAAAAGGGAAGGAAGAGGATCTGAGGAACTACAGGCCAGTCAGTCTCACCTCAGTCCCTGGAAAAACCATGGAGTAGGTCCTCAAGGAATCAATTCTGAAGCATTTAGATGAGAGGAAAGTGATCAGGAACAATCAACATAGATTCAACAAGGGCAAGTCATGCCTGACTAAACTAATTGCCTTCTATGAGGAGATAACTGGCTCTGTGGATGAGGGGAAAGCAGTGGATGTATTATTCCTTGACTTTAGCAAAGCTTTTGATACGGTCTCCCACAGTATTCTTGCTGGCAAGTTAAAGAAGTATGGGCTGGATGAATGGACTATAAGGTGGATAGAAAGGTGGCTAAATTGTCAGGCTCAATGAGTAGTGATCAATGGCTCCATGTCTAGTTGGCAGCCAGTTTCAAGCGGAGTGCCCCAAGGGTTGGTCGTGGGGCTGGTTTTGTTCAATATCTTCATTAGTGATCTGGAGGATGGTGTGGACTGCACCCTCAGCAAATTTGCAGATGACACTAAACTGGGAGGAGTGGTAGATATGCTGGAGGGTAGGGATAGGATACAGAGGGACCTAGACAATTTAGAGGATTGGGCTAAAAGAAACCTGATGAGGTTCAACAAGGACAAGTGCAGAGTCCTGCACTTAGGACTGAAGAATCCCATGCACTGCTACGACTAGGGACCGAATGGCTAGGCAGCAGTTCTGCAGAAAAGGTCCTAGGTGTTACAGTGGACAAGAAGCTGGATATGAGTCAACAGTGTGCCCTTGTTGCCAAGAAGGCTAATGGCATTTTGGGCTGTATAAGAAGGGGTATTGCCAGGAGATCGAGGGACGTGATCATTCCCCTCTATTCGACATTGCTGAGGCCTCATCTAGAGTACTGTGTCCAGTTTTGGGCCCCACAATACAAGAAGGATGTGGAAAAATTGGAAAGAGTCCAGCGGAGTGCAACAAAAATGATTAGGGCTGGAGCACATGACTTATGAGGAGCACATGACTTATGTGGAGAGGCTGAGGGAACTGCGATTGTTTAGTCTGCAGAAGAGAAGAATGAGGGGGGATTTGATAGCTGCTTTCAGCTACCAGAAAGGGGGTTCCAAAGAGGATGGATCTAGACTGTTCTCAGTGGTAGCAGATGACAGAACAAGGAGTAATGGTCTCAAGTTGCAGTGGGGGAGGTTTCGGTTGGATATTAGGAAAAACGTTTTCACTAGGAGGGTGGTGAAGTTCTGGAATGGGTTACCGAGGGAGGTGGTGGAATCTCCTTTCTTAGAGGTTTTTAAGGTCAGGCTTGACAAAGCCCTGGCTGGGATGATTTAGTTGGGAATTGGTCCTGCTTTGAGAAGGGCGTTGGACTAGATGACCTCCTGAGGTCCCTTTCCAACCCTGATATATGATGATTCTATGCTCCTTCTCCCATTGAAGTTAGTGACAAGACGTCTACTGGCTTGGTGCAAGATTGGATCCATTACTTGTATGTAGTTCTTAGTAAGATATGTAAGTTTTGCAGAGTCTGAACAAAATGGCTGAGGTATAAAGAATCTGCTGGTGTCTTCAAATTGTAAATTCTTCAAGGCAGAGACTTTAGGCCAAATCCTGAAAGATATTTTGCACCCACAACTCAATGATAATTGGGGCATGCCTGTCAGATTTATGGAATCACAATCCATCTTAAACAGCATTTATTAAAGAACAGCAGCATTTATTAAAGAAAAAACAACTACAAACTATACTGACAGACAAATAATCTTCCACACAGCTTGAATTTCAACTTTTTCTCTCTTGTTTACCAGTGACCACATCCAGTCTGGAACTCTGAGAACCACTGTGCTACACAAACTTTTGTACTGGTAACCCCTTTCACATAGCAAGCCTCTGAGTGCGACACCCCCCATAAATTAAAAACACTTTTTAATATATTTAACACCATTATAAATGCTGGATGCAAAGCGGGATTTAGGGTGCAGGCTGACAGCTCGCGACCCCTCTTGAGAACCCCTGGTGTAGCATATAGGGGCAGTTAGTGGCTGAATAATGTACTGAAAGTAAATATAACTACAGTGCTCAACATCCCTCAGGATCAGTCCCTTTGTTTGGCATCTTAACCATTATAAAGAACTGTGTACACTTACAAATCATTATTATCATCAGCAACGAGTGAGTGAACTTCACATGCACAGAATGTCATTTTCCTTACCAGTTAGAGGGCTCAATCCTGCAAGGTGCTGTGTGTCTTCAGTTCACTTACTCAGCACCTCACAGGACTGAACACTGTATGTTTGGAAATTTATTTTATCTGCACAAAGCTAGAGTAATACAAAACAATACACAGATGTTGGGCTCTAGTCAGGGGGCGTGGGAGGCAAAGTCCCCATTCCCTCAGCCCAGAGCCAAGGCAGTACAGCCCCCTGTGGGTGAATTTGATAGCTAGTACCAAAGTGGATGAATCATTCAGAGAAGACATGAATCACACACTGGACAAAATGGATCACATACCTACCTATCACCTATGGCAGGTAAGGCATTATTTTGGGGAATATGCATACAAAGGACTGACCTGATTGGTCAATGAGTGATTGTTAGGCCTGGCAGAATTTTATTTTCACTTTTTTAAATGTTGATGGATAATAGTTTATTTTTAAGCATTTTTTTATCCATTTAAATGTTCACAGTTGCACAAAATTATGGTTTGAGGCATATTTTTTGATTTTTATCTATTTAAATTTTCACATTGGCAGGAAATTATGGGGGCATAATTGTCAGACAACAAGAGGGTCAGACAATAATTATTTAATGACAGATGCTGAGATTCAAAAAGTTGAAGCTTTATAACCATTAAAACAAAATGTGAACATCACATCAAAATATACAAATATCCTTAAATCAAACTCTATTAAAAGTTCTCAAGCAGCGTTTTTCTTACTTTTCCTTTCTGTAAATTTTGTTTATTATCGATGGAAATATTTTTTCATTGTTTCGTGTGTGCACGGTGACATTTACTGATAAAAATCAAATCCTCCCAGGCCTGGTGGTTGCTGTCTCAGGGGACAGAGTGAGAGTAGAGCATAAGGGAGCATCCAGATAAGGAGATGGACAATAGTTGTGGGGAGAGTGGCAAAGTGAACATACATACTTCTTTCCCCAAAGGTGGCACTCCATTTTCCCCATTTCCTTCCTGTTCCCCTCAAAGGCCCTGCTCTCTGGCAACCTTCCCGCAGGCAGACACTGTCCTCTCTGTAATTGATTGGTGGAGTCACTAGGATGTGACAATGGGGAGTGCTAAGCAAGTGCTAAGAATACAGGGAGTGCAGTGCTAACTCAGCTCCAACTTGGATCCTTCTTTGGGAGTGGATAGCTGTGCCTCTAGCCCAGGGGTAGGCAACCTATGGCACGTGTGCCAAAGGCGGCACATGAGCTGATTTTCAGTGGCACTCACACTGCCCGGGTTCTGGCCACCGGTGCCGGGGGCTCCACTGCTGGCCTGGCGTGCCGGCCCCCTGCCAGCTGGGGTTCTGTCCACTGGCCCCGCTCAGCCCGCTGCTGGCCCCGGGTCCTGGCCACCGGTCCCGGGAGCTCCACTGTCGGCCTGGGATACCGGCCGCCAGCCCGGGGCTCTGCAGCCGCCCCCTGCTGTGGCCCACTGGCCCCAGCCTGGGGCAGTGAGGGGTGCAGACAGGGGCAAGAGGGGGCACAGCTCAGCACCCCCACCTTAAACATTGTTCCAGCGCCACTGTACTGGGATATTTTCAAGTCCCGACTTGCTGCCTACATCACTATCACACCACATGGAACACTGCACTGCGTTTGACATTGAGATTAGAATGTACATGCAAAAACTGGAATCAGAGTTTTCTGACAGATTTCAAGATTTCCAGCAATTTGGCCCAATGCTTTCTTTTCTAATTAAACCTGAAAAGTTCAACAAAAGCGACTTGGATTTGTCTGTATTTCAGTGGATGGGTGTTGAAGATTTCAAAATGCAGCTCATTCAGTTAAAAAGCTCAGAATTGTGGGCATCAAAGTTTGTGGATCTGCGGAGTGCACTTGAAGCTACTGAGAGAGATCATGGGGCCTCTATTCTGACCTGCTGGACGTCCCTGCCTGTGAAATTTAGTGCATTTGCAATGCTTTCAGCATTTGGATCCACATACCTGTTAACAACTGATTACTGATCACTCAGAAGCCTGTGTGCAGCTTAAAGTATCCAAATACGTGCCAGACATTGGAAAACTCAGCAAGGAAAAGCAAGGGCAAGGATCACACTAAACCAGGGGTAGGCAACCTATGGCACGCCGCGTGAGCTGATTTTCAGTGGCACTCACGCTGCCTGGGTCCTGGCCGCTAGTCTGGGGGGCCCCGCATTTTAATTTAATTTTAAATGAAGCTTCTTAAACATTTTAAAAGCCTTATTTACTTTACATACAACAATAGTTCAGTTATATTATAGACTTATCAAAAGAAACCTTCTAAAAATGTTAAAATGTATTACTGGCACGCGAAACCTTAAATCAGAGTGAATAAATGAAGACTCGGCACAGCACTTTGAAAGGTTGCCGACCCCTGGTCTGGCCTACGGGGTCAGCCCATCACTATTCATTGTGAATGCAGGGCAGCACAAGGCTCCTTAGGACTCCGGTGGGACTGAAGTGATGTCAAATGTAAAAATCCCAAGCAGGGGGTTTCCACCACTTCCCTGAGACGCTATTGCACAGTCTAAAAGGGATTCTGGGGCTGATCTTTGTCTGGTGTTAATCCGCGTTGCTCTGTTGGATACACTGGAGCTCTAGTGAGTTTCAGTTGAAGAACTGGCCTGGGAATGTCACAGGAGTGGGTGGGTGCGGTTCTGTGGCCTGCAGCGTACAGGAGGTCAGACTAGATTCTGACCTTAAAGTCTATGAGTGTGCTAACCTTCTGCACAGGGGTGAGTTTCTTTCTCAGGCTGCTGCTATCTTATACAGTAACTCCTCACTTAACGTTGTCCGGTTAATGTTGTTTTGTTGTTACATCGCTGATCTATTAGAGAACGTGCTAGTTTAAAGTTGCGCAATGCTCCCTTATAACATTGTTTGGCAACAGCCTGCTTTGTCCACTGCTTGCAGAAAGAGCAGCCCGTTGGACTAGCCGGTGGGGGTTTGGACCAGCAGCCCTGTTATCAGCTCCCCTAAGTTCCCTGTGTGGCAGTTGCCCAGCAGACTATCAATTGCTGGGCAGTTCAGGTGTCCCTCCCCCCACTGCCATGTGCTGCTCCCAGGAACCTCCTCCTTGCTGTGGGAAGAGGGGTGCTGATGTCAGGGTGCCCCCCTCACTCCCGCTCCTGCCCCCCCCCGCTCCTGTACCCCATCTCCACAGACCAGAGGTCGGGGGGACATGACAGGGCTCAGGACTGAGGAAGCTTGGCTGGCAGCAGCTGCTGTCTCAACTTGCTGATCTACTTAAAAAGGCAATGTACTTAGAGTGGGGGTCAGCGTACTTAAAGGGAAAATGTGTGTGTGTGTGTGTGTGTCTCTGTCTCACACACACATGCACCCCACAGCACTTTGGAAAGTGGAGGGAGTGGTGCGCTACAGTGGGATAGCATGGGTTCATCATGTTCAATTTCAGCAGGGAATGTTTGCAGCCACTGCCATGCCTCTATTGTGTCTCCTCCCTCCATTCCTGCTGCCTTGTAGAGGGTGAGGCTACATTAACAACAATGTGTTAACCCTTGTGGGCTCAGCCAAGTGAAAAATTTCCCTGGAACCTAACCTCCCTATTTACATTAATTCTCATGGGGAAATT
This sequence comes from Mauremys reevesii, assembly GCF_016161935.1. Lineage (NCBI taxonomy): Eukaryota > Metazoa > Chordata > Testudines > Geoemydidae > Mauremys > Mauremys reevesii. The sequence goes on along the minus strand of NC_052623.1, from coordinate 51,266,665 downwards.
GGATTCACTTAACATCGTTTCGCTTAAAGTCGCATTTTTCAGGAACATAACTCCAACGTTAAGTGAGGAATTACTGTACCAATTTGAAGTGTATAGTTCTATGGTACTTTTGCTTTTTGGGAGTGAACGGCCATCTGTCTGAAGACAAATCTAACAGATGTATACTTGCATGTGGTCCTAACTCAAAGAATTGTCAGTGGTTGTTGACATGCTAATCCCATTACGTAAAGAGTTCTACCTTCTATATGAAGGGAAAAAATACTTTCCTCACTCTGTGTGCTTTGGAACGCCGACAGTTCAGCAAATGAGATTTTTCTGAGATTTGCCTTGCTGCTTGTTTGAATTCATGTAGCTCATGAAAGGCTTTACTGTTAGCGTTGACTTAGATATTTTCCTAAACAGTGGGATGTATGAAATCCTAAACTTTTTTCCTGCAGTTATAATAATGATTTTTACTGAGTAAGAGCCATTGATTTATATCACGGGGTTAAGCCAAGATATATGGTTAGTGTCTTCTGAAAAATGAATTTGTTTGTTCCTTCAGCTAATGTCTCTGTTACATGGGTCGATATTATAGATTTCGTAGCTGGTACAATGAGTTCAGTTTCATAATATGCATTTTTCAGTAAGTGTTATATTACTGTGTATTACCTAACATCTGACGTGTAAATTTCACATGGCCTCATTGTACATTTTATTTAGTGTTTTATATGTACATGTTGTTCTATGAGCAGGAGTGATTTGACTGTGCAGTAAGCAGATAAAACTCTGAAGACCCAGGCAGCCAGTTTGAAGAGTCAGAAGGTGTAAAGTGGAAAGGTTTTGTTCTTTAAATACAAGAGCAGTGTGGTATTACTATGCAGAGATGATATTTCCTGAGTTACTGCTGGTTTAACTAATTTTGCAGCATCTTTCTTACAGGTCTCCACAAAAGGATGGGTTGCCAAGGACTTCTCGATTTTGGAAAGAAGCTGCTTCGCCGGAAAGTTGTGAACTGGAGCAGAGAAGAGAGCAAGCTGTCACGATGCCTCAACACTTTTGACTTGGTGGCTCTTGGTGTAGGTAGCACACTTGGTGCGGGTGTCTATATACTGGCTGGCGCAGTGGCACGAGAAAACGCGGGACCTGCGATTGTTATCTCTTTCTTGATTGCCGCATTGGCTTCTGTGTTGGCTGGACTTTGTTATGGAGAATTTGGTGCTAGAGTTCCAAAGACTGGGTCTGCTTATCTCTATAGCTATGTGACCGTGGGTGAGCTGTTAGCATTCATCACTGGATGGAATTTAATTCTTTCTTATGTGATTGGTAAGTACTGAGGGGCATGCAGAAATACTGTAGCATTCATCCAGTATTTGATTTGTACACTAACTTTCTCTTGCACAGTTAGATTGTTATAAAAATAGAAACTACAGAATACCTTGCACCTACAGCAGCATCCAGAGCTGAGCATTTCAGAGCTCTTTCGGGAAATTCAGTCATCCTATGAACTAGGTAAGTATTATAGGTTAACACTTTGGATCAGTGCCAGGTTGCCACTTCTGCTTCCTTTAGTTTAAACAGATTCATGCAATATTGGCTTGAGGCCCTGCTAGCTATCTACCAGGAATCAGGATTTTTCTTTCTGCTATGGAAGAAAAATCTGATGTTCAGCTGGCAGGGGGTGGGAGGGTTAGCTTCTCACTGGTTCAGGATCTATAGCATTTGCTGATTAAGGACCCAGTCCTGCGTCCATTGAAATCAGTAGGTATTTTGCATTGACTTCAATGGGTGCAGGATTGGGCCTGGTGTGGGTTGCAGCACTCAGGCTCAGATCTTCACAGATATTTAGGTGCCTAATTTCTGCTGATTTAAGTCCAGTGCCCAATCCAAAGCCCCTTGAATTCAATGGAAAATCTCCGGTTGACTACAATGGGCTTTGGCTCAGACCCTGAGTAAATGGACAACTCAGTTCACACTTCTGAGGTGTAAAAAGAAACCTTTTTGGTTAATTCAAGTTTCGTCCATTTAATCAAGTCATCAAACATTTCAAGCGTATTATGGTGCCACTTGTCATGGCGCCAGAGCTCAGGCTGAAACCAACATACCAGTTAAGGGAAGAACTCCACTAACTACAGTGACAAACAATTTTCTATTACATTATTAAAGGCGAGTTTTAAATTACACTTTATGGGAAATATTACCATTAAAACTGAGATTGATTCCCAGGGTGCCTGGCAGAGATCAGGTAAAGACTTGCTTGGTGACATATGTACTGCTTGTCTTGGCTAGTATTGATTCCCTTCTGTATGTTACATGAAACCTCTTTACATTCTAGATTTTGTATATGAAATGAGAGAGTGCCAGGTAAGATGCCCAGTGTTCTGATATTCTTTTATGAATTGGGTTGATGTCAGGAAGGGGCTAACATGTAGTTTAAAAAAACTCCAAACAAACCAATCCCCCCTCCACCCCACGGACACACCCAGATTTCCAAAATAGGTTCCTCTCAAGGTGTTTTGTTCTATAGAAAAATGTTAATTACCTTTTAGAGATGCATCCTCCCGGGTTTAATTGTAGCAATAAATAGAAGCTTCTATAGTCCAGCAGTTCTTGTTTGTCTAGACACTGTACTTATATGGCCTTTATCACCAGGGTATGAGAGAACCAATAAAGCAGAAGCTGTCTGGGGGATTTGGGGCTAGATAGGGTCGCATGATCCTGACCCTGCAAACACATTCACTTGAGCAAAGTTAATCACAGGATCTGGGCTTAGATTGGCATTTCTGAGACCTTTGTTCTTCTCCTTATGGCTTTCAGTCTACACCCTAACCTTTTTATAAATAGCTATTTGGTGTGATTTATTTTAAGGTGGCATAATAAAAACAATAATATTTGCTTCATCTGTAGATAGTCTTAAAATTAAACTAAACTGTTACCAGAGGACTGTGTTAAAGTAACATTCAGGTAGAATACCCTTAAATATAGACAGCTCAACTATTTCCCCGATAAAACTGTTGGGGGAAAAATATCTTGCTCAAATATTACCTACAAACTTGTTTGAACCAGAGTTCTAAATCCCAAATATGCATGTGTGTGCATAGCAGGCGCATCCCAGGAGGAGTCCTGGACAATTGTGACTCCTTCCTTCCTTCCTCCTTGCTCTGGGGGAAGAAGTAACTTACTACAGTGCATTACAGGGCGTAGCCTCTTCTTACTTTCCTCCTCACACCAGGTTTGTCCTGCTGGTTGATCTGTCTGGGGACAGAGCAAAGACTGGCCTCTGCCTTCTAGGGTCACCACCTTTTCAAAAGTAAAAAGTGGGACACCCTGGCCCCGACCCCTGCTCCTCCTCTTCCCCCTGAGGCCCTGGCCAGGCTGGCAGCTGGAGCCGGGCCGTGATAAGAGCTGCCAGGGAGCCTGGGCCCTTCACCTGCCCGGGACGGGGTGCCCGAGAGCAGCTCCCGGCCCCTGTCCCTGCCTGCCAAGGTGCACCGCCGAGGGCATGTGGAAGTTCCAGGGCTTCCCACAGTGGCCTGAACTCCCTGGGCAGCTCTTACACTGCCCAGCTCTAGCTTCTGGCTTGGGCAGGGGCAGGACCTGGGGTGGGTGGAGCAGGGGGCAGATCGTCATGGCAAGAAGGAGCCCACCTCAGCCCACCCCCCGGGAAAAGGCTGGCACCACCCTTGAGCCTTGGGCACAGAGCCGCACTGGAGGGAATCCGGGACAATTGCTGTCCCAGAGTAGGGTTGCCAACCCTCCAGGATTGGCCGGGAGTCTCCAGGAATTCAAAGATCAATCTTTAATTAAAGATTATGTCATGTGATGAAATCTCCAGGGATACATCCAACTAAAACTGGCAACACTATCCCAGAGTCATGCAGCCCAGGACTGGGGCTTGAACTCTGCATTTCAGCACTGTCCTGACCAGTTTGGGATGGGTGGTCACCCTACTCCATTGCCTTCTTCGCCAGCTTGCTCACAAGTGGGAGTAGTGACTTGTAACACCACACCTTCATGGGGATTGAACCTGGGCTCTGCGGCTTGAGCCTTTACTGCCTGAGCGAAAAGACCTACCTGTGTTGGCCTAGGCCAAGGCTGTAGCAGGCTCATCAACGTCTGTTGGGGGTGGGTGATGCCCTGCTAAATGGGTCTGAGTAACGTGGAGCTTGCTTCCCCCTAGCCCCTTGTGCTTGGGCTTGAGATATGGGCAAGCCCCGCAGGACTCAGTTATGCCCTGTCTTCCCCTGCACAGCTGCATGGAGCTAGTTCCAGGCTAGATTGTCATTATTAGTTTATAATGATCACAAGACCTTCACTCAAGTCTTTTTGGCTAAATAGTGGATCTGTGAGAATTAGTTTTTCAGCCCGTTTTTCAATTAGAATTCTCGTTCTTGGTATTAATTTCAGTTTCAGTTGTAAGAGCAATTTCACATCAGTGTTAACGGGGAAAAAATTACAGTTTTTAGGGTGAAAAGTTTTATAAAAAATGGTGCTATATAGTCATAAGTGGGGCCTAACCCTGCCAATACTCGTTCCTTGGAGTAGTACCTACTGCTACACTTCATCCTATTGAAGTCACTGGGACTACATTGTGTCTTAGCAGGTTTTGGTTACAGCTACTGGAATGGCACTGAACGATGTCGGTCCCTGTCTGTTACACTTGCAGCTCAACGGTGGTCAGCACTGGATCAGCTGCACCTGTTGTCAGCAATGGGGAACTTCTGTAGCCTAAACCATCGTTTTGAAGATATATATTTAAAAAAACCAAACCCTCGATAAAACCAATTTGAATGCTGGTCTGTTCTATAGCTCCTTGGATGTGCATTACATGCATGCATTTAAAGAGGTTAGACGGTCAGGAGAAGGAAAGGAAGTGTCAATGCTGAAAGAGTGTTGAGGGATTTTTAATCTTCAAAAGCTCCAAAGTTATTTACATCTTGTCCGAATTTGCGAGCTGCATTTCAGCATTTATCTTGCAGTGCGGTATTTTTCTGTCCCTGCTGTAGAACTTGAACGTGGATTTACCCCATACTCCAGGATTTCTCTTATTTTCATATGATAGCTTCTATTTCCTAGGCAATACTTCAAGCTGTGGGGTGGTTGAGTTGCTCAAGAATTGGGTTTGAAATATATGGGTCCTGCTTTGCTCTCTGTTAAGGACTGACCTGGCTCCCACTCTCCCAGTGAGTCAGCTGGAATCAGTAGAGTCACTCTGGATTTTCAGCAGTGTGGCTGAGCAGAATTTATCTCCCTGACTCCCTGTAACCCCAGGTTTGAAACGCAAAGCAGGGACCAGTTTGCATGAGGCCTGGTATATCTTATACCCTCCTGTGATTTGCTTTTCCTGCTAACCTGCTCATCCCCCTTTTCCCGTCTTAGGGCTTCTTTCTCCTCTCACACCAGCGTTTACACTAGTGGAACACCTTTGAAGTAAGTGGTTTACTCCAGTGTGGGAAGCGGTTTCTTCACAAGGGATCTGGGGGGCATGAAGGCTGCTGCAGGGAGGGCAAGCAATTGCTAAGCTAGGTCTTCTGCGAGAGGGGTTGTCTCCTGAGATTCGGGTTTGTAGAGAAGCCGAACCTCCAAGTGGGCCTGTGGGCGAGGGTTCACTATTCGCCCCTGCTAACTGAATAGCAGGGGTCAGCTGCACCCTTCTTGGGCTGATCCCTGCTGCTGTCATGCAGCAGTAAGTAGTGCCGCTCATTTAGAAATATTTTCTAGTCATGAAAAGTGCTGTGCTTCCTTCCTGTTTTCTGGTAGGAACATCAAGCGTGGCCAGAGCATGGAGCGCGACGTTTGATGAACTTACAGGCAAGCACATCGAGCGCTTCTGCCAAGAGCACATGACCATGAACGCTCCAGGGGTGCTAGCAGAATATCCAGATATCTTCTCTGTTCTCATCATCTTCATCTTAACAGGTAAAACCTTTGGGAAGGTTGCTGGGATGATACTTACTTTTCTGTAATTTCGTTGTTTGCTTTTGGTGGACGAACAAACACCCTTACTTATTTTGGACAATTTATTAAAGGCTCCTTTGTTTGCCCAAAGTGTCGGATTGACCTGTTCAGCAGTTCTGGAGTTCAAACGCTGCACATCCTGTTTGTAAGCTCTTTCATTAGGGGAGCATTCAAGGTGATTTACAGGAACACTGGTGAAACAATCAATCTTTATACCATGTAGAGTAAGACAGGGAGATTTGTTACCCTGAGACAAGTATGGAGGGCTGTTTAAAAAAACTATTGCAGAGGGACTCTGTTCTATTGCTCTAACTCCTGCTCTGATGATCTGCCAGTTTATATAGCACACTGGCCAGGAAAATGTGGGGGGAAAGGACGGAACTAAGTAACACCCTGGTGCGTGACTGTTTATTTTAAAATATGTGGACTTCAATTTGCAGCAGTGATTGCAGGACTCAAGAGAAATAATTCTGCATGAAAAAATAAACTGGTTTCTCTCTTTCCATAACATGCAAAACATGTCTTCAGTTTTCGATTGGAATGCAGGGAGTATTTTGTACAAGAGCAGGAATTAAAATGAAAACCCAGCTGAACTTTCACTCAAATATCAGACTGAACCTTTCAGAACTTTGTCAAACTTCATATTGATTAAAAGAAAATAATTTTCCTGCACCTGTATGCTTCCTAGCAGGTAGGAGATACCATGATACCACAACAGAGGCTCTTCTTGCAATACTTTAGGCCTGATCAGAAGCAGGAATTGTCAGAACTCTCACAAGGAACCATGTTCTTATGAGGTTCCCAGCCAGAGGCTCTGAACTTGCAAGTCCTTTGATGAGGGTAGAATTCCTGTTGAAGTCCATCGGAACCCCTCATGTACAGGGCTTGAAGTGTTGAGCTCTGAGTTAGCAGATGTGAGGGTAGATTCTGTACTCCGTTAATCTAGATGTAATGGAGTGGCTCCAGATGTAAAGTGGTCTGACTGATCAGAATTTGGCCCCGGAGGTTCCATTTGGATCAGTGGTCTAACGTATGTGCTTACTTAAATTTCTTTATCTGTAGAGTTTCACCCACTGCTATTTGAGAGTAAAACTGTGTCAGCAGCTTTTTTCTACTGCATGGGAAACCTCTTCAGATTTTGAAAATTTTGCAAAAAGGCTAAACCTTTGCAGCTGCAGAAAGCTTCTGAATAAGCAGCTTTATTCCCACATATAAGCAGTGGTAGAGCTAGGTTTTGCAACTGAGTCATTGGTGGCAGGCTGGAGAGCAAGCCCACTCCACACTACGCAGCAGTGGTGGCTGGGACTGGCTCCTCACTCCTGATGTTGTGACCTGGCGCACGAGCTTACAGCAACATTCAGGTTTGGCCCAGCACGACAGAGAGGCAGCCGGGTCGAATTTGGGTGAGTGGTGGTGTGACATGGCACACAAGGTCACGTGGCACTGCGACCCTGTGCTTTGTGTCACAACGCCTGGAGCAGGGAGCTGGGCCCAGCTGCTGCCGCCAGGTGAACGCTCGGCAGACTGTCACTCCAGCCCTGTGAGAAAGGTGCCACACATGCACCTAAAGCCCGGGGTTTCCCCGCCTCCCCTTCTGTTAGCTCTGTCACTGTACATATGCCTGTAGCTTATGCCTGTCTCAGCTCTTGAGACTCACCTACTTGTTGGTGCCTGATTTCTTATTTTCTGGTTGCCCACCCTGCTTTATCTAGATCTTCTGCTATGTCCACCGCCTATTTCATGGCTTATACCCTTGTTTCAAAAATACAAACTTGGGCCTTTGTTGTATAGGAGGTCTGACTAGACAATCACAACAGTCCCTTCTCACCATATAATCTATGAACTCCACATCTGTGAGTGAAATAAACTCTCTGTTGGCCAAATCCTGGGCCCATCGCAGTGTTTCCCCCCACCCAGTGCTTAATTTGTGCCAGGGCTTGCCAGGGCTGAGCCCTGGCATCTCTAGGCTTGGCAGTTCAGAGCCCCAGCACCTCTCGGTTTGCTGCATCAGTGATGAATGTAAAAAAATTGCTTGAGCCCTGGCATCTAATTGCTTGAGCCTCAGCGCCTCTTTCATTAGAAATTAAGCACTGCTCACACTTCATGTTGATGTTTATCACTAAGACTACATGTTAGATTTTGGTTACACCGGTAACCTCTTTCTTAAACAGCAAGCAAGGGAGTAGGAATGCTAGTTATTAGCTAAAGATCGAAAAAGAGAAACAAAATCTGTTATTCTGAATGCAGAGTGCTGACTCATTGTTGTTATTGCTGGCACTTCTAAAAACATGCTATTCATTAAGATGAAAGTTTTTAAAGAAATGGGCTGAAATCTTGCTCACAGCAAAGTCAATGCCAGAACTCCCCTTGGCTACAGTGGGGTCAGGATTTTCCCCATAACTTTTTCCTCTGTGATTTATAACACAAGAACTAGGAGTCACTAAATGAAATTAATAGGCAGCAGGTTTAAAACAAAGGAAAGGAAGTATTTCTTCACACAGTACACAGTCAACCTGTGGAACTCCTTGCCAGAGGATGTTGTGAAGGCCAAGATCATAACAAGGTTCAAAAAGGAGCTAGATAAATTCATGGAGGATTGGTCCATCAATGGCTATTAGCCAGGATGGGCGGGGATGGTGTCCCTATCCTCTGTTTGCCAGAAGCTGAGAATGAGCGACAGGGATGGATCACTTGGTGATTACCTGTTCTGTTCATTCCCTCTGGTGCACCTGGCACTGGCCACTGTTGGAAGACAAGATACTGAGCTAGATGGACCTCTGGTCTGACCTAGTAGGGCCATTCTTATGTTCTTATGATTCATTCAATATAAGTGTCAGGTAACTTACCTGCTGTGTCTGATCCCTGCACTGGCATGATACCTGCCCATCTTCCCAAGGAACTGTTCAAGATGGCTGGTACTGGCAACTTCTGCGCTTTAGCCAGGGCCTGCATGACCACAATGAGGTACTTCACAAAAACCACCAACGATGCTTTCTCTGAGGCCTAGAGCTAATCTGATCTGTGGTCTCTGGATGGAGTTTGTATTTACCAAGGGCTCAGTCCTATTGACTTTAATAAGACTGTTTTCATGAAGAGAAAGGTTTGCAGGGTTGGACCCTATCTTTTTGTATTAGATTTTTCCTTAACCTAGCAGCTTTCCAGTGTAGAGAGACCACTTAAATGGTATTTTATTAGCACAATAATCAGGGACGGCTCCAGACCCCAGCGTGCCAAGCGCGCGCTTGGGGCGGCATCCCACGGGAGGGCAGCAGGCGGCTCCGGCGGACCTCCCGCAGGCATGGCTGCGGAGGGTCCGCTGGTCCCGCGGCTCCGGTGGAGCATCCGCAGGCACGTCTGCAGGAGGTCCACGGGAGCCGCAGGACCGGCGACCGCCAGAGAGCCCCCCGCGGCATGCCGCCGTGCTTGGGGCGGCGCAAATCCTAGAGCCGCCCCTGACAATAATGCAGTGAGAGAGACGTGCACAAAAAGTCAGGGCTTCCCTTTGCTCTGCTGCGGCTGGGCCATGTGCTGTTCTTGAGGGAATGTCTGATTGTTCTTTGTCATTTTTCCAGGGCTTTTAACTTGTGGAGTGAAAGAATCCGCAATGGTAAACAAAATATTCACCTGCATCAACGTTCTCGTTCTCGGCTTCGTTATGGTGTCAGGCTTTGTGAAGGGATCAGTCAAAAACTGGCATCTCACCATCGACGACATCTATAACATGATCAATGATTCATATAGAGACAAGTACGTCACAGCATTTCTTCTCCTCTCACATTTGCTTATGCATGTCGATCCGTTTTCAGGGACCACTCAGAGATTCGTGCATCGTCATTATGGGCCAAATTCCAAGGCTTTGCCAAGTGGTCACTCAGTCTGCACTCAGGCAGAAATCCCATGAATGTCAGGGGGAGCTCTGCATGAGGGAGGGTTAACTAGACACTTGGGACTAGATCACCTGTGATTAAAAACCACAGCTGGGAGGCCGTGTGGGAGAAAACCCCTGTGAGCATCTCATTGTTAAGAGGGTGAGAGGGACATGGACACAGTCTGGCTCCGAATAAGGGATTTAAGATTGGGCTCTATTTCCTTAACAACCTCTCCTAAGTGCTTAAATTGGATGAATCCTATGGTTTCTGAAATCATTTGAGCAGTGAAATGTTGTATTGTTCTTTTCCACCATAGTTTGGGCATATATACAGTGCTGGAAGGCATTTAAATGGTCGTTGTCCAGCTTGAGCCCTTTAAACCAGTAAATGTACTAGGAGATTTTCTGTGAAGCTAATGGCTCATTCCACTTCTAGTAACACTGTCATCACTGTGCACATTTCAGCGCTGTCAAGTTATCCCTCTCTTCTCCTAAACCTGGGACTGATCACCCACTTGGTTCTGGCCTCTTCTGGAATTTGCGCAGTTATTTCCAGCCAGGGCTCTGCTGCTGTTGAAAGCTTCCATTTTATGAATCTGCATTTAGATGAAGGACAGGGAAAAAAAGAAACAATTTTGGGCCAAATCCTCGCATGGTTTATTTCCATATGGGAGTTAATGGGCCTTTGCTTAGTTATATAGGTTCAGGATCCAGCCCTTGCTGTGCAAAAAGAAAAACATCTGACTAATAAAAAAGGGATACACGGCAAATGCAATTAACTGCTGCAAAAATGTATGGATTATACTGTTTAACAACAAAGTGCAAGCAGCTCTACTCAGAACAACTCTTAACTCTGGGGAAAAAAAGGCAGATTAGCATCTGGCGAGATAGTCCCAGGTAGCAGTGCTGCACAGAAGTGTCAGCTGTCATTACATCACTTGTTAATTCAGAGTGGAGGCAAGTCAGTTTATCAGCAATATGAATTAACACAATGAAAGTCGTAGTCATAATGGGCCCATTTAGAAGTGAATACACAGGCACCTGCTTATAGTAATTTTGGATGTAGAGAAATGTCTGGGAATGGGCCAAGCCATGAGGACTGTTCGTACTAAGGCAAAACCTATTGAAGTCAATGGCCCAAGTAAAGCCTAAGGGCCAAATTTTCAAAGATGTTTGGGTGCCTAGAGATGCTAGTAGGCACCCAGTGAAATTTTCAAAAGTGCCCAAGCAGATTTGGCACCTACCTTCCATTAATTTCAATGCAGTTAAGCACCTAACCTGCTTGGATGCTGTTGCATCCCAGTAGGTACCTATCTGAATCTTAAATACGTAAATACCTTTGAAATCTGCCCTAAGCACCTCAGTTAAAATGTAAATCCCAGATTATTTGAGTGCATTGCCATGTGCAAATCAGAAATCCAGTTATCATGATGCTGCAAATCTTTTTCCTTGGCCCAGACCTGAGTCAGGCAGCTCAGCAGTGAAGAGGTTGGCAGGGATTTTGGAGGCAGGAATTCTTCCCTCAGGCTGTGGAATGCAGCAGAACTGCTCTGAGGCTGCTACTGCATGTCCTCCATGGGCTCATTTGGCTGGTGGATCTAATGGCTGTACCAGTCCTGGCTTGCTACCTAAGCCCCTTGTGCCTTGGTGCAGGGAAATCCCCAAAAGCATAGTTCTACAGCAAGCTGGAGTGGTGCAGGCCCCTGGCCTGGCTCCCCACATCCTGTCCACCCCTCTGCACTGCGACCATTTGATTCAGATGCATGTAGGGCCTTTTATGGGCCTCATTCGGTTTCCAGGATTCAGCCCATAGGGGACTTATTCTCTGGTAAATAATTCCCTCTGTAGAAGAGGACACAACATGACTCAGCACCAGCATTGCCCTGCATGTCGTGATAATCATTCACTTTAGTTACAACTTTTTCATCCATTAGAATTGCATTTTGGTGACATGTGCCAGGGGAGCTGGGGTTTGTGCATAGTTTAGCTGCATCTCCAGAAACATCAGCATTCGACTGTCTAAATGATTTTCACGTGTAATGGGGTTTCCAAAGCTTAGGGGACTTAGCTGTCTATATAGCTGACTGAATTGACAAATCCAGGGCTTGGATTATTTAATGGCCCTAATTTAATGTTTATTAATGCCTTAATTATAGGCGCAAAGTTGTGCCCACAGTTATTTACACAAGCAAAACTGGAGGCCAGTGTGAGAACACTCATGAACAGGTATAAAGCTACTGTGAGCAATGTTCCCTCTAATTTTTTTCACTCATGTGCAGAATGAATTTTGTTATGTGCACCAATATCAAGGCAATGTGTGGATGTGCACCACCAGTAGAAACAAAAAACCTATATAGATTTAAAAAAAAAAAAGTTAGCGTAGGGATAACTACCTCAGCCAGAACAGCTTAGGCATTTTAGAACTCACTACTCAAAGAATTAAATTGAAGCGTAAGAGAGAAATAAAAATTATGAAATGCATAGACCAGTCAAAAAAATAAAGTAGCACTTTGAAAGAATAAAATTACAGAGAATATATGTGCATTTCAGGAAGTATCAAAAAGTAACAACAACAACACAAATATGTTGGGAGGTGAGTGTGAAAGAGTGAGTGTGTGTGTGTGTATATGTTAGACAGAGCCAGTGTGTGCGTGTATGTGTGTGACACAGTGTGTGTGAGAGAGAGACACATACTGTGTGTGTGTGTGTGTGTGTGTGTGAGAGAGAGAGACACACACACATGTCTCTCCCCTCCCCAGCCTTGGGGGAGGTGTCTCTCTCTGGCTGCTGCAGCCCTGGGGCTATGGACAGGGGAGAAATGCACCTTTCTCATCCCCGCAGCCCTGGCCTGAGCTGGGGCTGAAAGAGAGGCACCTCACTGCCTCAACCCTCCACATTCTCCTCACTCACGTATGTGCGCACGCGTGTGGCTGCTGCGCGGCCTTTGATGGCCTCGTGTGCAGCGGCGCAGGCATGCACCTTAGAGGAACAGACTGTGAGTGGAGTTTCATTTAGCTGCCTTATTAGTGGCTAGTGTTAACCGAGGTTACATGGTATTTTGCACTTCTCCCTGCCCACAGAAATTGAATGCATTTTAGTCACATTTTGAAAATTGGTAAAATTATTTTTAAAAATTCAACTGGAGCAGGCGGGATTTTTTCTACAGAGATCTAAGATTTCCCCTTTTCTCCCGAGTGCTGGTGGGGCTTGACCTGTCACACTGAAAGTAGCCGTGTGGACGTTATGGCACAGGAGAGGCTTGAGCTAGCCTCCGGATTTCAGGATGGGTTGGAGCTCAGGCCTCCACTGGTGCCACAATGTCCATGCCGCTATTTTTAGCACACTAGCATGAGCCCTGCTAACACAAGCCGGTTTGCCTGAGCAGGGAGGCTCACTCCTTGCTTCAGTGTAGACATACCTGAAATTACCTGATAGAATGAAAGGTTTCCTCTTGACCAATTCCATGATTGCATTTGTAGGCCACCTTCTTTGGGCCCTGATCACTTGCAGTCTATGCACGTGCTTAACTCACACGCTGAGAGTAGGCCTTTTTACTACAGTGGGACTGCTCAGAGTGCAGCACAGGTTTAAGTCTTTTCAGGATTTAGGGCCTACCTAAAAATCCTTACAGTAGTAAGCAGGAGATGTAATATTTGAAAATTAAAATCTGATGAGGCCATATTTTGGCCAGAGTTATTTATAATAAACTTTTGTTTAAAATAGAAGATCAACCGAGGACCTGAAAGTGGGTAAACTTCCTTTGAGCATTTGTATCCAGTCATTATTTTCAGAATTAAATAAGTTTAAACTTTTTTGCCAGGTTGAGATGTTAGGAGACCAAGTTCAGTCTTTCCTCCCACCTCAGTCATGTTAATAAACCCTAGAAAACAATGGACGATCTGAACAAGACTTAAATGCTGAGTGTTCAAAGTGTTCCCTAGCCGGTCACAAGCTGACTCAAATCTCTATGTAGTGTAAACTGCAGCACATGCCATCGTCTCCTCTATAAGTCTGTTGACCATGTGTACCTGAAAGCACTCTCCCTCCAACTCCAGTTATGGTGGATTCTGTTAAAGGCTGCAGGAACGCACTTCAGATAGGTGTCTGTACCGAGAATCTCTCGTGATCTCTTGTTCTTTTCAGTCAAACACAGGTGGGAGATCTGAAGCATGGCGTTGGGGGGTTTATGCCCTTTGGATTCAATGGAGTCCTCTCAGGGGCAGCCACATGCTTTTATGCCTTCGTAGGATTTGACTGTATTGCCACCACAGGTAAGCGGAAAGCTTTCATTGTGAGAGAACACTTTTCCCATTATGAGTTTGGCTGCCCTCAGTAACTTCACATGACACACTTTACAAATAACTCAAACCTCTTTTCAGCTGAATCAGGAAATCATGCTGTGCACTAGCTGTCCTATGGAATCACTTCATCTTTTCAGTTTTAGGGTCACCCATCCATCCTTCTTCTCCTGCCTATTGTTTCTAAATTTAAGACTTGCGTTGTACACTGTGAGACAGGGAACATCTTTTATTCTAGATTTGTACAGTTGCTCTAGTTGTTACTATAATGCAAATAAATAATATTTCTGATTTCATTCACTGAACAGCACATCCAGATGGTGCCCATCCATTTTTTATTCTTGTGAGATTCCAGGACTTCCCATTTTATGTTGGAAAACTTCAAGAATAGGCTTCCACTGCACTGAGTCCTAGCTGGAACCAGGGAAATGCAGCGGTGCGCTATGCTGAAGTGTAGGGCAGTGGGGAGAAATGATCTTGGGCTAAGTACAGGATTGGGAGTCAGGAGACAGGGCTGTATCCCCAGCTCCGATATGGTCGTCTTGTATGATCTTGAGACAGTCTTTTGGCCTCATGGGTCCTGATCTACAAGATGCTCAAGAGAACTGGCCACAGGTTTTAATGGGTTTTTTGTTTGTTTTTTGGAGGGGCTTTATGGCGGGGGGAGGGGTGGCTAGAAAAATATTCTTTTTTCAAAATTATAAATTTTGGCAAAACATTTGTTTTCAAAGTTTTTGGTTTCATAATATGGAAACGTAGGTTTTGGGGAGTTTTCTCTTTATTTCCCCCGGAGTAAAATGAATAAAAGAAACTGAGTCGGGGGTGAGGGAGGAGAAAGGATGGACAAAAGAAGGATGGTGATAAATTAGAGGAGGTTCAGAGAAGAGCCATGAGAATGATTAAAGGATTAGAAAACCTGCCTTATATTATTAGATTCCAGGATCTTAGTCTATTTAGCTTAACAAAGGGAAGGTTAAGGAGTGATTTTATCACAGTCTGTAGGTACCTACCTGGGGAACAAATGTTTAATAATGGTCTCTTCAATCTAGCAGAGAAAGCTATAACCTGATCCAATGGCTGGAAGTTGAAGCTAGACAAATTCAGACTAGAAATAAGTCCTACATTTTTAACAGTAAGGGTAATTCATCATGGAACAATTTACCAAGGATCATGGTGGATTCTCCATCACTGGCGATTTTTTAAAATCAAGCTGGGATGTTTTCCTAGCATCTGCTCTAGGAATTATTTTGGAGAAGTTCTATGGCCTGTGCTATACAGGAGGTCAGACTAGATGATCACAGTGGGCCCCTCTGGCCTTGGACTTTATGAATCTATGAAGTGTCAAAACCAAAATGGATACAATTTTCACAGAAAATTTTGAATACATGAAAATCCAGCCCCCCCTCTTTGCTTTGGAATCCTGTGGAAGGAAAGTGACTGATAGTTTTCACAGAGATATTTTTGGGTCCATTTTTCCAATTAGCTCAAGTGCTTCCCAATAGGAGCAGAGCACCTTCCATTCCCTTTGACCTGCTGGGGCACCTAGGGCCAAAGTCTTCTCTGAACTCATGGAACTTACACCAGAGATTAACCTGATTCAGAGTGCCTGATGCCCCTGTGAATTAAAGATGAGAGCAACTGTATCGGGGTGAAGCACCCGACCCGATTTTAGAACGAATGCCGGCTCTCTGAATTGTAGTGATAATGATTCTTCTCAAACATTCAACTAAAACTTGTCACACAAAGTGGTGGCATTCCCCTTTAAGGACGTGATCATGAGGGAGAGCTCCAGGGACATAAATGGCAGGCCTGGCTCCTCTTGACTGTCACTAGGAGCTGGCCACCTTGCTCTCCCAGGCTCCTTTGCAAGCCGCACGTCGCCTGGGAGTCTCGTTGAATTAGTCTTTTTGTTGTCTGTGGCTGTAACGTAACTGTCTTTGTTCTAGGCGAAGAAGTGAAAAACCCTCAGAAAGCGATTCCCATTGGCATCGTCGCCTCGCTCCTGATCTGCTTCGTCGCTTACTTTGGTGTGTCAGCTGCCCTCACGCTCATGATGCCCTACTACTTGCTCGATCCAAACAGTCCTTTACCCAATGCATTTCAATACGTGGGCTGGGAGGGTGCCAACTATGCAGTGGCCGTTGGTTCACTTTGTGCCCTTTCTACTAGGTGAGATGCTTTTCTCTTGTACCCTTCTCAGTGCAGATTTGTATTTCCATTCCTGCCTCTTTCTGTGTGTTACGAGCTAAGGATCTTAGTCCTATGTCCCTTACACTGGTGTAACTCCACTCCAGTGCCAGAGGATTCAGGCCCTCTGGGTCAAATCCGGGACCCACTGACTTCAATAGGGCCAGGATTTCACCCTGTGTCAAAAGGTTCAAACAAATTCTTAGAATTAGGTTTCACAGATGGAAGCTCCCATTTGTGACTCAGAAAATCTCCATCTTAAGGACCGTCTGAAATTGTGTGTCTCTTGAATACATTAAAAAGAAGCGTTCTTTTGCCAGTAGCCCTGGGAAAACAAGACACGACTGACTCAGACAGACCAGATGTAAGCGGGAACAGCTCCATGGAACCAGTGCAGTCTATGGGTGTTCTGCACCTCTGAAAATCAGGCCACTTCCATGCAGGAGCCAAAATCTGGGTGTAGGGCACAGATCCTCCAAGGTCCTAGGCACCTAATGCCCATTGAAATCAACGAGAGTTAAGTGCCTAAGGACCTTTTAAGGATCTGGGCCTAAGTGCCTAGCTTTAGGTATCCAAATGTGGAGCCTCATTCCCAGCAGTGAGTAGTGTAGTGGGGGCAGCGCTTGGGGAAGACCTGGGAATTGAAGCTTTGTTAACTAAAGCCATTCCGCTACTGGGCTTCGATTCCCGCACTTCCATTTTTCTGCCTTCGGTCCGTGTGTGGTGTGAGAGCTGTACTAGTAGATAATGCCTTTTTCTCTCCTTAGCCTTCTTGGCTCCATGTTTCCGATGCCTAGAGTGATTTATGCTATGGCAGAAGACGGGCTGCTGTTTAAATGTTTGGCTACGGTCAGCAAGCGAACCAAAACCCCAGCAATAGCTACGGTAACTTCAGGGGCTGTGGCAGGTAAGTGCCAAGAGTTGCATGAATGCACAGAAAGCAAAAATATGCTCCACTATGGGGGAAATACAGCAACTCAGCTCTAATCCTCCCTATTGTGTTCTCTAGTTCCACAACATGGCTTCCTGGGCTTAGTTCTGAATTCCCGAAGTCTGAATAGCACAGAACTAGGGAAACACAAAATATCTTTGTATGTGGATATAGATCTTTCTCATGGGGTCTCTCTCAGAACCCACTACTGCCTTCCTTACTCATTAGCACCTTACTCCACTCACTGTTCCTGTCCCAGAGCGCTGCTATGGTTTTTTAAAAAATTAGCTTCGTGCAGAAGGTGGGCAAGCCCAACCCAGGGTCCCTGTGGCTGTGGACTTGCCTGTGCCTACGTATCATGGTGACAGACACGGTATAAAGCCTTTACATAGCAGCCGGAGCTTGGCAGATACCAGTAGGTAACTGTGTCAGGTATCTGCCCTGTGGCCTAGGTATTTGTTAACAAGTTACTTACAGCTGGTAAGATTGCCCCCAGCCCTCACAAATCCAGGAAGTTTAGCCTCCCGGCTATCAGAGAAAAGCAACAACTCCCTAAATTGTTAAGAACTAACTCTGTGCATGTGTCTCCTCTTTACTCACAACCCCAGAGCTGGGACTGGCAATTGGTGCTAGATGCACCGCATGTGGATACTGTGGACATTTCAGCTCTTGTGAAACTCTGGCCTTAGTTATGGGGACTGAGCATGTGTCACGGTTTTAAGGTTATTTTAAAATATTTGTATTTAGTGTCTTTCATGTGTTTAGCTGGCCTCCTTCCTAAAGCCCCATATGGCTCTTTTTAAAGCCTCCTATGGGGGCATTGGTTTAATTTTCTGATCAAGGTGCATGGCCAGTAGAAATAGCCTTCCTCCAACTGGATGGGTGGCACGATGCTTTGCTCTAACATGATCACATGACCCTAGGAACTTGGGCCTTAGGCCTGTAGTGCCTATGTCTTAATCCTGCCCTGGTGCAGAGTTTGACAGTCCTCTCTCCCCGTCCCATCCCCCGCAACTGGGACCAGAGTATCTCTCCTCAATGGGTCTCCACCAATCAACCTTCACCACACAAAATCAGTAATCCTTCCCCAGCTTGCTCACTCCTGGACCAGAAATGAGCCTTCTTTCCCATCAGGCCTTGCTGTAGCCTGAAGTCACCTGATCTGGGAGGAAAAGCAGCACAAGCAGGAGCTGGGGCCTCAGCTCTTCTTTAAGGCCCAACTTACCCTGTGACACCTCCCAAAATGTGTTTGCAATGCATGGCCAAGGCCTGCTTACCTTCCTGATGACCTCCAGTCATGTCTTTGCTACACGTTTTTACCAGCATGACTTTAAAACCTCAGTGGGGTTTGTAAACTTGAGCAAACATTACAGGCAGAAAAGGGTCACAGACAGAAAGAGACTGGAATGCTTCTTTCCTGTGCTACGCACCCCGCCTCCTCTTGAGCTGTATACAGCCTTTACCCAGCAGCCTGAGATGGGCAGATACCAGTAGGTAACTGTGTCAGGAATCTGCCCTGGGGCCTTAGGCATTTGTTAACAAGTTCCTGAGCTTTGACTCATTCCTCCTGGAGTGCCCTTTGGATGTGTTCTGTTCCCCGCTTGATTAGAAGAGGGCCCAGCTGCCACGGTCTGGTTCTTGTTGCCAGAGTACAGGGTGGGAGGGAAGTGCTGTAGAGACCAAACAAAGCTCTTAAAGTCATTTTAGGCTGAGTTAGTGGACACCAGAGAGGAGTACAGGGTCTGTCTGTGTCCATCAGCAGCAATAAAGAGTTTGGTATGTATTCATTACACCTCAGTCACATCCCTCCTCTCACAAGAGATGCTTCAAAGCCCAGTGTGTCCTTGGGGTTTCTCTCAGTGTAGAACTGAAGACAGAGCAATGGTCTTGCTTCAACTGTATTGAATTTGACACTCCCATAACATGACTCTTCTGCAAGCTTATCAGTTTCTGTTTTCCACACTCCCCAGCTGCCATGGCCTTTCTTTTCGACCTGAAAGATCTTGTGGATCTTATGTCCATCGGGACCCTGCTGGCTTATTCCTTGGTGGCAGCCTGCGTATTGGTACTGAGGTATGGATTAATGTGATAAACTGTTTGCCAGAGCCTGGGAATGAGCGACAGGGGATGGATCACTTGATTATTACCTGTTCTGTTCATTCCCTCTGGGGCACCTGGCATTGGCCACTGTCAGAAGACAGGATACTGGGCTAGATGGACCTTTGGTCTGACCCCGTGTGGCCATTCTTATGTTCTTATGATATCCTGGAACCGTGCACAAAGAATCATCTCTTGGGAACATAAAATGTCCCCAAATGTAGCACACATGTCAATACATGACAGGGGCATAGCCACGGGTGGGCCTGGGTGGGCTGCGGCCCACCCACTTAGCATCCAGCCCCACCCAAACCTGAGCAGGAGTGTAGTGCTGTGGGAGAGCCCCTGTATTTATTTACTTTGCAATCTGCCACCTCTGGGCAGCACCGATCAGGGCTCACACCCCTGTCCCCACCGGGCAGTTATTATTTGCACAACACAGAATCAATCCAACACCTTGGACTGGACCTTCCGTAATGACTTTCTTTTTTGTCCCGGGTGGGCTTGCAAAACTCGCTGTCTAGATCCTTCTTTCTTATTAGCATCCACTTCAAAATAAAATGTGCTGGCAACCCTGAATTGATACAACTCTCTTCAAAAGGGGTGCGATACAAAGTCCTAAAGGCACCCGCGCTCCTCCTCCGCTCTCCCTGCAAAGCACTGAATAGGCACGTCATTGGTGCAATTACAACCCAAATCCCTCCCACCCACTTTGCAAAGTGCCTCCCTTCCCCAACTGCTCTGGGTGTCCGGGCGCATGGCTTGGATTTTGCATTCTCTCTTATTTATTATTATTATTCTTATTTCTTTTCAAAGGGAATTGGACCTAATTCTCCTTGCAAAGAATAAAGAGCAAAGGGGCTTTTCATGCCCAATGCCTTAAGCCGCTCTCTCCTCGCTCTTTCTCCTCCCCAGTTGGTTTGGTTTGTTAATAATATCCAAGAGATCCCAAGGCAGGCAGTGGCATTCAGCTGCCTGCAAGCACAGGGTGACTGTGTAGGCTTAAGCCAGCCTTGGGGGACAAGCGGGCAGGCGCTCAGTAAAGTACAATGTACAAGATTATCTGCTTTTTTCCCATCCCCTCGACCCACACACACACTTTTGCAACACCCACCACTGTCATCAAGGAGGAGATAAGATGAGGATGCTGCAGGACAAGGGCTGTCATTTCATCATAAGGCTTTTTTAAAATGGAGATTTTTCCTTTTGGTCTCAGTTTAAATAAATGTTTTAAACCCAGAAAACCAATTTTCCTGTGTGAGTGAAAGGGGTCACTAAACACCTATTCCAGACTTCAAGTCATTGTAAATGTCTGATGCACATTTACATCTGCTGTCACAGCTCCCCCCACAAGAACCACCAAGGAATCAGCTCCAGTGGTAAAGCAGTCTCAAGCCACATTGCCTTGTGGAAGGACTCAGTGCATGCCCAGGAGCCCTGCTGTTGGTTAGGTGGGGATCTGGGGGGAAAAGCCAGTGTGGGGATGCCTGTCAGTGGAGTCTTGCTAAGAGAGGAGAGGGGCCATGTGGTCTAATGATTAGAACAAGAACTGATCATAGGGCTCCTGGGTTCTGTTTCTGACTCTGCCACAGACTGGCTGGGTGACCTTGGGTAAGTCACTAAGGCCCTGATCCTGCAAACACTTATTCTGTGCTGAACTTTACTACTGTAAGTAAATAGTAAAGCTAAGTACAGTAATAGTGATAAAGTTAAGCATGTGCATAAGTGTTTGCAGGATTGGGGCCTTAGTGCCTTTTTTTTATTTTTAAGAAGGGCTGAACACCCGCACCTCCAATTGCCCGAAGCTCATGGTCAGCATGTCTGAAATCTGAGTCTCTAGCTGCTTTGTGCCTCAGTTTACTCAGCTCACCAGGGGGATTATATTTTCCTGCTCCACTGAGCAATTATCAATTCCACACCCCTCATGTTTGTAACAAGCTCGGAGTTGAAAGGTGCCAGGTGACTGTAAAGTATTTATCATTTATTCAAAGCCTAGTTGAGGCCATTATGATGCTCCCATTAGTCACAACAGTCGAAAGAGAGATACTTATCCAGAGTAGAGGCACAGTTACAAACCCTGGGCTCTCCCTGTGTTCTCTTTGCCTGTGCCCTCTCTCTGGATTTCCCCTGTCCAGGCACCCCTGTGTTTTCATTTTATTTCCCAATCTCCTCTCCTGTGTAGCAACTGCAAAATAGCAGCTCCCTTCCAGTCCTTCGGATGGGCACATGACTGCCCTGTCTGCTGCTACAAGCTGCTGTGCATTTCATCTGGCATGCAGCCCTGCACTCACAAGGCCTCAGCCTTGTTGTAAGCCACAGCTGCTTACAGGCCTGAAGAATGGAAGCTTGAGTTCAGTGGAGCTTCAGTTTCCCACTTTGCTGCCTGATGTTGCAGCATTTGAGTTGCTGCATAAGTTGTGAGAGGTTCTCACGACTGGTGCAATCTTGCCGAGCTTGCACATCTGCAAAATTCCACATGCATCTTCATTTAAAATACATCTGCCAAAAGAGATTTAAAAGGGCCCTTTGAAATGGCCTGTTCCTTTACCTGAAGCTTGTGGTATAAACCTACGGAGATTCACCAGTAAGGCTCTTCGTTAAAAGAGAGTTACGGGTGAAAGCGTGCATTAGAGGAGTTTTTCTTTCTGTTGTGGTAGCCCCTGATCAGGCATCAAGGCCCCATTGTACTAGATACTGGCCACATGCAATAAAAAAACAGTCCCTGATGCAGCCAGCTTACAATCTTAGCACATAACATGAGACAATAGGCAGATACAGCAAATAGATGGGGTGACAAGGCAACAGTGAGATGATCACGTTTTGTATAATAAATAGCAACTACAGCATGCCAGCTGCCTAGCTATTAGTCTAGCTATCCCAGCTCCAGACCTTAAATAGCTGTTCCTTCAAAATTAACTCCCAAGCATTAGAAAGTCTGGAAATGAATGATTAAAAGATCCAGCCAGTTCCCTACTGCCATATCCATTACTCACTGTCACAACCCACTGCTTAGGTGCTGTGTTTTGGTGCTACTCCACTGGGGTGATGGCCCTGCGGGGGGGTGGGGGGTGTCTGTTAGAAGCTTGTGTGACAGAGCTGCCCTGAGGCTGTTCTAAATTGCTCCAGGAGGTGAACCAGTCTCCAGCTGCCCGAGGGATTTGGGGGCATTCAAAGGTGACATAAAAGCCACCTTTATCTCCCGTCCCTGGTTCCTCTGCTGAGCATGGCTCAGCCACACCCAAGAATCGGGGCCTATGTGACCCAACGTGCAGTCCTTCATCTAGATCTGAGCAGCCTCTGCTCAGCTCATGGATGGAGCATTGCATTCTGGGACTGTAACACAAGAGTGTGGGAAAGGACCTATTAGGACATCTAGTCCATGCTCCTCCCAAATCCAGGGTTGCTGCCTACAGTATGTTTTCCATACTCCAGCCCCCATTTGTGTGCTCCAGCCTCCAGTTGCCTAATCCCTGTGCAGTGTCCTCCATCTATGCATACCAGATGGCTCCCTTCGGCTCCAGACAAGGCGCCAACGTGGCTTCCATTTCAGTAAATTTTGGCCACAGCATGTTTTCTGAAGCCTTGCAGGTGTCCATAACCACATGGAGAGCTCTGACCAAGCTTTCTTCTAATTCTGGGTGACCGTTTACTGTACTCTCTACCAAGGCCGTGCTCTTTGGTTTTGTTTTCCTTCTCCAAGGTACCAGCCAGAGCAGCCTAACCTGGCCTACCAGATGGCTAGTACAACGGAGGAGCCGGACACCAACGAGTCTGCGAGCACCAGTGGATCGCAGGCTCCATTTCTGCCTGAAGAGGAGGAGAAAGAGTCCCAAAACTCCATTCTGTTTCCCCAAAACTCAGATCCCTCCAGACTCTCTGGTTTGGTGGTTAACATCTCATCTTGTATCATAGGTGAGTACCGTGAGCTGACATCTCTCTTGCAGTGAGCCAGCTGCTAGTCTAGGGAAGCTCCTTCCAACTCTTCTTGGCATCTTAATCGATAATGTATACGTTTGATTAACTGTTCTAGAGCCCAAGCGCTTGCCTGAGGCAACAAAACAGACATAGAAAACCATGGATTAAATGACTGGTTTAAAAATAAATCCTCAAACAATTAAGCTGAACATGCAGAGGCTGGCTCAGAAATTACAAATGTTTTTCTCAGTCACAATTCAATAAACATTGGCCTGTCTTGTTCTCAGGTTTACTTATCATCAGCTGCTGTAGCTTTACTGTCCTTGGCAAAGACCTGCTGATAAAAGGGACTGTGTGGGCTATCGTCATGATTGCCGTGCTCGTTCTCTTTTGCCTCATTGTCGGTTTAATTATTTGGAGACAACCTGAAAGCAAAACCAAGCTCTCGTTTAAGGTAAGCGGCCTGGGAGGAAGGAATGGCAAAGAGCTATTTGGGAGCTGGCTGTGCATGTGTGTGAGAGGAAAAAGAGAGAGAGAATTTTGGTGCATATTAAAGAGAGGGGCTGATCTTCTTGGCTAGAAGTGGGTCCAGTTGAGCCTGGGACACTGGCCAAGCCATCCCACACCACTCTGCCAGTGCACCTCCAACCTGACTGAGAGCCGTCCTGTTCTTACAGCATCAGCCTTCGAATAGTAGAGAGACGTCCTCTGGGAGCTAGGCAGAGATCACCAAACTCACTTTCCTCTTGTGATCCAAAATTAAACCCAGATTCCCAAAAGCGAAAGATTAGTATGTTAACAACTCACTGCACCTCTACCAAGCCTCTGGAGACAGACTTCATTCTGTCGTATGCTGAGCCAAGCAAATCGCCGATCAAAACCCTGTAGGGCTTATGTTCTGTGCGCACAAATTGGTTCAGTACAAAACAAATAATCTGTGCAGTACAGAAAGGAAGCAGCAGGTGGTCACTGAAGCTGGAATGTGCCATGGAATGGGCAGGTTTTTGGTGTAGAGAATGAAGGAGCTTTGCATATTTTAACTGTGTGGCTGTCCTGTGAACAGGGAGGCGCGAAGTTAGGAGAGAGTGAGACGAGTGACACTTGGGGCAGAACAGAGGAAGCAGAAGGGGGAAGTGGAAGAGAGGAGGGCTGCAATGTAAGTGGGAGTGCAGAGCCCAGAAGGTGAAGAGGAGAGGCTGGAATAGAGGAATCTTTTGCAGAGAGTCAAGAAATAGGATGATGTGGCCAGAGCAGCAGTGAAGGGAGATGATTTTGGCAGCAGCTTTTTGGATGGACTGGGACAAGGAGAGCGGGTAGAGAGGGAGGCCACAGAGGAGAGGGATGAATTGTAGGGGAAGCAGGAGCAGGATTAGGTGGGGTCCTGGGTATGAGGCGAAAAAGAGAGCGAGGAATCAAAACTGACTCCCAGGTAGGGAAGGGTGACGCTGCTGCTGCTGACAGTATCAGAGCGGGATAGTGGAAAGGGCTTTGGAAGGAAGATGATTAGTTTGTGGCGGCAACTGGAGGGAAAATCCAAGCCAAAGGGCTTTCTGTGTACACGGGGCTGGTGCTCATGGTGGTCCTCACCTTGGGAGAATGGAGAGCTACGTTTTGACAGACTCATCACTTCTCCAGGAGCCTCTGGCAGATGAGGCTTGGCAGCTTCCTGCTTACAAGGGACATTCATGTCTGTGTATTATCATAATCTGCAAACGTCACTGGTTTCTCTTTCTTTTCAGGTACCTCTTTTGCCTTTACTTCCTATTCTGAGTATTTTTGTGAATGTTTATCTCATGATGCAGCTGGATAAAGGGACCTGGATACGGTTTGCTGTCTGGATGTTCTTGGGTGAGTTTAAAAATGTGTCTTTTTAGCCATTTGAGGTTGAGAACCCAAACTTATTTTAAATGTGTATGGCCAAATTCTGCCCTCTCGGTGTCCTTAGTTAGCCTCATTGACTTTAGTTGCAATGCTGGACATTGCTACACTATCAAGCGTTAGCAAGATTAGTATTAGCTGCCAGTACGTTTTATTGAGACGAAGCGGCCCCTGAGTGTGAAAAGTAGCTTCCGGTTGGTTATAGTGCTGACGTTTCCCCTCCTCTGCTCCCACAGGTTTTATCATTTACTTTGCATATGGAATGGGGCACAGCATGGAAGCTACAGATTCAGCACCGCCAGATTCAGAAAGAAACATGGACCTCAACTCGGACAGCTGCAAATGATAGCGTGTTTGGCTGAAGAGCAGCCCAGCCGTCACGTCAGACGAGGAAGCTTCATCTCGGGGACCCTGAACTACTTCCTCTGTTGACCCGTGCAGCAGAGGATGGGATTCCCAGCCTTGCTTGCTGCAAGTTGAAGATCGATTTACCTTGGTGATGCTGTAAAAAGGGATCACAAGGAAAACACCGCGCCTCTGGCATACTCCCAACAACACTGTTCCCTGGACTGCAGGCACTCGCTCGCTCTCTCTTTTTTTTTTTTTAAATGTATGGAAAGAAAACCGCTCCTCTGTGTGCCAGTTAACCTTCAATGCTGCTATGAGACTAGGCCTCCTGAAAGTCCTCCTTTCAGTAGTCCTGTGAATTAACTCCCCAGGTACTTGTTTTTAAATGGAACAGACTCTGCAATGCTAATGTCATTCCTAGATCAGAACCTTGGATCAAGTGATGTGGGCTGTATCACAAAAAAAGTCTCTCACCAAAAATAATCTCCCATCTGGTTAAAAAGTGCCTGCAATGAGTTACATTTTACAGAAAAGCATCCAGTGGCATTATTTTAATTGTATTTAACTTCTGAATAGATACTTGTATACTTTAAAATGCAGCTTTGCCGTGATGTTTAGGGGAGCTGCTCTTAGGCTGAATTCCCTTTTCCTTCATGCAGCTAGTACAGACAAATGCTTCTGTGAATAACAGACCCCACCGCTCACTAGAGGGGCCTCCAGCTGTAGCTGTAAATCTGCTTGGTGTAAGTATCAGAGGGGGAGCTGTGTTAGTCTGGATCTGTAAAAAGCAACAAAGAGTCCTGTGGCACCTTATAGACTAACAGTTAGTCTTTAAGGTGCCACAGGACTCTTTGTTGCTTTTGGTGTAAGTAGTTCAGTGGCGCTAGGCGTGGGTGTCTCCAAAGAGCCCTCTGTCAAAGTCAATGGAGATAGTCCTGATTTATGCCAGTCAAAGTTAGAAGAGAAGCTGACCCTGAGAGTTCGTTTTTGACTTCAGTGGGCACGACAGGTTGAAGCCCGTAGAAAATGACGCACAAAAGATTCTCGCAGTACTCAAAATCTGCGACTCTCACAGCTCCTGTCGGCTCTACACAATGGAGCATGCTGCCTCCTGCCCAGCAAGGCTGAGGTAAGCTGAAAGGCCTGATCGACACTGGTATGTGTAAGCAGTTAAACCCGCTGTGTGGACACGCTTATTCTGGTATTTTTGGTTGTGCTTACACCCCTTCCCAGGCAACGTAAGCTAAAATAGACTCCTGTGCCAGAGTCAGTGTGTTCCCACAAGAGTTATACTAGTGTAATTGTATCAGGTTACATTCACTCCTTCACTTACGCTGAAAATTTTTTCCAGAGTAGACAATTCCTTATGGCAAAAGTCTTCTCTCCCACCCTGAGCAGAGCTCTGTCTAGGTATCTCAGGTAAGGCCCCATTACCATAATGTCTGAGCACTTCTCAAACTTTAATGTGTTGGTCCCTATAATGCCCCTATCTTATCCCCAGAGGCACAGAGCAGATACTAAACCTATGCCCAAGTTGGGGCTGAGATTCCCAGCAGCTCCAGGAGAGACACCTGTGCTACCCTGAATGTAGCTACAGCGCTGTCAAGGGTTAGCCAGCCAAAGGACGTGTCTAGGGTTTTGCATGGGATTGTATTCGGGCGGCTAGCACCTCCTGCCACTTCAGCTATACTGAGAGCTAGCCATGGGTATGGCTCCTCAAGCTGGGAAGCAAACCCCCAGCTCACTGTGTAGCTGTCCCCTAAATTACTTGCCGAAGATCGTTCAGACAATTTGAGGTGCAGCATGGACTAGAACTCAGGTCTCCCACAACCCAGGCTAGTCACCTAACCACTGGACCATCCTTCCACCTGTTACATTAAGTAGGGCTTAAATGGTGTAGAGACATTGTCCTGGCTTTCTGCACAGGAGTGAATTTAACCCATAGCCCGTTTTTGTAGGCCACTGCAGATCTGCCACAGGTTCAGAATTTGTCTAGTGCCGTTTCAGTGATAGCAGTTGGTGGGACTTCAGTAACACATGGATCATTTTAACACTGTTCTATGTGCTGCTTATAGTACAAAATAAGGGCAAAGTCCTGCTCTTGGAGCTGTACAGTGGATCTTGACTGCCAGTCAAGTCTCTTCTCTCCTCAGACATGTGAAATTCCAAGAGTTCCACGCCAGCGGGGAAGGAAGAATGTCAGAGTCAAGAACCACGATGGAGTTCTCATCCTTCTATCCTAAATAGAGACACTCCTAGTATACTTCACATGCTCATAAAAAGTACTGATGTGAGAGAAAACCAACAGAAGAGAACAGTGCTTCCTGTGGTATCAAAAACAGCTGAGTGCTTTTCTCCAGCTTGGGCAACAGCTTTTAAGCAGTTGTTAATTTTAGCACTGCGTTAATATTCGAAGGGGGTGAGTGCAGGCTGAAAGGTGGGTTTTGAAAGGAAAACTATTTAAATGTAGCAGATTGCTTGCTGTAAAAATGTTTTGATAAATGTTAACTTATTTTTTTTTGTCTTGCATTGTTTGTCTTCTTTGGGACCTGCTTGGTCTCATGTTCCACTACTTTAGCTCAGCTAATTACACATAAAGTGCAGAAAATAGCATTACTTAGAAGAAAAGGGAAATTTTTGGTGGGAGATCGTTTTTCTTTCATTTCCTTTTCTGTGAGAAAGTTCAGAGGAAAAAAAATCCTATTTAATTATAACTGGTAGTTAAATTATCTCTTACATACACATGTCCAAAGTTTTCTTTCACAAGTTGAAAGGCAATGTTCCACCAAAAACTTTCTAGGATAATGACACTGATTTTGCTAAATATATGAAGCCCTTTTTTTCCCCTCTGATGTCCAAATGTACCATAGACCAAGCTGAGTATCAGGGAAGACATGCAAATACTGCTGTAATCTTGCTGTTGTGAAGAACATGCCTGCATTTAGTTGAGCTTCTTTTTGTAAATAGTTCAGTAATTATTCTATGTTTATAAGAGTATTTTGTATAGCTGCCAGAGCATTTCTGTGTATATAAAGCTGGGTATAGAAATGATGCCTTCTTTGGGATAATGAAAGCAAGAAGAATTGGCCACTTTTTTTCAGAGGAGAGGCAGTGGCAAATGTGGCCTGTCAGAATTTTCAAGGCAGCCTCTTCCCTCAGGAATTTGATCTCATTTGAACTTTATTTGCTCATTTCTTATTTGCTCATAC
The DNA here is from genome assembly GCF_016161935.1 of Mauremys reevesii. Lineage (NCBI taxonomy): Eukaryota > Metazoa > Chordata > Testudines > Geoemydidae > Mauremys > Mauremys reevesii. The sequence continues at coordinate 51,237,997 of NC_052623.1, read as the reverse complement.
ATATCTGAGGGAAGGTGCCTTCTGGGGAGATCTGTAGATGTTTATTTTTAGTTATCTAATACTTGTATGCCAGTCCCTACTGGATTAAAATGGCTGTGTCAACTCCCCCACATCAAGACAGTTTTGTCAATATAGCATCCCTTTTTTTTTTAAGGGACTAGATCCTGTTAACATTTTTCAAATGAAAACTTAGGTCAAAAAATTGTCTGTTTCAAAAAGAGGTATTTTTATGTGTGAAACTGATTAGATTTTTTTTAAATATTTTTTCTTTGAAAATGGTAAATGAAAAATGTAACCTGTTGGTTTTTGTCTTCATTTTTCCTCTCTGTTTTCCATTACTGTTGAGTTCCTCATGTATGTGTTGAGATGGTGATTTCTTCTTGTTACTCTTTTCAGTCTTTGTCATCCTGAGTTGTTGATTTTTATTTCTTTCTTGCCACTATTGTTTGATCATCTTAGTCGCTTAGTGTGATTTTTTTTTTGGTTCAAATTAAAAAATAAATCACTTTTGAAAACTACTGATTAAAAAAAATGCAGTGGAAAAATTTTGAAAAATAAAACATCAGCTTCCTTCAAAAACTACCGCAAGTAAATTTTCGGATAATTTCTGGGGTGGGTTTTCAATCAGCTTTTGAAGGAAAGGCAGATATACAACCTGATTGCTTCTGTTGAAGTCAGTGACAAAACCTCCGTTAACTTATTTGGCTAAATTCATCCCTGGTGACTTAGATGTATGAAGTTCTACCAGGGATGAATGTGACCCATTGACTTCAGTGCAAACAGGGATGGGTCCATAATTAAAACTCTGCAGATGGTTAGCAGACTGAAGTCCCAAATGGCTTCAGTGCTCTGTTTTTCTGGTTTTAGTGACCATCTGTTTAGAGTTAGTGTTGGAAAGGTTAGGTTTTAATTAGCAAATATTTGCAACTGTCATATTTGCCCTTCAGCTGAAATGGGTGAAAAGAAATTCCATCACTAACCATAAAAAATGTACAAAGAAGGAAAGTTAAGAACATATCATATGATATGTTGCTCTTGTAGATATCTAGCTTCCTCCTCTGTTGCTGTCAGTTCAGTTAACAGACAGCAATGTGAACTATTCTGGTTCTATTTTGGACAGTCAGTCACTACAGTTCATACAAATATTGCCTCGATTCAAAATTTTTAAATTCCTGTTAGTACAAAAATGTCCACTCATGAACACTGAAAAAGCTAGTTAGAAATGCTCATCAGTATCATCTGTCAAAAGTAATAGACAATCAAAACCTGATCCTTCCAAGCCTATGCACGGGGAATGCGTTCCAAGCAAACCAATCTGCTTACTAGCAGAGAGGTCTGGTGTCTCTCTCGCCTTCACTTCACAATGAATATTGAGCCAGGCTTCTATTTTAAGAGAGTGGCTGCTCTCCCCTTTAGCACAAGAGCAGATTTGTTTCTGAGTCCTTGAGGTGGATACACTTTCAGGATCATGAGCTTGATTATTGGACATATGTTCACTGGGAGGTTTCAGTGAAACTTCTAAATCCTTTTTAGCCAAAAATGTACTTAGTGTTAAGTGTGTTTTTTTTAAAATCCATTTTGTTCTCCATTGTACATGTGGGTTTACTGACCACACCTGTGTTAGGGGCCCCATGACTTCCTCTTTAGAACTCACTGCATGCTCCTACTCATTGGATGCCAGTGGATGGCCATTTCTTAGTTGAAGCCAAATCTCTGTTGTGTTTGAGGCTACTGGAGTGGGGGTGTCATGTAAGTGCCATAGTATTTCCCGCTCCCCACCTCCCAACTTCCAAATCCACATCAGGACATACTTCACTGGCCTGGAGACTGCCGCAGATTTGGTACATCATTCACTTGGATGAAATTCAACCCCCCTCCCCCTCTAGCCCCCCACTCAAGTAGAGGCCCCTAGAGACCTGGCACTCCTTGTGTTAGGTTTTTTTAAGAGGTGCATAGGCCTTTGTGCAGGGTTGCAGTTCACCCTTGCTGTAGAATTTATTTTAACACTGCCTTCTGTTCACTATCATTTTTCCTTGCTTCCACACACGCTATTGACAGGGTAGCTGGGTGATGCGTTACCAGACTTGGGGGACTGTCGGAAGAGCCAGAGCACATTCTAGTATTTTAACTGTATTCATAGAATCATAGAATCTCAGGGTTGGAAGGGACCTCAGGAGGTCATCTAGTCCAACCCCCTGCTCAAAGCAGGACCAAACCCAACAATTACCCAAGTCTTACTGAACTCATGTAAAGGCAGAATTGTGTACAAATAATGTCTAGTTTTGTGTGCATTTGATTATGGTAGGATGGCATAGTTAGGGGAGATGTGGGTGGTAGGCACTTCATAGGCATAAAGGAGGGGCCTCTATTTTACCAGGATCGTTGGAATTTCTAGTGAAATGTTTATTGACATGCTGGTATGAGAAGCCATGTTCTGTACAGCATTTCATCACTGTAACCATGATGCCTGATGCGATTTTTATAGTTTTGCCCCTATTCACACTACTCCTCTTTCAGCAGCGGGAGGGGTAGATAATTTATGGCTATTAATGATGAATGGGGTTCAGAGCATGTTACAGACGCAAATGTATCATACACAAATTTCCAGGCATTTGACATGGAGAAAAGGGACATGAAAAGGCCTCTAGGTTTTCTGAATCCTTCCTGTTTAGTCAGTTAACAGCTGATTTTTATCATATGAAACATGTCTGATAACCAAACTAGAAACCAAATGGTGCAAGAACGTGCTTGTTATGAAACTCCAAGCCATGATTTCCTCAGGGTATTTGCTCTTGGCTCCTGCTCCAGGAAGTGAGGTTAGTCCAAAATATGCAAACTTCTAATCAATATGGCATCTTTTCTCCACTGATAACTTACAGCAAGTCTTTGGCATAGTAACATCGGTGTTTCCAGATGATGGGATGGCTGAGACACGTGTTTACATTGTGCCTTTCAGCTTCAATTGATTGTAGAAACACAACTTTGGATTGGTTTATGTGTTACAAACCTACCGTAAACAGGTGGGGTTTCTTCAGTGAAGTTGCTTTTACTGACTGAGAAGCCATGGAAGGGTCTACCTATTTTTTTTTTTATTGATCAAAATGTACATACATTTCTGTTGTTTGGTTTGTTCGATTTTTTTTCTAATGATTTTTCAGAATGTCTTACAGTTGTGATAAATGGTTAGACTCCTAGTCCTAGCTCTGCAAATCTAGTTTTTATCTCTTGTGTGGCGTTTATTTTGTTTGTTTCGTTATGAATTCTTTTTTAAACCGTGTACTTTTTAGACCATAGAATTACGTTTTAAAAATGTGAAACTTTCACCCAGAGCACAGCATGGGCAGACGGACACTTTTCAACAGACAACACTGTAAATAAATCTCCCCTGGACTGTGCTTTTTTACTTTGGAAATCAACTTGTACAGTATTAAACTGTTCTCATGAAATTCAGATCAATTAGGTCTACTGATTCATCCTTATTTTCCAGTCTGATTTGTATATTCCCACTTGTTTCACCAGATCTGTCAGACATGGTCTTATGTGTATAAATCCATCCTTCAGAAGCCTATTGTTAATCTGATTCCCAGTATAATTCTGTCCTTTACCCCCACTCCTGGGATCCTTCTCCTCAACTGCTGACAGGTCTGTACTTCAATAGATTCTCCTTTCTTAACTGCTCTAGCAACAATCCAGAAGCTGCATCTTCAGTTAATTGAGACTGACAAAGACTTTCCTATTTCTCTTATTACTTCTAATCAAAATTTCTGGGCTACAGTTGTCCTAGGGTGGGTCCATTTTTATCAGTGCTAAGGCCCTGCTCTTGTGAGTTGGTCAGAGCCCCGTACTTCTAGTGAGACACGCCTCCATCCTAAGGACTGGCCCTGTGTTTACTAATCCACTGATGCTCACCCACCTTTGCAGAGTACTTTGGCTGACATTCTATATAATGTGCCAAGAATTATGTAAAAAGCGACAAAGAGTCCTGTGGCACCTTACAGACTAACAGACATATTGGAGCATAAGCTTTCGGGGTGAATACCCACGACATGCATGCGACGAAGTGGGTATTCACCCATGAAAGCTCATGCTGCAAAACGTCTGTTAGTCTATAAGGTGCCACCGGACTCTTTGCTGCTTTTACAGATCCAGACTAACACGGCCACCCCTCTGATACTTGACAAGAATTATGTACTGCACTTTCCTGGGTATTATTTTTCTAAATGCTTATATGACCCCCCCGCCCCCCCGAACACTGCAGTAATAAGCACTTTTTTCCTTTCCTACTATTTCCTTTCAATTTTTGCATTTTTCAGTCATATCATGAACCATTCAAGCGTCCCACAGAAACCTTCTCTTTTTGATCTCACCTATATAGTACATAACTCCATTAAAAGAATGCTAAGGTTGTAAAGTCAAGAACTCAAAAGTTAAGAAATGCCAGAATGAAGACTGCCCATGCAACCTTAGTTTATCCCGATCCGGCGGGTAGTGAAGACATACCCTCTGTCTCCTGCTCATGCTCATTACTCCACTGTGGCTCGCCCTACATGTGTATCCCTGTGCCTCCATTTTCATGTGGCTGCCATGCTGCCCTTCAACCCTTCAACCTATGGGTGGCCTGCCTGCTATGGGGTCTGACAGGTGGCAGGTGTTAGGAACGCTTAGGGCTGCTCCACACGGTTCGGGGCTCTGGGGTTTCAGCCAGACTCAGCTACCCGGGAGCTGTGGGATATATGTAATTAGGATTCAGGCAATTTTGCAAATGCTGACCAGTGGCAATGTCTGTTCCCCTAAGGGGACTGGCGTAGGTGACAGCTATGAAAATGTCAGTGGCACATCAGGGTGGACTTAGACTGCTAAATACTTTTGAGGCTCTGGAGCCAGGTGGCTCAAAAGTTAGTTACCCAGGAAATAAGGAACAAACAATAATAATTCCTAGCTCTTATCCACCCATAAATCTCAAAGTGCTTTACAAAGAAGGGCAGTACTATCATTCCCATTTTACAGATGGGAAAACTGAGGCATAGGGAGGTGAAATCACTTGCGCGAGGTCACCCAACAAATCAGTGCTAAAGCTACGCATTGAGCCCAGGTTTCCTGCTTCCTAGGCCAATGCACTAGTCACTACGCTGCACTTCCTTAAGCTTGGTGTAAGGCGCTCGCTTGCAGAGACAGGGATAGAATCCAGTTCGCCAGGCCGCTATTCAATTGCCTTAACCGTGAGACCATCCCTTCTCTTGCAGTTTCCTGCCGCATTCACTATAGACCTAACTTCTGCAACAAAAGAAGCAGGGGGTCCTGCAGACAACAACCTCCTTTATGGCACAAACCTGATCAATTCCCTGAGCATAGTCCAGCAAGTGCACTGCATCAGGCAGGGGGTGTGTGTCTTTTTATGTAACTTTTGTAAATGTAATTGTCTAAATTTTATAAAAGTAAACACGAACCACAAAACCTGAAATGCCATGATATGGAACCATATTGACAACCATGGGTCAGCAGTAGGGTTAGAGCCTTTGCTCCACAGTGCAGGCCTGCCACATCAGTAACTGATAGCAACAGTAGCTTGTCATTAAAGCTGTCAAATGATTAAAACAAACAATTGCAATTAATCATGAGATTTAAAAATAGTTGTGATTAATTGCAGTTTTAAGCGCATTGTTAAACAGTAAAGGAATACCAATTTAAATATATAATAAATATTTTTGGATGTTTTTCTACATTTTCAAATTTATTGCTTTCAGTTACAACACAGAATACAAAGAGTACACTGCTCACTTTATTTTTATTGCACTTTTTTTACAGTGCAAATATTTGTAATCTACAAGTCAAAGCATCAAGGGGCATACAAATGTTTAGCATATCTGGCATGTAAATACCTTGCAATGCCTGCTACAACAGTGCCATGAGAATGACTGTTCTCACTTTCAGGTGACATTGTAAATAAGAAACGGGCAGCGTTATCACCCGTAAATGTAAACAAACTGGTTTATCTTAGCAATTGGCTGAACAAGAAGCGGACTGAGTGGGCTTCTAGGCTCTAAAGTTTTACATTGTTTTATATTTGAGTGCAGGTATGTAAAAAAAAATCTACATTTGTAAATTACACTTTCACGATAAGGAGATTGCACTACAGTAGGTGTATGAGGTGAATTGAAAAATACTATTTCTTTTATAGTGCAAATATTTGTAATAAACATAATATAGAGTGAGCACTGTATTCTGTGTTTCAATTGAAATCAATATATTTGAAAATGCAGAAAAACATCCAAAATATTTATAATAAATTTAAATTAGTATTCTAGTATTGTTTAACAGTGCGATCAAAACTGTGCTCAATCATTAGTTTATTTGTTTTGTTTAATCGCTTGCGTTGACTCTGATTAATTGAGAGCCCTGCTTGTCATCCTTTAGAGCAGAGGGTCTCAGGACAAATTATTTGGTGGCCTCAGAGTGCAGCCACCCACTCTTGATGGTGGCCACTCTCACACTTTTCCCTAAAATACTTAGCTTTCAGAAAACCATAAATATGCACATAGACTGATCCAAATCATTGTAATGTATTTATTACTAGCTAGCAAATCTGTTTTGAAAAGTGGTATTAACAAACGTACAAGTATCACTTTTCAGATACTTTTCAGACTTACACAGCCCTGGCAAGTTTGGGGACAAATTAAGCCCTGGATGGAGGCAGCAGGAAGCCCTGTGGCCAGAGCCCAAAGCCCTGTGGCTGGAGGATGGGGCCCAGGGACAGAGCCCAAAGCCTGAGCCCCAATGCCCCTGGGAAATTTACCTGCTGCCTGCTCCACCAGCGTTGTGCCCAGGTATCTCCAGAGTGGGCAGGGGCAGCGGTAGGACCCAAATCCTACTGGTGGCCTCAGCAACCAAAACCAAGGTGGTGCATCCAGGAGCACCAGGGAGGGGGCAGGGCCGCTACTTTGCCTTTCCCTACCCCCAAGTTAGAGCCCAGGAGGCTATGGCTGCAAGAACAGCCCTTGGTGGCTGCAGTTGAGAAACGCTGCTTTAGAGGCAGGATGAGACATGCACTTTGCCAGTGAGTGTCATCAGTATTTGCTAACAGGAGGAGGGGTGCAGGACCACTTGGTTCTGTTCCAAGCTATGGGATTGTACTGTAGTGGTTATAGACCCTTCTGCTGTTAGCCCCTCCAGCCTGTCTGTCCTTGTCCCAGTCTCCCCCTGCCCTCTTCTATCCCATCCCCCTCAATCCCACATCCCTGCCCACCCCCACCTCGTCATCCCAATCTCTCTTCCTCACCAGGCCTTCTAACAGAGACACATAAATTGGGTACATTCTGGCAGATTTTTCACAGGGAACGCAAAAGGCACATCCCCCGCACCACTGCCAAATTTCAAAGCACAGAGGTGCTAGCGCGTCTCAATGAAAAGCTTGTACGCATTTTTTTTTTAACATTTGCAAGCAATATATTTCCCCCTAATCTCAGTCTGTGAAATGGCTGAGCAGTTTTGCTGACATTTTCAAAGAATTTCATCCAGAGGCAGCCAATCGGGCATGCAAAATTACAGCCTGAAATGGTTGTTCAGCAAAGTTATAAGCGAAAACGGTCTTTCTTATGATGATAAGTGTCAGGCAATCCTAACTAGAGGTGACTGAGTCCAATCGGTGCAGGCTCCCCGTGTGCTTCTTTGCACTAGCAAACTACAGAAGAATTAGCATTGGGAATATGTCATATTGTCTAAAAGCTTGATCCTGCTAGATAATGGACATGCCCAGGAAGTCTAAACTCCTGTAGAAGTCATTGTAAGGCTCTGACTAACTCATAGGGTCACAGACCAAGGCCAGCATGGAACAACTGTGATCATCTAGTTTGCCCTCTTGCATTCCAGAGGTCATAGAACTACCCCCACAATAATTCCTAGAGCAGAACTTTTAGAAAAACATCCCAGCTTGATTTGAAAATTGGCAGTGATGGAGAAACCACCAGGACCTTGTGTAAGTTCTTCCAATGGTTAATTACTCTCACTGCTAAAAATATACAACATATTTCCAGCCTAACATCACCTTCCAGCCATTGGATCATTCTCTGTAAGACTGAAAAGTAGTTGTTCCCCATATAGGTAGATACAGACAGTGATCAAGTCACCCCGTAACTATTCTGTTAAGCTAAATAGGTTGAGCTCCTTGAATCTATCACTACAAGGAATGGTTTCTAATTTTTTCATCATTCTCCTGGCTCGTCTCTGAACCCTCTCCAATTTACCAGCATCCTTCCTGATGTACGGGCAGCAGAACTGGGGACAGTATTCCAGCAGTGGTCACACTAGTGCCAAATCCAGAGGTAAAATAACCTCTGTACGTCTCAAGATTCCCCTGTTTATGCATCCCAGGATTGCATTAGCACTTTTGGCCACAGCATGGCACTGGCAGCTCATGTTCAGCTGGTTATCCATCAATCTTTTTCAGCATCGCTGCTTCCCAGGAGAATCTCCCATCATGTAAGTATGGCCTACATTCTTTGTTCCTAGAGGTATACATTTATATTTAGCCATATTAAAATGTATATTGTTTCCTTGCACCCAAGTGACCCAGATTGTGTGGTATCAGTGACATATCCTCTTCATAATTTACCATGCTCCCAACGTTTGTGTCACCGGCAAATGTTATCAGTGATGACTGTTTTCTTCCAGGTCATTTATAAAAATGTAAACTAACCTAGGGCCAAGAATCGACCCCTGCAGGATCCAACTAGAAACACATCTGTTCAATGATGATTCCCTGTTTTCAATTACATTGTGAGATCTATCAGTTAGACATCTTTTAATCCACTTAATGTTTGCCATCTTAATTTTATATCTTTCTAGTTTTTTAATTAAAATATCATGTGTTAAATGTCTTACAGAAATCTAAGTATATTCCATCAACATGCTTACCTTTATCAACCAAACTAGTAATCTCATCAAAATGGATATTAAGTTACTTTGACAGGCTCTATTTTCCATAAACTCATGCTGATTGGCATTAATTACATTACCCTCCTTTAATTCTTTGTCACTCGAGCCCCATATCAGCTGCTCCATTATCTTGCCCAGGATCCATGTCTCTTGAGTGAGTGCCACCCATCTCTTTCACTTGTACAGTTCCTAATTTCAGGAGAGGATCAAGACTAAGGAAAATATATTTACTGAATTTAGACTTCGGCAAAATTTAGTCATCAAGATAAATTCATGGTGGTTAAGTCCATAAATGGCTATTAGCGAGGATGGGTAAAGAATGGTGTCCCTAGCCTCTGTTCGTCAGAGGATGGAGCTGGATGGCAGGAGAGAGATCACTTGATCATTGCCTGTTAGGTTCACTCCATCTGGGGCACCTGGCACTGGCCACTGTCGGCAGACAGATACTGGGCTAGATGGACCTTTGGTCTGACCCAGTACGGCCGTTCTTATGTTAAGATTTGAATCTAATTTATAGCATGGGAAATGCAGTCATGTAACCTAATCAACCAGACCTATTTTCCCCCCAACACACACAGCCACACATACACAGCCATAAAGAAAACACAGCAACACACCAGTTTGCATGCTTCCATCCATATTTATGCTGGAGCATGAATTTATTATCAGGAATATATTACACTCATCTGTACATCATAACAGAAATAATACAAACTTTTCCTGTAATTCATTAACCACGTATTAAATCAGACTACAGAACTCCTACTGCGTGGGAAAAACTTTACAAAAGGATCCCCAGTGTGTCCATGGGACACAAATGCAATCATTGCAGAGACAAAAAATACCTGATTTTGTTTGTTTTTTTTTCTCACCAAAAATGAACTTAACCATTAGGTACCTGCTGATTTATTGTAAGCAAATTATTTCAGTGAAATGCAGGAACTTATCTACTGATTTGATTTATGCAGATTTCTTAGTTGCAAGAATTCAAACACTGCTCATGTCCCACAGACAGATGTGAAGAAAAAAGAGACAAAAAAGAATGTGTTGCTCTTTTTTTCATCACTTGCCTCTAAGGGCTGGTGTACACTAAAGCTGTCAGTCGACCTAAGTTACGCGACTGAAGTTGACAGGACTTAGGTCGACTGACAGCAGTGTCTACACCACACTGTGTCAACGGGAGATGCTCTCCCACTGACTTACCTTTCGCCTCTCAGGGAGGTGGAGTACAGACATCAATGAGAGAGCGTTCTGCCATCGACTTAGCTTGTCTTCACCAGACCCACTAAATCAACACCACTGCATCGCTCGGAGCCGTGCTGATTTAGCCAGAAGTATAGACAAGCCGTAAGTGAGGCTGCCCACCAGCTGGCTATGGTCTCAAGGAGGCCCTGCTTCACATGCTCATTCTTTCTGAGGAAGACACTTGTTGGGTGGGAGGAATTGGAAGGTGGTTGGGGTGGATGGGCTGTTTAAAAACTCTTTCCAGGGACCATCCTTGGAGCAGAGGCCATGGCTTAATTTGCGTTTATACAGCAACTACAATGGAGCCTTCAATCTGATAGGGTCCTTTGGGTGCTGTTGCAGTAGAAATAATAAATACGCTTAAGGCCATGCCTCCAAATAAGCTTGCAGTTGTATTTTTATAGCGCAATTGTGACAATGTTTTTTTAAAATTATTTTTATAGAGCAATGGTCACCGGGAGTAATTACTCCCTATGGATATGTCACCTACATCCTTTTGCTATCTAAAAGGTAATAGCAATAATCAAGTATCATTGACCTGCCTGGCTGAGTCATCTCTATAAGGGAAAGGGAGTGGAAGAATAATCACATAAAGTGTGCTACTTACAGGCCCTGTGCCACCAATGTTGCACCCCCCGCCCCCACCCTACCCATCGCTGAGCCCAACACTGATCATTTCACCTGCTCAGTACTTACAAACTAAATGAAAACTAAAGTAGAATGCTAGTCATAAACCAGTCACGAATTTGGTGCTAAAGAGATGTGCCATGACTGGAAGCAATCCGACTACTCTTGCCAACTTCCCCTTGCTATGTCCTAGAAATGGACTGAACCAAAACCTGGCTTCTGAACCCCCCACCAACATGTGGACAGTCCCTAATTTCAGATGCTAGCCCTGTGGCTTAGTCGTATTAATGAAAGCGGGACCTAGTGGACTATAGAAGTGAAGGTAATTCTGGTTTAGCTACTGGACTGTTTGAGTTTGCAGTGGAGGTGGAGGAAAAGCGGGATTTATTTTATCCTTCCATAGTTAAAGGCTTTTCCATTGTAAAATGTGGTTTTACAAAGGTTTATAGTACAGCCATAATTCTGTGCATTGAATTCAAAACTTAGGCCAAAATGTTCAAACCTGGATGCCTAAAGTTAGTAAAACCCACATTTAAGCATCTAAGTTAAACTGATTAGCAGAACTGCTGAGCATCCACAAAGCCCACTGAAGTTCAGGCGTGTATTTTGGTTCCTTTATTGTAAAATTGTTATTTCATTTTCCATTGGACGGCTTCCAATATAAAAATAAAGTCACTTTTAGTAGCTAAATAGCTGTCTTTATGGATAGTTGCTGTGAAGGAAAAGTATACACGCTGTAGCCCTTTGAGAGATGCAGAAACTAATGATTAGTGGGTACAGGGCTGGCTAAATCAAAGAATGGTTTGGCAGCTTTTACTTTGTATTCTCACAGTGTGGGTTAATGAGAAGAGCAAGCGGAGGAATCAGTAGGGTTCCTCCATAATTAAGTCTCAGGAGCACTTGCCTTGTAAAAGATAAACCCTCTCCCCACAATCCTTATTCAGCCCTCACTAGCCAGTAGGGTTTATTTGTAAGTGGAACATTTACTGTTCAGGTATTGAGGCACAATGCATGAACAGCCTCATACTAACCAACGTTAAGAGCATGCACTGACAGGGTGAGAACTCCAGCTACAAACACAATGCTTTGCTAGCCTGCTGCTGTTTTGGTATAATTTAATGACATTTGTTTTGAAAGTGAATTCCCACATTGTTACTGTCTAGGCCACATTATGCACCATAGTTATGTGCTTGAAAATCCTGCTATTTACATTGGCTGCAAAATATAGATAAATTCACCCAATAATCTGTAATCCTCCCCAAGTGTCTTCTGCAGACCTGCACTCATAGCATCAGGAAATGCTGCTGTAACAGGGTGAAATTCATCTCTCCTGAAAAAAGCCTGTGCTGTGGAGTTAGAGGCGATGCATTTTACCAACCCAGCCCACAGGCAACCTGTGGCTCTGTAGCAGTGCCCCACTGTGGCTGCTATTTAAACCCAAGGACTAAAATAGGGTTGTTAGGGTCACTGAATCCATGTAGTCACAGATCTCTGGGCACCCCCATTTTCAGTGTGCATAAAGACCTCCTATACAGCAGGACTGTCCTTGTTCCTTCTTCACCCAATAGCTCCTCCATGGATCTTACATGAGTTTACAGGGCTCTGAGCTGGTTCTTCTTTGCACTGGTGTAAATTTCCTCCCTAACATATTTGTTCTTTTCTTGTGGCTTGGTGTAGAGGATAGGCCCCCCACTGACTTTTCCTTTGAATACATAGTGATGAGTTATCAAAATCCTGCTGCTTCTGCTTTTTAAATCCTATCCAGAGGCCAGTACATTTCCTGTCATTTCAACCAATACCCTAACGATGGTAGATGAAAGATCAGCCAAGTCAGCCACAAATGTGCTGGTGCCTGAAGTTCAGCCAGTAAACAAACCCAGGTCCCAAAACCAAAATCTTTTCCCCAACCTACAGACCTGGGTACTAGCTTCCTAGTGCACCTATGATTCTCACTGAAATTTTAGTGGGAATTCTGTGCACAAGGAAAACAGGTTTGGCTCTTACTGCATTCACTTCAATGCCATTCTTGCACCAGACAGTTACATCTCCCTTATCAACCCTTCATGCCAGCAGATGTTAGCGTTTGTAAGTGGAAGTGTGGGCAGAGAAAGAGGGTGCTAGGTCAGGAAACAAGATTATATGACAGAGCAGGGCCGCCCAGAGGATTCCGGGGGCCCGGGGTCTTCGGCGGCGGGGGGCCCTTCCGTTCTGGGACCCGCCGCCGAAGTGCAGCCCGGTCTTCAGCGGTAATTCGGCGGAGGGGGCCCCCGCCGCGGGTCTTCGGGGCACTTCGGCGGCGGGTCCCGGAAGGGAAGGGCCCCCCGCCGCCGAATTACCGCCGAAGACCGAGCTGAACTTCGGCGGCGGGTCCCGCTTCGTCTTCGGCAGTAATTCGCCAGCGGGGGGTCCTTCCGCCCGGGAGCGGAAGGAACCCCCGCCGACGAAGACCGGGAGCAGAAGAAGCTCCTGCGCCCGGCCCCGCAAGAGTTTTCCGGGCCCCCGGAGCGAGTGAAGGACCCCGCTCCAGGGGTCCCAAAAAACTCTGGTGGGGGCCCCTGTAGGGCTCGGGGCCTGGGGCAAATTGCCCCTCTTGCCCCCCCCCCGGGCAGCCCTGTGACAGAGTGGCAGTGTTCTCCACTTCCATTTACGAAAACTTGGTTTATGGATAATACTGGAGGGAGATATGCTTACTGCTGCTCAGGGAACGGCTCACTGGTGGTATACTGCTGCTGAGGGCTGGTCTACACTTCACAGTTAAGTCAACATAAGGCAGCTTATGTCAACCTACTAATGTCAGTGTCTACACTACAGCCTTCCTCCCACCAATGTAAGTGCCCTACTACACCAACATAATAACTTCACCCCCACGAAAGGCGTAAGGCTTATATTGGTATAATTAGGGTGACAGACACTTCATCCCTTACAACTACTGGGGGCTCTCTTGTCAATTTCACCGCAGGAGCCTTGAAATTGACAAGAAAGCTGAGCAGCTAGAGCCAAGTTCTCCCTGCTCGGCTGGGTGGCTGGACCCCGCTCCTGACTGAGAGCCGGGGCCAGAAGCTGGGGTGGGGGGCTTCAGACCCAGCTCCCAGCCAGCAGCCAGGGTGAGAAGCCCCAAGGAGCCTCCTCCCTGACCACTCCCTGCCAGGAGTTAGGCAGCCTTGTCAGTTTCATGGCTGAGCTGTGAAATTGACAAGGATGCCCAGCTCTGGCAGGGAGCAGGCGGGGAGAGGGGAAGCCCCAGGCAGCTCCCCCCTCTCCCGCAGGGAACTGGGAAGAGAAGCCCCGGGTGGCTTCCCCCTATAGGGAATGGGGAAGAGAAGCCCTGGACAGCCAACTGTAGTCACATGGATGGAAGCATCAGCATCCAGTATCAAACACCAGGAAGTGGCTATTATAAGACAGAGAGAATGGAAATGACACCAAATGATGTTGAGGTCGCCGGCAGCCCAGTCTACCCACCACTAAAGTCCCAACTCCCAATTCATTGCTAGGAGCATCCATTGCATGTGTGCTTAGCTGGCAAAAGGATGAGTAAAGCACCGTAAACAGAGAAATGATGAAGGAAAACAGACTGGCTCAGCCAGCTCAGATCAGGACAGTATAACATTTTAGTGAGTCCCACATGGGATAATTTAGATAAACATCATGGTAACAACTCGTACTGTAATAGAACACATTGCCCTAGACTGGAACATAACAATGACGTCGGTATTGCAGAGTACCTGTGCATTTAGCAAGTGCAGTATGAAAGTGACTAAAATGACAATGATCGTGGTTTTTATTCTTTAACAACTCTCCTACTTTCAGGGTGTACGTGCTGAACACATACAATCTAGTAATGTATTTCAACAGTGTTAGTCAAATATGGCCTGGTCTAGTCTAATAAGATGTTCAACGTACTCAGTAGCATAATATCATGCAAAACTGCTACAAAAATAAATTTCTCTAAAAAAAGAAAATAATAACCTAATTTTTACATCTTGGGATGGGCCAAAGCCACTTAGATTGAAGCTGGCTGTACGTAAGCTGCAGCCTGAGCATTCTGAATACATCACAGGAAAGCTGAAGCATATTTCAAGTGCAAACAATGCGCATGTTTGCTGGAGTAAATGCCTTCCTGCCTGCTTCCATGCGAGTCGTTATCTGTAGTCACGCCTTGTGACAACAACTCTTTCTAATTGCTTCATGACCCTGGAATATTTTCTGCCCGTATTTACATCCTGGCTGTAACTTGGTCAGGTCCTGGAGCACACAGTGCGCTCTCTGAATAGGCAGGAAAACGTGCTGGGTCTTTGCCACAAATTGAAAACAGAAGCATCACATCATTTAAAAAAAAACATTTTGCTTTTGTGTGAATGACTCACACGCCTAACCTGCCGCTGCGCTACATCAAACGCTTGCACAGTCTAATCCAAACAAATCTGATGCAAATGCTGGAACCCCCATTTAGAGAACATCAAACACAACAGGACCCCGCCTGGCTTTGTGCAGTTCCCTACCTGGACCCAGGATCCAGAGCATATTCTGTTAACCCCTTCTCACTCTAACTGCTGTTGGAGGTGCTGTGCCCCTGGGAAACCAGCATGCTCACTCAGTATGGTGTGACATTCCAGCTGGTCTAGACCAGCACAGCACAGAAAGTGCATGGTTAACAGGTGCAGCAAAGGGGGTTAATATAACAGGGAAACCTAAGAGTATTTGCATTTTGCCAGGAAGGCGGAGGTTTAAGGTAGTTTGGCCTCAAAATATATGGGTATATATGGTGAGGGACAAAATTCTGGCCTCAGTCGGATCCATGCGGCCCCCCCCATGCCCATAGATCTTCCCCGGGGGGCCGCATGGATTAACAAGGGCGAACGTTAGCCTACTATGTGCAGGATCCCCTGTACCCTGAGGCAAACTGGATCTAAATTCCACTAGGGGGTTAACACTTTTGGCCAAATGTCAAGGTCACAGCAAATATTGTTTTTAATTCTTTCTAGGGCTTGCAATAAAATAATGTGGGACTGGATTTGTTATTGCTTCTGAGTGCTTCCAAAAGTGTTCAGTTTAAAAAAAAAAGGCTAATCAGAATTTGAGAGAGTAAAATGGAGTCACTCTATCAAATAAACTGTATGGAACATGCTAAAACCCTCCGGGCTTTGGTCTCTATCCTACATCCACTCATAACATTGATGCTAATAATAATTGAAATTTGGAGACTGGAATGAGTGACCTTATCTGGCATTGAGTATGAAGGTGATTGTTTTGAAGGCAGAATCTCAATGTCGCTGGTGTTCACGTTATACAGTGGTACCACTTGGTGGTAGTTTGGAAGGCGCTTCTATTTCTAAGTAACTTTCTTCTATTTTGGGTAGAAATATTCCTGGGAGGCTTGACAGAAATGCATTTCATTTAGCTATAAGTCTTAGGCACAAGTTACAAAACTGCTGACCATCATGAAAATATATCAGCACTTAGTAGTGTATCTAATAATATAAAAAACGCAATTCAGAACATCTTCAACTCCATATATGTTGTGTGTGTCAATATATACACCTATATAGGTACAATACATATATATAAACACACATACCTATATAGATATTCAAAACGTGAACTGTTTGTAACTAACCTGAACCATTGCAGCAAAGGTTCACTTTGATGAACCATTAGTAGTAGTATTTTCTTTCCTTCATCTCTAACCATGGCAAAATGTTTACACATCAGACTACACTGGTTATATTACTCTAAGACATCAGTGTGCCAGTACCAGGAGCTTCTATACTGGAATGCTAATAGTACACTGCCTAGCTTACACGTATGCAGCTACAGAGCATGCTTGCAGTACCCAACCCTGGGTGTCTATGGTGGTTAATACTTTCTTGGATGATCACATTCAGCGGATTGGAAAAAGGTGTAAAAGCCCAGTTAACGTCTGCAGCCACGTGGAGCGGTCATCTGGGCACCGTGCTGACTTTTGCGGGAGTAGGAGGCCCCGATGAACAGCGATAAATAGGCGTAGGAGACAGTTTAACGGGGCTCATGGGCTCCGCTGTCTGGAGCTTCCAAAGCAGCTCTTCATTAGTCCTGCTTAACCTCTTCTTTTCCTTGGTTTCTTTCTCCACGTATTCTTGGAGATTAGCATTTTCCTCAGATAACTGCCTGCAGAGGGGAATAATGCACCAGTTAACATTTCACACGGCTACACAGTGCTGGATTGTCATTAAAGCAAATATGACAGCTGCTGAGGCCACTACCCCACACAGCTGTTAAAGTCCCCCCGTGACAGTTTCACACCAGAGCCAGGCTGGCATAGCAGTGGTTTGCTCCCGATGAAGCCAAGCAGAGTATTTCAGGTAATACACCTGCACAGTGTTTCCATCACGTGATGCTGAGTCAGAGCACAGTGACCTAACACAACCTGACAACTTGAAAGAAAATTCCTGGCACTGTCTTCTAGTTACTGTCAGTTACACACCATGTGTACTGCATGTGAACGTGAGGGCAAACACTCTTGAGTTTGTTATGAAGCAAATCAGTTATTCTGAACACTTTAGAAGTGTGTACTTTCCCCCCATAACACAAAAACTAATACACTTTAAAGCAATCACAGACACAGGGAGAGAACTGGATGGCTCAGGGGTACATCATGGGACATGGAGCCTTTCAAGGCTTTGTCCCCGGGGTCTGAATTAGGTCCAGGTTGGGAGTGACTCAAAGTTGTTGCCATCCGATGTTTCATGTGGTCCTCCAGACACCCAACGGGTAAAATTAGTCTGATTCCTAGTGGACAGGTGTCCATACTGCAAAACAAAACACTCCCCCCCCCCAATTACTATTGGCTCTTCTTGGTATCCTTGATGGCAATTGCAGCATATGCAGCCAGGATGAAAAGATCATGAAGACTAAACTGATGCTCCCTTCAGGCCAGGCTTAAAGCATGTTGGTGGGGCACTGGGATGTAACATGCCACCTCTTCTGTGGATAAATAAGACATTTTCAATCTCTAGGGTGGCCAAGCTAACACTGATCATGAGCACAATGGGCCACTTAGCTCAATGTCATGGATGTCACAGGCCAGGGGAGGCTGAGCCTCCCCAAACAGCCAGGCATGGCCCTGCCCATGATCTGCCCCAAGGCCCCTCCTGCTTCCCGCTCTCCCTCCGTGGCCAGGGTTGGGGCTGGGGAGGGCCAGCCTGTGGCCGGGGACTTGGGGGTGCCTGCAGCCGGTGCTTGGGCTGCCCGGTGCAGGGGATGACCACCTGGCACTCCAGGGCTTGGGGTGCTTGGGCCGCCCGCCAGGCACTCTGGGGCTGGGGGCGCTGGGGCCGGACGCTCGGGGGCTGAGGGCACTCGGGCCACCCACCAGGCACTCCGGGGCTCGGGGCACTGGGGCTGCCCACCAGGTGCTCTGGGTACTGCGGCCACGCCACCTGGCGACGGGGACACTGGGGCCTCACGCCCGGCACTGGGGGCACTGAGGCTGCGCCGACTGGCACTCTGGGGCTAGGGGTGCTTGGGCGGCCGAAAGCTGAGGGAGGGCAGCCGGGGCCGTGGTGGGGGTCTCGAGGCTCTGGCAGGGGCGGGCTGGGGCAGGACCAGGGGCTAGCCTCCCCGAACAGGTGGTTCAGGCGCTGCCCATGCTCTATTCAGTTACACCAGGAATTAATTTGGCTTCATGTTTACAAAATGTATTAAATATAAAACTGAACGTTTTTGGAGAGATTTCTACCCAACTGTCTTTTAACTCTTCCATGTAAGCTCTGAGCTGTGAGAGGAGGGTGTTTCTAAGGAGACATATCGAACTACCTATGAATTGGTTTAATACTAATGCCCATCACTGTAGTATTTGAGACCTGCCATGTAAAATCCATAGCAATAGCCAAGTTCTTAGGGGACTTCATGGAGTCTATGACACATCTCCTTTTTCAGGGTCAGCACCCTGCTTGTGGGAGAAGGTTTGATTTGTCTTAAAAGACTGTATTACGTTCCTCTTTCCCTCCCCACACAGCAATGTGGGCCATAAAGCTTTTATGCAAGCCCAGATAGGCCATCAACCAACCAGTATGTGCCTGCCTGTTTTCTGAGAACAGTTTAGCAGGATGCTCATTGAGCACATTTAGGGAGTAATCCTACAGCTCTTACTCCCATGAATGATTCTCAAAGCCAGTGAAGGTAATAGGATTGCCCTCATAAGCAGAAATATGCATGCAGCAGCTGGAGAATCAGGCCCTCAGAACATATTAGCCTCTTTTACATGTAATACTGCTTGCCAGCTATACAGGGTGATATCCAGTCTTACAGTGAACTTGGTAATCTGTCAGCTAATATACTCTCTTCTGTGACACTAATAAACACTGCAGCTGGCGGCGAGGAGGAGGGCTGTGAGTTATATGCACAACCTACAGGTAATTTAGAGAGACACTGGGGTAGGAAAGTGCCTTCATAGTCAAGCACCCGTGAATAGGCTGTCCAATACAGACATGTCCTCAGAAGACAACCTGCTTTAGCATGCAGCTAGGGAAAAGAGCCCCCGCTTGTTACACTGCTTGTTTTAATCTCCCACATGCTGTGTCAGGATATCGCAGTTTATGCTGTGTCATCTGGTGTCATGTATGTAACCAGACCCAAGGAGAAACAAGCTTCACATTGCACTGGAGATTGAGGCGGCTTTTCCCTCCGAGGTAGAATACAGTGCTCCTGCTGCCTGTGTGCTGGCACACACTCCAGCAACCCTGCCACCTTCGTGGTCACGTTATGCCAGCCTTGCATGTGTAATTTTATTCACAGAATCATAGATTCCAAGGCCAGAAGGGTCCACTGTGACCATCAAGTCTGACCTCCTGCATGGCACAGGCCATAGAACCTCTCCAAAATAATTTCCAGAGCAGATCTTTTAGAAAAATAGCCAATCTTGACTTAAAAATTGCCATTGATGAAGAATCCACCAGGACCCTTGGTAAATTGTTCTAGTGGTTAATTATTCTCACTGTTAACAATTTACACCTCATTTCCAGTCTGAAGAGCTCATTATTAAATATTTGTTCTCCACGTAGGTATTTATAGACTGTAATCAAGTCCTTCCCTTTGTTAGGCTAAATAAACTGATGAGCTCCTTGAGTCTATCACTATAAGGAATGGTTTCTAATCCTTCAATCATTCTCATGGATCTTCTCTGAACCTTCTCCAATTTATCACCTTCCTTCTTGACCTGTGTGCACCAGAACTGGATGCAGAATTCCAGCAGCAGTTGCACCAGTGCCAAACCCAGAGGTAAAATAACCTCTCCAGTCCTAGTCATGATTCCCCTGTTTATGCATCCCAGGATTGCCTTAGCTCTTTTGGCCACAGTATCACACTGGGAGCTCATGTTCAGCTGATTATCCACCACAACCCAGAAATGCTTTCCAGAGTCACTGCTTTCCAGGACAAAGGCCCCCATTGTGTAAGTATGGCCTACATTCTTTGTTCCTAGCTGTAGACATTTGGAGTTAGCCGTATTAAAATGCATATTGTGTGCTTGCACCCAGCTTACTGAGTGATCCAGACTGTACTGAATCGGTGACCTGTCCTCTTCATTATTTACCACTTCCCCAATTTTTGTGTCATCTACAAACTTCATCAGTGCTGATTTGAGGTTGATGGCGTATGAGCAGATGCAAAATGATTGCACATTAACGATACACACGCTGCCTATGAAGACACATGCCCCAACCAACTCTTTTCCATCTTTCAGGTAGGATTTGTCATGGGTGCTATGGAAAAGAGACCTGTTGTTATTCGTGTAGCATCTAGACACCCCAACCGAGATCAGGACTCCATCGTACTAGTCATGTATCAGCAGAGGTAAGATACACTCCCCTGAAGAGCTCACAGTCTACAAAGCCAGGACAGACCCAGAGTGGGGGGAGGAAGGATTACTATTCCCATTCTATAGATAGGAATCAGAGGCATAGAGAGGTTAAGTGATTTACCCAACACCACACAGGAGTCTATGGCAGAGCTGAGAACTGAACGTGGATCACCAGCAATTTAACCACAAAGCCATTCTTCCTCCTTGGGAGCCCAGCCCTCCCCTCTGATTGCTAAATTCCTTGGAGTTCTTGAGAAGGAGGAGGAGGATGTGAAAGGGTTAGAATCAAATATTATCTCCTCACTGTCTCTACCTATTTTAACACTATCTACTGTATGCTGCAGATAAGGACCTAGGGGTTACAGTGGACGAGAAGCTGGATATGAGTCAACAATGTGCCCTTGTTGCCAAGAAGACTAATGGCATTTTGGGCTGTATAAGTAGGGGCATTGCCAGCAGATCGAAGGACATGATCATTCCCCTCTATTCGGCATTGGTGAGGCCTCATCTGGAGTACTGTATCCAGTTTTGGGCCCCACACTACAAGAAGGATGTGGAAAAATTGGAAAGCGTCCAGCGGAGGGCAACAAAAATGATTAGGGGGCTGGAGCACATGACTTATGAAGAGAGGCTGAGGGAACTGGGATTGTTTAGTCTGCAGAAGAGAAGAATGAGGGGGGATTTGATAGCTGCTTTCAACTACCTGAAAGGGGGTTCCAAAGAGAATGGATCTAGACTGTTCTCAGTGGTACCTGATGACAGAACAAGGAGTAATGGTCTCAAGTTGCAGGGGAGGAGGTTTCTGTTGGATATTAGGAAAAATGTTTTCACTAGGAGGGTGGTGAAGCACTGGAATGGGTTACCTAGGGAGGTGGTGGAATCTTCTTCCTTAGAAATTTTTAAGGTCAGGCTTGACAAAGCCTTGGCTGGGATGATTTAGTTGGGTTTGGTCCTGCTTTGAGCAGGGGGTTGGACTAGATGACCTCCTGAGGTCACTTCCAACCCTGATATTCTATGATTCTATGATACGCTGATTCCTGCCTTCCACTGTGGGAGCCCCACACCACGCCATCTAATTGGGCATCAGGAACCCCCACCCCTGCAGTTATGCAGATATCTCCATATACAGTTCTTTTCATGTCCCCATCTCAGAGTGGGGCTGCCTCTCTCCTTCCTAATGAGGTCAAGCAGCAGGGGTCACTCATATTCCCTGCATCTGCCCAGAAGGCGGCAGAGGAACAGGGAGCTTGGGTACTGCTCACTACATGATCTTAGATCGCTCAGTACATGAGCCCACCAACCTGCCTTAGCTGCTCCGCTCCTGTACACTGCAGAGCTGAGGGTTTGGCTTGTGTTACCCCCTTGAGTGGCAGATGGCTTTCTGGAGCTGGCCTAGTGCAGGGCTAAGCTATGTGCCTTTTAGAGGTTTACGCTGTGGACTAGACAGAGCCTTTGTTGAAGGAGGTAAGCAGCGTCATAGATTATTTTAAATGATTACACATTTCTGTGAATGAGAACAGTCCCTGCTGTTACACTAGCTGAGATAAAATGATATGGGCTATACTCCCGTCTGTTGTTCAACCCGACCACCAACTGAGGGCAAGAAGACATTTCACCCCATACAAAACAGGATGAATTGTGGGAGTTTTATGTCTTCCTCTGAACCATCAGGCATTAACCACTGTTGGAGACAAATTACTGGATGTCATTCATTGCCTCTGTATAAAAATTCTGATATTAACCCGTCTCTATACCCATGTAACAAGGCTGAAAAATGATTTGCTTTAAAGTTGACTTTCCAGGTAGATCTTAAGTTCAGGATCCTCAACATTCCCCACACTGAGAAATGTATATAAAAGAAACAAAACACACCACCTATTAGTGACTGTAGGAACCGATCTCCTATAGCCGTGGTTTTCAACCTTTTTTCATTTGTGGACCCCTAAAAATTTTCAAATGGAGGTGTGGACTCCTTTGGAAATCTTAGACAGTCTGCAGACCTGCAGGAGTCTGTGACCACAGGTTGAAAACCACAGTCCTAGATGAATGCTGATGGGGCATATTTGCTTTTAAATGTCTAAGTTCAGGAAGCTTTGGTTCGTATTAGGGGACTCCTGAAGTTAAGATCCATAAGGAAACCCAGCCACTAAGGAGAAACACTCTTTAAACGTAGCAGCATCCTTTCTGCAAATATTTGTAGAAAATAATTGTATCTAATTGACATTGAGTGTTAACCTGGTGAGACTGGAAATGGTCGAGATGTGATACCATTTTTTGCCATAATGCCTACAAAAAACTTGACAGTGGTTAGGTTGTTGGTGTGCTCAGCCCACAGCCTATCAGTATTGTCTCACTGTTTCCTTGTACTCCCCCGTCTCTTTGTAGCCATCTGTTGTCTGGTGTCTTACACTTAGATTGTAAGCTCTTTGAGGCAGAGATTGTCTTATTGTTCTCTGTTTATATGGCGCCTAGCACAAAAGGTTCTAGTGCAATATAATATAATATAATATAATTAATAAAAAATGCTAAAGCAGCCTTAGGTACAGTGAGGCCACCAGCACAGTTGGTATATTACTGTTCAAACTAATAGCTCTCCCGCACCCACTAGCTGCTGACTAATAGTGTGGCATTGACTCAGGACTCAGAGGCAATTGGGACTTTTGTTCTTAGTGATGAGGCTGGGAGCTTAATGTAACATGAGATGTAGCCAACCTCCTTTATGCTAAAATAAGCAGATGGGAATTCAAATAAGTTTCAAGGGGGGAAATATGCTTAGTTTTACTGCTTCTGAAGCAGCTGTTAGCCATGGATAGTTGTAATTTTACTGTTTCCTGTAAAACTCATGGTTTACAAGGATCTGTACAAACCTTGTCACAACGGTATTTTGATCAATCCTGACTCTCATGTCTTCATTCTGCTGTTGCAGCACCTGAATTTTTTCTTCCAATATTGTATTTTTTTCAGCCTGCAACAAGAGAGGGCTCGTTGAGTTTGCAGAAATAGCAGCACTTGATGCAGGGGAATTTGGATTTTAATCCCTAGGAAGAAGCTCTATTTTCCTTACAGTAACAGCTAATAATCATTGTCAAAGGAAGGTAGATTATTCTGGCTGCAGATGTGATTTTAGGTTGTAAATACCTTACCAGCGTGTCACACTGGTATGGCACTGAAGTGAGGCAGTGGTGAGTTAGGTACAATGTTCTGAGTCATAGGGTGGTGATTCTCAACCTTTCCCACACTAATACCCCTTTTATCCATACTGGACCCCTCTGCTTCCCCCACAGAACCTCCCTAACATGTGTCTGAGTTCCCCCTCCCAAAGGGCAGGGGAGTCATGATCCCCTGGCATCTGCTGTGGTCACCCCCCCCCCCCACATTGAGACCTCCTGTAACAGAGTTATATAAATCATATCCATAGTGGAAGTAGAATCCTACTACCTGGCATGGTTGAGAAATAGCACAAACAGAATGACTGGAGATCACCTAGGCCAGTGAATGTAACTGTATCAGCTGTTTCCCCATTCTGCTCTAGCTTAAGGAAGCAGCATGTTACAGAGTGTTGTTAAGAAGTCTCAGCTGCGAAGAGCTATTTCACTCTATATCCGTTCACACCAGCAGTTGGACAGTTCAACAAAGTAATCAACTGGGTTCCCAAACTTCCCCATAAATAGAAACAAAGCTTGCTAAGTGCTGTGCTAAAGCAGCCAGCCCGGCTGCCCCACTGTGGCAATGGCTCATCCTGTCACTGCGGTAGAAGCCTACTGTAGTTCACACAGGTCAAGTCTCACAAAATGGCTCCACTTTACAATGAAAACAAAACTCCTGGTTAACTGAAAAGTTCATACCCGGGGAGACCAAAACACAAAGAGAGAGAGCGTGGAGTGGCTAGGAGGCACTGTTATCTGTATGGTGGGGAGCTTGCAGGTGACCCTAACCTGGGATTTCTGGTTGCCCCTCGCTAATGTACACTACTGAGGCAAGACTTCACACCGATTACTGAATTAAGGAGCAACAAGGCATAAGTGTCTCATTCTTCCACTCATATTGCTCCCGCCTTGTTGGCTGCCCCTACTCCTGACTCCGGAGGCAGGGGACAGCTGGTGCCCCATACTTAGTTATAGGGATGCAGGTATCACAGCGGCCCCCCTCCTCCACTGTCTCCTTCCCTACCTAACCTCTCCTGCAGGCGGAGCAGATTTCAAAGTGAAAACCAGAAAGACCAACAAGGGGAGTCATGGAGAGGTTTTGTGGGATGTCATGGGGGAGGAAGGAGGCTGGTGGGGAAGTCGATAAAAAGAAGCACCCCCTTCCCACTCTCCATTTCCGAATGAAAAACTGGGACACTTCATAGGAGAGGGCAGGGGGCAGAAAACAGTATTTAGCCCTCTGTGATCCCTTCATTGTGTTTTTCCAATCCCGGCCTCCTCCACTCCAATTTAGCTCCTAGCTTCCTATCTCCCTGTTCTGTGAGGGGAAAATGATAACTGACCAGCTTTTCCAGTTCCATGATCCTCTTTTCCTGTTGATGAATTAGCTGATTCTTCATTTCCAAAATCTGCTTCAGGCTATTCATATCTTCTTCTAAGTGCTGATATGGAGCTAGTGCAACCTAGGAAAAGAAGGATGACAGTGAAATCTAAGTCTTCCAACCGTAATCACGTATTCAGCCACTTGGTAAAATCTTCCCAAGCACCCAACTGATTTAGAGCCTAGCTCCCATGAAAGTCAAGGGGATGCAGGCTCCGAAATCACTGGGGTTGTTTTGAAAATGTTACCCACTATCACCATTCAATCATTTTAGCTGTATACCTAATTTCATAAGAGAGACAAGGTGGGGGAGGTACCTGCAGTAGGTGAAAGAGGTTCGAATGTTGCTCAGCACCCACGACCCGACCCACTGCTAAGTCTCCTAACATATAGAATTGTTTCTGTCTGTGAGGAGCTTTACTCTTTTTGGAGAAGAGCACAAGTGTGAAATAGCAACCAAGTTCGGAGACCGGGGCTGGGTGTTTGCAGGTTAGAACAATAGTGGATCACTCTGTCTGTGATGTGTGTGGCAAAACAGGTAAACTAGTCATAAAGATTAAACTCCCGGAGGGGAGAAAGACAGTGAATCAGGACACAAAGATACTCCCCATTCCAGCTTAGTACTTCTGAAGTTAGGGGGCTAAGGTTCCATTTACCAAAGCAGTATTGGCCCACATTTTTTTTCTCAATTACACTGAATAGAATCCAGAGTAACACCAACGACTTCAGTTACTTTGGCTTTACGATGGTACAACTCACTCCACTGTCGCTGGTGTCACTACTCCAGATTTGCAGCAGTGTAACTCAGAACAGAATCTGGCCCTTTGCACCCATTTTGCTCTAAGAGGGCGAGTTCACCAGTATACCCCAGTTGTTTTGTGCTGCTCTGGTGGAAAGAAGCAGGCTCTGACCTCAGTCTAGCCCACGGAAAGTTCCAATGCAGTAGAAAGGGGGGAGTTCTGAATTCTCAAAAGGTATGTGAGACACGGGGTTAGAAAATGGTCTTCATTGGATCCATTTTCTCATAGAGTCTGCTAATAATGGGCTTCATTTCGACCACCAGCTTTAGGGATTTTATCGCTTTGTTGTATTTTGAACAGGATGTTGATGGAATAAACTTCTCCTATGATATCCCCAGGGCTAGACAGTCCATTACAGGAAAAATGAGGATGGACAGCAAAGAATCCCAGCAGGGGGAAGAGGAGAGGCACATTCATATGAAAAGATGTGAAGAGGAAGAAGAAACACCACAGAGGGGAGAAGAGAGAGAGGATTAGAGGGTACTAAAAAGTAACAGAGGGAGCCAGAGAAAAATCCCAAGAAACAGAACTGTAGAGGCAGGATGCAAGTGAGAAACAGACAAAATGAAGCAAAACCAGAAATGGATGGATAATGACCCAACAATAAGAGAGAGTGAGAGATCTTTGTATCCAGAGCCACGCTTAGATTCCAAACCCCACTACAAAGCTCAGGATCCAGAGCTTTGGTTTGGGCCCATTTGAGTTGAGATTTCCTTTGCTAAGAACCTACCAGTGCAAATGTGGGCATATTTACAAGCATGTCCTGCTGTTTTTAAAATGTATATTAAGGTTGTCAGCTACCTCTAGTTGCTCTTCAGTGTTTTTCTTTAAAGCCTCTTCAAATCGCTTTGCCTTGTCCCTTAGAGAATGGCTCTGGAAGGTGAGGGTATCTACTTGGTCCTGCAATTAATGACAAGTAAAAAACCATTAGGCTCTAATGATACTTTTATACAAATCATTTTCCACCACTGCCAGAGTACGTGAGGGCACTGAGTAGAAGGACTTAGAAGCTACCGTGAGAGGACGTTTTTACATGAAATCACTCAAACTCGCAGTGGAGATTTTGATAACTTGGTAAGTAACGGAATCAGGATTTCATGTGGCAAACCCGAGATTAATCATGTGGTTAGCTTAAATTGGCCACCAACTGCAGCTTCTAAACCGGCATCAAGCTAAGACACCCCTGCTCTTTTGGCTGTGTGAGACCCAGTCTCCTTGCTTTGAAGGACAGGCATGTTTGTGTCATACTCATGAAGCAGATAACCTCTATAAGGTTACTGCTCCTCAGGGATCAGCATGGGGAGGCACTCAAATGCTGCCCACAATCCCAAGCTTCAGAGCAGCTAGATGTCTCTGCTCAAATGATAAGCAGTGAAAGAGTCAGAGGTGGTGCCAGTTTTTTCCCAGTGTGGAGACTGAGGTGGGCTAGGCAGAAAATTGGGAGGGCTGTGCCTGTAAGAGCTTCCCAGGCATGGGACCTGGCTCCAGGGCTGGCAGAGCCCTCAGAGAGCAGCAACCATGGCGGCAGGGCCCAGGAGCATGGGCTGGAGGGGGTCAGTCCAGGCTGCTGTGGGGAACCATGGACCCTCCACCTGCCCTGAGTGGTGTGAACACAGGCGGGAACACAGGCCAGGGGCTGCTCTTGGGCCTCCTGTCTGGGTTTATTTCTGCACTGCTGCTGGAGATGGCACTGCCTTCAGAGCTGGGTGGCCAGACAGTGGTGGCTGCTGGCCGGGCACCCAGTTCTGAAGGCAGCACTGCTGCCAGCAGCAGCTGAGAAGTATGTGCATAATATTTGACCTTTGCACTGGGAGGGGTGGCTATGGGAGGCTAAGGCAAATTTTGGGGTGGCTATAGCCCTTGCAAGCCCCCCCACACACAGCGCCACCTCTGGACAGAGTTAACATTATTGACTTTGGATTGTCATCATTATGTTTCAGAGTTAACACTCCACTAAGAGGAAAGGGGGTGGTTCACACCACTCTAAGGACCAAATGCTAAAGCCCAAATAAATGGGCTTTGCTAGGTGGCCTCAGATGGGTTAGGGGAAAATAATTCCCTCTCAGTCCAGCAGCTTGGTTCAGAATAGTTGCATAGCCACTATCCATCAGCTTTAGCAGCATCTGGGATCTCTGCCATCTACACGAGGAAAAGGATGGGGTGGGGAATTAACGACTGTGGAGCCAAGTAACAGAGAATCTGCTTGCAACTCTTCTTCCTTTGCCTTGCTAGAAAATTTAACTTGAGATTTGAAAACTATGCTGTGTTCTTTTTGCCTCCTGCATCATTATCAGTGACAGAGATTCTGCAGTCAGAATGTAGGTAACTCTTTTGATGATAATGTATGAGACAGAACAGAATCTGGCTTACTCTTTCTTCACAGCATTAGCTCTGCAGCACTAAAACAATACTACAGGTTATAAAACAACTCACCTAGATCAGTGATGGGATTCATGAGATAATCAATGTACTTTTGACCCTGGTGAAGGCTTCAGACTGAAACATGTAGGTGCTATTGATCCTACTACTGTAGCTAATTACTTTATGGAAGAAAGGATTTTAAATGTTAAATCACAGGGACACACTTTCCCCGGTGGATTTCTATCTCAGTTTAGAGAACCAGAACAGCTGAATTTCACTATAATCATTTTAAGTTGATCTGATTTTCAGCTGGTCATTGTGGGGAGAAATTGTGCCAGGCAAACAGAGACAGGACAGTGCAAGTGACAGATTAGAGCTGCAGAACCAAAAGGGGAGATTTGCTTCAGAAAACTATTTTACAAATTGGTATATAAAACTATTGTGAGCACAACAGTCCTGCTGGGATGGATAGGAAAACCTAGATTCTGCTCCCATTCACTTCGCTGGGAGCAAGATGGGCCTGAAGAAGGTGAATGAATCAAAACAGTTTTAAAAAAACTTCTTAAAATCCATTTCCTCATCTGCAATTTCTTTGCTTTTGGGGTTTTCCCTCTTCTTCTTCAGGCACATTTAGCGTTTTGCTGCTTCTGCTGGAGGGAGAGAAGCTGAGGAGGCATCTTTGTAGCTAACATACAGCTTGAAAAGAATGAGCACAAGAGCCAAGCAGAGCAGAAGGGTTAGCCAATCGGCACAGATAAAACGTGCATAATTGCAAAATTATCATACAATAATTATGCAAATCCCTAAACTCTGATTGACTAATAATGGCAATTAGCCAATCAGAGTGCAGGGATTCACATAGTATAGTTATTGAGAACTATTGGCATGGTAATTTTGCAAATCAGACATCCAGAACCAATGAGTGTGCAGGGAACTGCCTTACGAGAAAACGCTGTGGAGTTAAGGGTCAGTAACTATACAGCACCGTGCTCTGAGACTGGCAGAGAGAATTCCATTTCACCAAAGTGCTATCATAATGAACAGTTTTGTGACATCACTGGGGTTTGGACATAACGAAAGTATTAACCTGGAGTGACAGCCGCAGTTTTTCAAAACTCTCTTCCAATTCTTTCTTTTCCAGTTCGTGGGCAGACATCAGTTCTAGGGAAAATCCATAAAAATTACATCGCTAAATGGGTCTAACAAACAGTATAAATCATGGACAGCGAGTACATTTATCTTCCCTAACATGAACTAAACTTTATTAAGAAGGCAGCTCTAGTGGACTGAGCAGAGCCTAGGAGCCAGGCAATAACTCACTGCATGGCCTTGGGCAAATCACAAAAGCCTAAATTTTCAAAAGCATCCACTGATTTTGGGTGCCTCCATTTCTGAGGGTCTTGTAATCAGAGGTACTGAGAACCCACGGCTCTTGCTGAGTCTGACTGGAATGATGGGTGCTCATACCTCTGAAAACTAGGCTCTTAATATTTCCAGGCATGAATCAAAAATTGAGGTACCCCAAATGAGTGGGCAGTTTTAAGTTTGGGCCTTAAATCTCTTGTATGTCTCCAGGTCCCCATCTGCAAAAATGTGTGTAAGAATATTTACCTAGGAATCTTCACAGAATTACTGGGAGGGGTAATTAAGTAATGAGTATGTTGTACTTTGAAGATCATAAAGTACTATATAAGTAGTATATGATTCTTTTTATAATTATTGGAATAAATCACCCAACTATGATTTAATAATCAGAAGTAGATTAAATTTTAAGAACTAAACCAATTGTAGCAAACTGTGTTTGAATAAATAAAATCGTCTCTCTCCAATCAGCCTTGTTCACTAATGCTTGGAGTGCATTACAATTTAACTGGTGCAATGCCATTTTCATCCACAAGACGGTACTTGAAACCTGTGCTAGGAGAAGAATGCACAAAGATTCTGACAGCATATGCCTCAATAGTAACACTGGAGTTCCATCCTTGAAAAATAAAGTAGCTGAATAGTTAAAAACATCTTCAATCAGGGAACAGTTTTGTTTTCAAAAGGAATAATAATTTTAAAAGATACCAAACTATCTTCTGTCTATAGGATGAAGAAACAGGCTGCAGAGGTCAACTAACGTAGACGAGATGGTTCTGAACTATGTTTCTAAAAGGCTGAGTAAAACCTAAGCAATATTACTTAATTCAGAAAGGTAATAGAAAAATCTAGTACGGTGTTAAAGGGTGGACTAGGCCAAGAGACCCCTTGCTAGAGGCTTCAGTGTCCTGCCACACCCATCCTAGGAAAGGAGCAGTAGAGGACTCCTCCAAGCAGCCGGACTGTCTGCAGGGGAAGAAGCCAATAAGAAAGGCTCCAGGAGGGCCATATAAAAGATGCTCCAGAGCCAGAGCCAGTTCCATGATGGAGCTAGAGCAGTGGCTCTCAATCTTTCCAGACTACTGTACTCCTTTTAAGAGTCTGATTTGTCTTGCCTACCCCCAAGTTTCACCTCACTTAAAAACTACTTGCTTACAAAATCAGACATAAAATACAAAGGTGTCACAGCACACTATTGCTGAAAAATTGCTTACTTTCTCCTTTTTACCATATAATTAGGGCTCTGTGTCTGTCACAGAGGTCGCGGAAGTCACGGATTCCATGACTTTCCATGATCTCTGTGACTTCTGCAGGGGCCAGTGTGGCCCCAGGGCCACCCAAGCAGCTGGCTTTGGGGCCAGCTGCTCAGGTGGCCCCCAGGACAGCCACACCAGCCACTGCTGGAGCAGCCCTGGGAACAGCCACACCAGCTGCTGCTACTGCAGCCCCCAGCAGCAGTCCTGGAGAGGCCAGAGCAACTGTGGTCCACTGGCCCTAGCGGCGGTCCCCAGGCAGTTGGACAGAGCAGCCATGGTCTGCGGCCCCCAGCAGCGGTCCCTGCCTGGCTGGCTGGAGCAGCTGCGGTACACGGTCCCAGACAGCTGGTGTCACTGGTCCTGGGTGCCCCCCCCCGAACAGCAGTGGCCCCCCATGGATGCCCCCCAACAGTGCCCCCATACCCTCTCAGCACCCCCCAATATTTAATCACAGGTATTTTTAGTATAAATCATGGACAGGTCACGGGCCATGAATTTTTGTTTATTGCCCGTGACCT
The DNA here is from genome assembly GCF_016161935.1 of Mauremys reevesii. NCBI lineage: Eukaryota > Metazoa > Chordata > Testudines > Geoemydidae > Mauremys > Mauremys reevesii. Next base: position 51,206,532 of record NC_052623.1, on the reverse strand, counting down.
GTCCGTGACTAAATCGTAGTCTTACATAGAATTATAAACTACAGCAATTGAAATATAAATATTGTATGTACATCTCAGTGTATAGTATATAGAGCAGTATAAACAAGTCATTGTCTGTATGAAATTTTAGTTTGTACTGACTTCACTAGTGCTTTTTATGTAGCCTGGTGTAAAATAGGCAAATATCTAGATGAGTTGATGTACCCTCTGGAAGACTTCTGGGGTATGCAAACCCCTGATTGAGAACCAGGGAGCTAGAGGAGTGCACATGGTGTTTCTGGCTGACAATAGGGAACTGCAGCACCATGGAGAGCTCAGTGCTGGCAGGGACCAGGGGAACGAGGAAAAGCTCCTGCCTGGCTGCTGGGCCTGAAATTAGATGAGCCCTGAGGTAAGGGTGATGCTTTAGTGAAGGCTGGAGCCTTGGGGAAGTGGCTCAGCGAACTGAATGCAGCATAATTAAAGAGACATGATGGCACGTGGCTGCTATTCTTATGGTCCCTGGGCTGGGACCCAGAGTAGTGGGTGGACCAGAGGTCCCCCCTATAGCCACTGGGGAACTGGCCTACAATCGGACAGCAATAAACCCCAAGAAAAGGAACGGAACTACTTAGTGGTCCAGCTGGGGAGCTGGGAACCAGAATAGACTAAGAGGGCAAAACCATTGCCTCCAGGCAGGAAGCCCTGCAGGGTATGGCCCGATACCAGGGCCGGGACTTTTTAAGGACAGCAGACACACCTAATCAGAAGGGGTGCTTGGGAGAGGTGGGGTGGCATGCCGTTACATAGTTATTTAAATATTAGGCATCTGGTGTGTGTGTGTGTGTGTGTGTGTGTGTGTGTGTAAGAAAGAGCGGTACCCACTGAATATCAATCCACACAAGAAAATGTATGCCTTTTGTGTTTTATTCTGAAGTGCCTGCGTTCTGTTTGTCTGATCAGATCACATGGACACACAACAATAAGGCAAAAGATTGAGGGTAAGATTTTCATAAGTGTCTAAGTGACTAAGAAGCATATGTCTATTTTTCAAAAGAGATTTAGGCCCAGATTTTAAAAGGTATTTAGGTGTTGCTCTGTTCAGCACTGCAAGGCCTAAATGATTTTGGAGCTTAAATCTCATTTTCAAAAGTGAAAGTCAAGGGGACTTAAGTTCCTAAATGCCTCAGTCACTTCTGAAAATGAAACTTAGGTTCCTAAGTCTTGAGGTTTGACAGTGCTGAGCGGAGCAACATCTACATATCTTTAAAATACAGGTCTCAGAAACTGAATTCCTATTGACTTTCAATGAAGTTTAGGCTTCTAAGTGTCTATATCTCTCTTGACAATAGGACGTAGGCTTCTAAGCAATGACATGTTTGAAAATTTTACCCTAAGTTCTGGTTCTCCATTACCTGGGAATATCACCAGTACAGACAGAATTCAGCTCTCAGTTGCACCTATGCAGCTCTCCGTGACTTCAAAGGGAGTCATGCATTTGAATCTCATTTGGCATAAAGCAGACTTCTCATACTGTGCAATCCTGAGTGGTGCAGAGAGCCGTCAGGTGAAGCTATGGGAAGCTGAGTGCCCAGCTCCTGGTGGGATCAGGCCTGAAGTTGTTCTCAGTTTCACAGAATCATAGACTATCAGGATTGGAAGGGACCTCAGGAGGTAATCTAGTCCAATCCCCTGCTCAAAGCAGGACCAATCCCCAACTAAATCATCCCAGCCAGGGCTTTATCAAGCCTGACCTTAAAAACCTCTAAGGAAGTGATTCCACCACCTCCCTAGGTAACCCTAGGTAACCCATTCCAGTGCTTGATCACAGCATGACAGATCCTTCCAATCTAAGCGAAGGATTCCTCCCATGCAGTATTTCTGTCTGAAATGCACTGTAGCACTAACCCCTCTTCCTTTTTCAGCTCCTTTTATAGGTGTTAACGCTATTCACTGGTGGGCTTATATAGAACACCATTAGCATCAGGGTCTTCATTTTAAATCATGTCACAGCTGCATTTTCCAAAGCAGCCGTTTCCCTCCTTTTGTCTCCACGGTTAATGCTCACCATCCTTCACAGCCTAAGACGATTAGCTAAAACTAACATTTAATTTCATGAAGGGCCTGACCAAGCACGGTCCCGAGTACCTCTCAATTCTCACTAACCCCTAGGGAGTGGAGGGCAGGTGTCACCTTGCAGGGTCCAGCTCGACATTCGCACCAACATGTCTAGTTTAAGGCTGTAACCATGCTGCCATAAAAACAATTATCCTTTCATTATTCAGAGGTCAAAATCATTTGCACACATGGTAGGTATCTATTATATACCACATCAATCAGTATAAAATCCTTGCAACTGGCCAGTAACATTTAGGCTTATGACATTATTCTCGTCGAAGCCCCTGGTGTAATAGAAAAGCTGGCATGCAACTTTACAAAACGAAGGGGAGGAATCGGTGACTAAACTGGGCTGGATACTATGTGCCTGCTGGGAGCCCCTCTGCAATGATAATGGGTGCATAATGTCTTGCCTTTTGATAGTGGCTGCTCAGGAAGGGGGAGGTGTTGGGGAGCAGCCATTCTACAATGCTGGCGCCCATAGCAATAGCCCTTAACTTATACCTGGCAAAATCAAACTTCTGCCCATTGCAGCACTGACTCTAAAGTGCAGAGTTATTCCCTGCCCTGTATTTACTAGTGGGTTCAGTCTAATTTTAAATGTCTACAACAATGATGCTTCCATCAAGAGTAGGGTGACCAGATGTCCTGATTTTATAGGGACAGTCCCGATTTTTGGGTCTTTTTCTTATATAGGCTCCTGTTACCCCTCTCCCCCGTCCCTATTTTTCACATTTGCTGTCTGGTCACCCTAATCAAGAGTGACTGGAGTCCTCTTGTGTTCTGGCGGGGATGCCGGGGTATACTGAGCGATCAAAAGGCATGGATTCCACCTTTTCTTGTCAACCCCTATCTTAAGCATTATGCATGTACTGAGGTGCCTTTCTGCTTTTATCCTTGCCAGCCAAGACAGGTTTATACGGTTTCATTGTGGAATATTGTTTTCTCCCTTTATCACCTCCCTACAGTGTAACTACATAGTGAGAATTCAGTCCAAAATTAGAGGGTCAGGGTTATCAGCCAACTGCGATTTTATCATCTGATCGGGATTAAGGAGCTTCAGGCCTATCTTACAGCACTTCCAACTTTAGGACTAGGATGGCTCCATATGTATAAGTGTCCCAGGATTACCTTGAACTTTGTTGTCATGCTCATCCTGGAGTACTGCAATGGCAACTGCATGATTGTTTTCCATCTCTAACACTGCAGCTTCGTGAGTGGCTGAAATATCTTCCACCTGTTCAAAAGACAACAAAATGAAGTTATGGACAGAAAAATATTAGTGCTATGGAGCACCAACAGGAGGAACTACCCGAAAACACCAGGGACTTGGAAAATTACAGATGACGCAGATTGAGTGCAACAGTTCTTACATTATCAAGTGTAATGATTAATTGCAGAAAGTGTGTTATGACTCCCTGAGTGAAGGGATGTGGGCACTGCAGCCTGCTTTGCTGCTCTTCCAACTTAATGGTAACAACAGTGGTATTAAAAAAAAAAAACCACAGGCTGAAAACCTTTCATTTGTCAAGGCCATTTATGTGTTCAGAAACTTCAGCAGCCCATAAACTGAAATGTTATTAACAAACCAGACTCTCCCGTATAATCTGATAAACAGACCCAATTCCAATATATCTTGGGTTTATTGCTCTTCATAGTATTCTACTACAACTATTTTTATTTTAAGACCTTGAATTAACCTCAATGGAAGATGCCAAAAAGATTAGCATTTATTTATAGAAAATCAGTGAAAATCATAGCTATCGGCAAATATAAATTGTTAATTGAACAATAATTAGTTAGAGAATCATCATTACAAACTCCTATTCCCAGCTAAAATGCTCATATGCTTATTAATCCAATCCCAGTAAGTCAGTGATACCCTTTGTTAATATATGCACACGCATTTTCAAGTTGGTGCAGAAATAAATCATTGGGATGCCACTGAAATCAGCAAGTTTCCCTTCATCTTCTCTTACTGATCACTGAGAGCCTTCCTGTTGTTTCAGTCAGTGCAGCAACTTACTGATGCAAACAACAATGACAAAAGCTACATGACAATATATGGAACAGGAAACCTTTCCACTGCCTACATGCAGACAACACATCCATTGGTTTTGTGCAAGGAGCATCAATGGATCGTTCCTTCACATCTTTTATTAAGTGGATAAGATATAGCCAGATTCCAAATTTTTCTTGTTATGGCCATGAGACCCAGGAGTGAGAATATAGAATTACGTGACTGCAATATTAGGCCAATCCAGTGACTGAATAGGCAAGGAGGTGACTATATTAAAAAAGTGGTTCCAAAAAGTGCACTTTATTCTTCAGCTCCCATTGGTGGATCACATGCTGGTTTATTTTTGATATGATAAAGACAATAAAGAATAAACATATATAAATAAGACCAATGGGAGTTTTGTCTCAATAAATCACAAAGGATCAAGACCTCCTAATTTAGCTGAGATTCATTCTTAGCACCAGAGATGTGCATCGAGTCAAATATGATGGGATTGTGTCATGTATCTGTTAGCGAAACACAGTGCTCATAAAAAATTCACGTAAAACCTTTCGAATATTCATACATACATGTCCGGTGACAAATAATCACCTCCTCATTCTGATAAACTATTGCAAGGATTCTACAACTACATTGTTTCTTGTGACAGCGCTGATCATACAATTAATCTATCACATAAGACTCTGGAATCATTTCAATCTCTTTTACTGGTGGTTTCCCCCCACACTTTACATTTTGAGTGCAGTTAGTGTTCTTGAAAGGTGCCAGGTTAGCACCCCTGGAGACTGATGCATGTGGCATCTCTATGGAACAGACACATCACCATCCGTGACAGGATAAGCTTCTCCAAATCGTTCTAACCTGGAGCAGGAGGAACTGCCCCCTCTTTGTTTGTTCAAATCTTAGTCTACAATGGTGCCATGTAGTATCAGTAGTGATGGTGGTTTCTGTTGATTTGGACAACTGTCCTAATGGAAATGGACTAGGACCATCAACTCACATCGTAACAGGCTAATGAAAAACCATCAGATGGCCATGAGTCCTTGCCACTATTGACCCAATGACCTAATGCTGAAAAGATCTGTATCCCATTTCCAATTTCTTATGCCCTCCAGCCTCCATCAGAGTAATCTTCTGATTGCCACATATAAAGGACTATATAAGTCACTTGTTCTTCTGGGTTTTGTGAGGTATAATGATCACATTCCCTAATCAAACATATTCTCTTGTGTCGTTTTGTAATGCGGTGTATCAAACAATTGTATTTTGTAGTGAAACAGCTGTTCACTGTGAAGTTGCTTCATGCACACAGCTGTTTTATTTACACTTAATGTTAGATTGGAGAACAAAGACAGAACCACAGAACTAGTATGGATAAGAATAAATGTTTTACTACATTTAATCATTCAAAATATCTAAGTTAGCTCAGACATCTGCTGCCAAGTTTCTAATTAAATGAGATAACATTTACATTTAGAATGAAAAATATACATTTCGCTTGGAATTTGAAATTATACAAACTTGTCTTGATGATAACATGAGAAGAGACAGTGCTATGGTTAAGAATTATTCATAAAACAAAGTGGGATTTAGTTGCTGAGATGAGACCTAAAGAGTGAGCGAGTAGAGGGTGGCTTAGTGAGCTGGTACTGGTGTATGAATACCACCAACCCCTTCCCTGGTATGTATATTCTATTTGTTTGTATGTCAGCCTATCACCACCTCTGAAGCACTGCCAGAATTCTTTATCCTGTACTTGCTTAAATCTTTATTCATGCCTTATTTGCTTTCTGTATGAACACCACTCCATTGGAATGACTATGCTAAATCCCTAATCTTCTGAGATCTAGAAGCAGAGTTCCTTTCACCACCAGCTTCACTGGCAGGTTCCCTCTCAATAAAGCCAAAACACTAGTTTTCAAAAATTTCTCCATGGATTTTGCCCAGCCTAACTTTCTGACTCCATACCCATTTTCCATCTGTCTCCCTTTGTTCTTCCAGTGTAGCCTCCTTTGCCACTTTTCATAGTAGGTAGATTCTTTTGCACATGGAATCAGCTCTACCACTGACTCACTCGTTAATCTTGACAAAGTCACCTAACCTCGTTTTTCTGTCTATAACAACTACCTCCCAAAGGAGTTATAAGGCGTAAGAACATAAGAATGGCCATGTGGGGCCAGACCAGTGGTTCAGAAGACCTGTCTTCTGACAGTGGCCAATGCCAGATGCTTCAGAGGGAGTGAACAGAAGAGGTCAACTGTCGAGTGATCCATCCCCTGTCATACAGTCCCAGCTTCTAGAGGTCAGAGGCTTAGGGACACCCAGCCCATGGGGTTGCAGCCTTGACTTGGGTTACCATATTTCCTATGCTGAATATGGGACCCCTGGTAAAATTACTCGTATTCAGATGAGTTCAATGGCAATCAATCAGAACTATGCAGTACAAACATTCAAATTAATATCAAGTTGACTGAGCCCCTGTTAAAAAGAAATACTGCGTATTCAGATTCTTTTTATTTACCTTCTTATCTTCAAGGCTTTAGGGTTCACACGGGGAGAGGCGACACACACCTCACTCTCATACCCCTCTCTCACATGGGTGGGGCGGGTGACCGACTGACCTGACCCTCCCTGCCCTCCTGACCCTCCCTGCTCTCCGCCCTCCATGCCTGGCTGGGCCTCTGGGATGGACTCGCCTCTCCTGGTACCTGGTCCTGCATCTTCCTGAGGCAACACGTGGGGGGGCAAGCCAGGTCACATGCCCCCCCTCCCCAGATTTCAGCCAGGGTTCAAACCAGAATGTGGCCAGCAGCAGCCTTTCGGCACTGTGTGGGAGGGAAGGGATGGGAGCTGCTTCCAGATGCGAGCGGGCAGGGGGAGAGGAGGGATGACCTGACCTGTCTCTTTGCAGAATTCATCTTCCCCTCCTCCCCCCAGCTCCCCTGTGACTGGAAGCAGCTTGTCCCTTCCTGCCCGCACAGTGTCAAATGCAGCTAACACCTCCAGGTTGCTGCTGGCCAGCAACATAACCCAGCTGCCTCCTGTCCCTTCGCTACAGCGTGGGCATGAAGGGGTTAACTAAGGATGCACTGTGCACCAGGGCCCAGGGAACCAGACTGCAGGGGCTTCAGTGAACCCGGCCAGAGAGGTGGCTCAGCAGCGGAGGGTGCCTAGGGGATGGAGCAGTCTTGCTCCTGGGTGGAGAGGAGGTGCAGATGAAGAGGGTACTAAGCCTCTGCCTGGGGTGCTGCTGTGAAGCCTGCAGGGTTGGGGCGCAAACGGGCTGGAAATTGCTTCCGCCCCTCCCCCTGCCACTCCAGAGCTTCGCTGAGGGGCCGAGAGGCTTCCCTGGGCCAGCGCTGTGTGGGGCTTTGGCACACACAGGGCTCGGCTCCTCCTGGCTAGCGCCCCAGGTCGGAGGGTCTTGGGCTTTCCCAGGGCGCCAGCCCAACCAGAGGCAGTGGGGGAAGGAAGGAGCCTGCCGACCAGGCTGTTGGTGAGCTGAGTGCTCTGACCAGAGGCTGGTTCTCCGTGCAGTGCTGGGAGCGGGATGCATCCCGCCAGGGGGGATACGGAAGAGCAGCTGGGCTGGGGGGTGAAGGAGCAAAGTAGGGAGAGGACAGCGAGAGGGGGAGGACCTAAAGGACCGATGGGTGGGCAGCAGAGGTGACACGCAACCGGCCGCCACCTGGTGCCTGCCCACACTCACCAGCCACCGCAGCGTGCAGCCAGTGCTGTCTGGAAATGGGACGGAGGGTGGGGCCCTGCTAGCCAAGAGCCAGCACCCAGCAGGGGCTGCACTGAAGGACCAGCAGAGGGAGAAGCTGGCCCTGTGCTCTGCAGCTTTGCCCCACCAGCAGCCTTGCACTACCCACCCCAATCGTCAGCCACTGGATACCCACTTCACCGCTGGTGGGCAAGAGGCTGGCGATCAGGGATCTGGCCAGCAGCAGGACTCGCCAGTACTGACGGAGGGTGCAGGCAGGGGAAAGATAGAAAATATGGGACAATTTGCCCATTTTTAAAGAAAAAGTTGGGACACCTGCAAGAGGGCTTAAATATAGGACTGTCCCCTTAAAAACGGGATGCCTGGTCACCCTAACCGTGACCATCTTGGCTAACAGCCATTTATGGACCTATCCTCCATGAAATTAATTCATTCATTTACTAATGAATAAATATTGAGAGGAGGCCCAAACTGGAGAAGTCTAATGAGCTGGAGAGCGCTGTACATGGGTAAAATTGTTAGGAAAATGTTTGAAAACCTGAAACACAACTTTACTTTGATTTTAAAAAAATCTTGATTTAACTTAGTGTTGGACTGCCAGCCCTGAAGACTAATTCATATTTTTGTATGGGACACTGCAACCCTTGAATGAGACAGACGTACTTCCATTGCTTCAGCTGGCAATAATGTGGCGGATTAAACCATAACAGACTGGGAAATGAGCAAGACAAATATACTAAGAATCCAATCCCAGCACAACCTGTCTGACCTGAGTCAGCTTATTTTATAACCAGAGTAACAGCAAAGCACCATCCTGCCTAATATCACTAAGAGCTGCCCAAGAAATAAATAGAAACACAGCACTGCAAAGAAAACAAAGAACAAAAAACAAAAAAACCCAAAGCTTAAATCCTCAGCAATTGAAAACCTCACCTATGAGTTTCCAAACAATCAGTAATGTCTGATAGCACATAGACTTCACAACAAGACATTTTTAACCAACAAAAATGACTCAACATAAAAGGGGTAAAAACAACAAGAAGTACGGTTTAATATAGATGGTAAAAGATTTAAGAGCGAAGATAAGGAAACTCTCTAGCTTAAAACACAAAGACCCTTTGACTCAAACTTTCACAACTCTTCCCACCACATACTAGGAAATCAATACTCGGACAAAAGCACTGGGTAAAACAGCACACTTGGGGAGGATTTAAGATCAATAACTATAAAAGGATTTAGCAATTCAGAATGGTCAAACTCCAGCGAGACCACTCTCATTCCCGCCACAAAGGAATCAAACCTTACATAGGAGACTGAAGGAAAACATCCTTGATAAAGACATTAACTAGAATCTGCCGTAAGAGATTAGCGGTTCATTGACTGTAAGGGAAAAAAAACAAACAACATGTGAACAGAAACCTTCAGGCTAGAAATGGAGGAAGATGGATATTTTCTATGTACATTCTCAGACAAAAAGCTTCCTTTTCAGCATTAAGCTACACTGGAAAGCTTGCGGCTAGGCAGTTATCCTGGCTAGAGCTAGTTGGGATTCAGAGCAGGATCTTGCGTCACCCACATCCCAGGGGTGTGCCCTAGCCACTGGGCTATAGGCTATTTTAGGATGGCTGTTCTCTCTTTCTCCATAATTTTGGAAGGTCTCAGTTTCAACCCAATGCTTTGAAATCTTAACAATTTTCACAGGACAGGAAGACTGTTTCCTGCCCAATTCTAATCCTGGCAACTCTAGTGCCAGCCCCTCTGGCTGTGAGTCCTAGCTGCACGTTTTCCACCATTTTCCTCCTCTGCGTACCACCCAGATGACAGGACAGTAGATATCAACATAACCCCATCTCTTCCAGGCCAACACTCTGAGCCTCCATAAGGAACCATTTGATAAAAATAAAATCATCATCGCCCCACTTTGTACTCATACTCTCTTCCCAGGATCTCACAGTGTTTTACAACACACTAGGTACAGTGTATCCTACCCATTTCACAGACTGGTGAACTCCGAGACACTGGATCTCATTCTCATGCCTTGCATCACTATGCAGTCATTTACTGTTGTGCACAGTCAGGGTCATTCTGATTGATTAGTTCTTTAAATCCACCTCACACAATTGCAAACGACTACACAAGGTACAAGGATCAGGGCCAGAAAAGTTAGGTGACTTTACCAAGATCACTCAGTGTTTCAGAGGCAAAGCCAAGAATAGAACCCTGGAATTCTGAGTCCCAGGCTTTTGCTCCAAACTCTAAACTATGAGATACATATTAAATAATCCAAGTATGGTACATGCATCCCTATGTGAAATTTCAGCCATGAGACCCTGCAGGCAACAGGACTAGTCTGTTTCTTAGGTTTCAGGGTTAGATTCCACCCAGACATGAAGAAGATATAGAAATTAAAATGAGAAGAGCCTTCCAAGAATAGCGTTTGTTAGGGCAGGTCTACACTACCGCTTAAGTCGATTTAACGTATGTTGCGTAGGGGTGCGAAACAGCTTCCCCCCGAGAGATGCAAGTTTTGCGCGGTCTATGCCAGCACTGTGTCGGTGGCAGACACTCTCCTGCTTCTGTTTCTTGCTGAGGTGGAGTAATTATGCCGACAGGCAAGCGCTCTCCTGTCGGCATAGTGTGTCTTCACCAGACGTGCTACAGTGGTGCAACTGTGCCGATGTAGCGCTGTAGTGTCAATTTGCCTTTAGTCTTTGGGTAAAGTCTGCCAGGGCTGAAATCTTTTTAACCATGTCAATTGTGTGCAATATGAATAATTAAATCAAAGACAATGGAAGGAGTTATTTCCATAAACCACAGCAGAGCATCCTGCTAGCACGTCCAATTCTACCACGGTCTCAGACGAGTACAGTAGTAGGCCCATATGTGAGTTAAAATGGCCATGCAGTTAACTTATTAAAAAATAAGGCTAAAAATACTATATGCTATGTAATCCCATTTATTTAGGAAAGAAAAGCAGGAGAAATACTTGAGGATCATAGTCAAAGTTATGTGCTCAGTTAGAGGCAATAATGCCTAATGCAGGGGTAGGCAACCTATGGGACGGGTGCCGAAGGCTGCACGTGAGCTGATTTTCAGTGGCACTCACACTGCCCGGTCCTGGCCACCGGTCCAGGGGGCTCTGCATTTTAATTTAATTTTAAATGAAGCTTCTTAAACATTTTAAAAACTTTATTTACTTTACATACAACAATAGTTTAGTTATATATTATAGACATAGAAAGAGACCTTCTAAAAACGTTAAAATGTATTACTGGCATGTGAAACCTTTAACTAGAGTGACTAAATGAAGACTTGGCACACCACTTCTGAAAGGTTGCCGACCCCTGGTCTAATGGTTGAACAACAGATGTCAGGAAACCTGGATTTTATCCTGTGTCGTTGACAAAACATGTGCCGTTGGGTAAGTCACTTCACCACTCTGCCCCACTTTATCTGTAATTTGAAATATAACCAGGCAGGCTTCTGTTTCCCTTATTTGCATTGAGAAGTATCTTACTTAACATGTAGATTCATTCAAATCAATGGGGTATGGTACTGCTCATTGTGAGTAAGGGTGGTGGATGGGGCCCAATATTTATATTTGGTACCGCTCAAGTGAGTTATTTGTAAAGCACTTTAGGATGTGTGAATGAAAGGCATTGTACAGTCAGAAGTATGTGCTTTTCTTTAGACTAGGAAGGGTAAGAAAATTGGATCTTCTACTAGTTATCAGCTTGTTACAATGTCTTCATACTGGAGAAGGTCACAACATTCAGCTGGACAGTAACCTGCACTGTAATTGCATTGTTCTATCCCCCCAACATGAATAACTTATGGCTGACCTGTTCCTGGTGCTGACACTTGATTCTCACAAGTTGAAGTCTGTGTTCCTCTTGCAAGAGGTCCATTTTGCCCCTGTACTGTAACTGCAACCTCTCCTCAAGGGCGCGCAGCTCTTCTTGCTGTTGCCAATGCAGCTTCCTAACCTCCTCCTCAAATCTTGTCTCCAGTTCCTCCTTCTCTTTTTGTAATTTCTCACATCTTGCTGTGTTGAGGGCTGTGGAGAGAAGAAAGCACAATTGGTAAAGTCTGAGATTGTAATCTTTATGGGGCAGGGACCATCTTTTTGGTCTGTATTTGTACTGGTCCCAGCACAGTCGACTCCTGGTCCATGACTGGAGCTCCTGGGCACCACCACAGTACTATTTGTATTAAACAAATAATAACAAAGATACAGAAATGATTACCACAGACATGCACACACAAACACTTCAACTCACAATACAGATTTAACAAAGCATTATGCGTTGCCTTGGGGAAGGCAATTCTATTGCTGTCATAGGTGTTACTCTGGATCTAGAATATGAATCTAGCTTTCTGATGTCATAATTTGTATTTCTGTTTTCTGATTGCAATTTTATGCTTTGTCTAACAATAATTAATAGGAAAGAAGTGGATTTCCACTGCTCTCTGTTGAAACACAGTTAAAAATCATTCTATCTACATAAAAAAATTGGAGCCTGGAAAGAAACTAAACAGCACAGACCTGGTTCAGCAACAAATCGCATATAAAAAGAAGAGCTTGAAGAAATATATGTCCATTTTTTAAAGTTGTTTTTGTATTAAATGGTTTGTGTGTTTCATGGACCTAGAGAATATAAATGTAAGAGCAACATTTAAGGCAACAAGTGATGGTGGGATTTACACTCTGATGATCCATCGTTATTATTACGGAATTCCTCTGAGTTGGTGGGCCATATCAGAACTGGTGTAACTGGGTGCAACTCCAACAGAAGTGCTGGTGAAGTCAATGAAGTTTAACCTGCTTCCACCAGGCCTGAATTTGGCTGTAGGAGCATACACGTAGAGCTCTCAGTATGTCAATGGTGTGGATGGTTCTTTGTTTTCTTCATCCATCTGCACCACTGGAGAGTTTCAAAATCCATGTCTGGGTTCAAGCTGAGTGAAGTTGGATAGAACCCACGGAGAGAGCAAGCTTGCTAACTTTTTTGAAATCTCTCAAGTAGGGGAAGATTGAAATCAACAGGAAATTTAAAGTTAGAAAAAAATTAGTGAAGCAAGGAAACAGATGTGTTTTGAACTGTATTATGGCATTCCTCTGAGATCTTCCACCCATAGGCATAGCTTGTTTGGAAGAAGCAGCAGCTTCTGATGAGACTGGCTGCACCAATTTAGTTACCCATCCTGCCTTCCCATTTCAAATCTCGAGATTGCTGACCAAAATAATGGCATAAATTAGAATGGTGGATGTTGTTGCAATTCTGTGAACAAGGCTCATATTGTTTCATAAACACACTTGCTCTATAATTTCTATGTCACATTCACTCAGCTTATTTGCCAAAACCAGTGGTTACTACTTTTATCACTGTTCATGCTCTTTTCTCCTTTTTGCTATGTCATCAGTCTGAGCTCATTCTTCATGCAGAAGCTGCCATGGTAGCACTAGTTTGTCAAATAAGGTACATCTACACTGTGCACTACTTTCAGCGGCCTGTAGAGTACATACAGTACAAACACGGCTATAAACAGCACTGTAAATTGTGAGACACGGCTTAGGTGAGTAGAATAAAGATGTGCCTGAACCCTGTGGGTGTGTACCCGGGTACATATCCTACACGGCTCTCTACTCACCCAAGCTGTGCCTCCCCATCTACATTGCTGGAGCCTTTCCCTACCGCAGGGAGATGCCAGAACCTTTCCCCGCTGCCTCCCCTCTGCCAGAGCCTTTCACTTTCAGTGTGGACAAAGCCTTCTTTTCACTGAGGCGCGTAGCTACCCATATCCTACACGACACCACATGTGGTGTCCAGTACAGACGTAGCCTTAGTTACAGCAATGGTGTCAGATATTTTTTATTTTTAAAGAGACACTTTAAAATGGATTAGGGCAAAAATTAATAAACAATAAACACAGTCTCATTTGAGGTTTGGATAAAGTAAGACCTAACCAGGATCTTTTCCAAACTCCCCAACCAAACCATGTTTGAGGTTTGAAAAATGTCAGTTAGCCTGGTTTGAATCCCCCACCACACACACCCTTTTCCATGAACCTTTGCAGCTCTTGGTCTGGCTGGGACCATAAGCATAAGTACTGAAACATCAGGATAAAGGGCTTTTAATGTGGGATTTCCAGTCCATCTGGAAGCAGAAAGTACTGATAATCTCAAGAGACAGCCTATTTCCAGTGTATTCAGCCCAATATTGAAGACTCCACCAAGAGGCACGTGTTTAGTTTATGTATTCTAGAAATCCCCTCATCATTCATAGAGTCATAGAAATGTAGAGCTGGACAGGACCGTGAGAAGTCATCAATCCAGCCCCTTGCAATGAGGCACAACCAAGTAAACCTAGACCATCCCTGACAAGTTTGTGTCTAACCTGCTCTTAAAATCCTGCAATGATGAGGATTCCACAACCTCCCCTCATTCCTACCTGCAGAAGAACCATGGGAAGGGGAAAGTGATTCAGGGAAATGTGTGTGTTTGTACTTCCTGAATTCCTGAGGCCTAGTCTTGCTGGTGGGATGGCAATTGCAGAGAGGCCTGGAGGCATGGCCCTACCAGGTATAATTCAGCTCCCGGTGAAGTCCCTGGGAATCTTCCTACTGACTTCAGTAGGGCCCAAAGGCTTTGATGTTCTAAGATTCATGGATCTTGAAGCAGCTACACAGGTGATCTGCCCCTCTGCACTACTCTTTGGACTCTCCCCTTCCACAGCACCATGGCTGATCAGGAGCCAGGCTGCCATGCTTGCCACCTACCTCTGAGCCCTGGGACCCCTTTGGAGGGGGCTGACAGCATGGAATGGAACTTGTGGAAGTTAATGATTTCAGGGTTGCTATTAACTTCCATAAGAATTTGCCAGCAGGTTTCCTGGAGGAATGGTGCCATGCACAGCAGCTGATCCCCCAGTGCCACTACCTTCACTCAGCCATGCCCCTATCAAAACCCGGGGCCCTGGCCATGACTTTTTGCACACATGAGGTTTCACAGGACTGGAGGGAGCAGGTGGATGCTGCTTCTCTGAGTGTGTTTCCCTCCATCTGATAGTTTTGAGAGCACTGAAATGGAGTTTCTGCCCTTCCCATGGCTTCTGCACCCTACTGGGGGAGGGAAAAACCAATAATTCTGCAAGATCAATATACGCAATGTATGAAGTCCTATTACATGCCTTGTACGTGAAGTAGAAGATCAGCAATTTATATGGCCATTAGATGAAGTTTCTTTTCTCTTGTGGTTTTGTGTTATAATTTTAAACGCTGTCTTATTATTTTGTTGCGTGACTATACAGAGCTACATTTTGTATTAGCTTCCATTGCTGTGTAAAACTATCAATGAGCCAAAGTACAATGAGATCAAGCTTCAAGGTCTGTATTCATTATAACTGAAACCTATACAAAAGCTTTATATTGGAATTATAATGAAACCTGTCCTTCAGCAATCTCTTTAATGAAATTGCACAACACACAGGTCTAGGCAACAAAATACACTTTTTGAACTAGAAGAAAGGAACTCTCAAACACAAACCATAAACCAACACAATAAAAAAGGTAACAAAATCCCTCAAATACAAAGCAATTGTAGAGGTCTGAATAGAAATCCCACTAATTTTGCTAATGGGTGATGTATGCCATGCTTATCTTAAACACAAAAAAGAAGCTTACAAGTAGGGGATGATTGGACAAATGACCCGGAAGGAATATAAAAATATTGCTCAGGAATGCAGGAGTGAAATCAGGAAGGCCAAATGAAACTTGGAGTTGCAGCTAGCAAGAGATGTTAAGAGTAACAAGAAGGGTTTCTTCAGGTATGTTAGCAACAAGAATAAAGTCAAGGAAAGTGTGGGCCCCTTACTGAATGAGGGAGGCAACCTAGTGACAGAGGATGTGGAAAAAGCTAATGTACTCAATGCTTTTTTTGCCTCTGTCTTCACGAACAAGGTCAGCTCCCAGATTACTGCACTGGGCGGCACAGCATGGGGAGGAGGTGACCAGCCCTCCGTGGAGAAAGAAGTGGTTCAGGACTATTTAGAAAAGCTGGACGAGCACAAGTCCATGGGGCCGGATGCACTGCATCCAAGAGTGCTAAAGGAGTTGGCGGATATGATTGCAGAGCCATTGGCCGTTATCTTTGAAGACTCATGGCGATTAGGGGAGGTCCCGGATGACTGGGAAAAGACTAATGTAGTGTCCATCTTTAAAAAAGGGAAGAAGGAGGATCCGGGGAACTACAGGCCAGTCAGCCTCACCTCAGTCCCTGGAAAAATCATGGAGCAGGACCTCAAGGAATCAATTCTGAAGCACTTAGAGGAGAGGAAAGTGATCAGGAGCAGTCAGCATGGATTCACCAAGGGCAAGTCATGCCTGACTAACCTAACTGCCTTCTATGAGGAGACAACTGGCCCTGTGGATGAGGGGAAAGCAGTGGGCATGTTATTCCTTGACTTTAGCAAAGCTTTTGATATGGTTTCCCACAGTATTCTACCGGGCAAGTTAAAGAAGTATGGGCTGGATGAATAGACTATAAGGTGGACAGAAAGCTGGCTAGATCGCCAGGCTCAACGGGTAGTGATCAATGGCTCCATGTCTAGTTGGCAGCCAGTTTCAAGCAGAGTGCCCGAAGGGTCAGCCTGGGGCTGGTTTTGTTCAATATTTTCATTAACGATCTGGAGGATGGCGTGGACTGCATTCTAAGCAAGTTTGTAGATGACACTAAACTGGGAGGAGTGGTAGATAACACTGGAGGGCAAAGATAGGATACAGAGGGACCTAGACAAATTAGAGGATTGGGCCAAAAGAAATCTGCTGAGGTTCAACAAGGACAAGTGCAGAGTCCTGCACTTGGGACGGAAGAATCCCATGAACTGCTACAGACTAGGGACCAAACGGCTAGGCGGCAGTTCTGCAGAAAAGGACCTAGGGGTTACAGTGGACGAGAAGCTGGATATGAGTCAACAGTGTGCCCTTGTTGCCAAGAAGGCTAACGGTGTTTTGGGCTGTATAAGTAGGGGCATTTCCAGCAGATCAAGGGACGTGATCATTCCCCTCTATTCGACATTGGTGAGGCCTCATCTGGAGTACTGTGTCCAGTTTTGGGCCCCAAACTACAAGAAGGATGTGGAAAAATTGGAAAGAGTCCAGCAGAGGGCAACAAAAATGATTAGGGGGCTGGAGCACATGACTTATGAAGAGAGGCTGAGGGAACTGGGATTGTTTAGTCTGTAGAAGAGAAGAATGAGGGGGGATTTGATAGCTGCTTTCAACTACCTGAAAGGGAGTTCCAAAGAGGATGGATCTAGACTGTTCTCAGTGGTAGCAGATGACAGAACAAGAGTAATGGTCTCAAGTTGCAGTGGGGGAGGTTTAGGTTGGATATTAGGAAAAATGTTTTCACCAGGAGGGTGGTGAAACACTGGAATGGGTTACCTAGGGAGGTAGCGGAATCTCCTTTCTTAGAGGTTTTTAAGGTCAGGCTTGACAAAGCCCTGGCTGGGATGATTTAGTTGGGGATTGGTGCTGCTTTGAGCAGGGGGTTGGACTATATGACATCCTGAGGTCCCTTCCAACCCTGATATTCTATGATTCTATGGATCGCTTGATGATTACCTGTTCTGTTCATTCCCTCTAGGGCACCTGGCATTGGCCACTGTTGGAAGTCAGCGTACTGGGCTAGATGGACCTTTGGTCTGACCCAGTATGGCCGTTCTTATGATAATGGATCTTGCTATCAGCTAGTGAGTCACTGGTATTGTTACACTGAGCTTTTGCTTTTCTTAACATAAAGAAATTGCAACACAAATGCAGTAGCAATGTGAAATAAATGCCTGAAACCCCAGAGCTTCACTGTCACGGTGACAGATGGCAAATTAAAAAATATAATGTTCCTCAGATGGAGCAAGTCAGTGGTGGTATAGTGATTTACACAAGCTGAGAATGTGACCTTTTAGATTAGATATCTACAGATATAGATTAGGTGAGATAGGCAGACAGATTAAATACAACAGGTAACATGAGAATTTTAATTTATGAGCTCTATTCTGCCATTTAAAAGATCCACACCCCATAACTTCAAAATATTGTTGGATCTTTGTGTGAAGTAGGAGCAATAGAACTGAGATCAAAATTATGTTCTTTGATTTTTCTGGATCTCTTCTTGAGCATATAGCATTATCAGATCAAAACCCCTTTTAAATAAGGTCCTTATTTAGCACGTGTTACCCTACATATGGCCCCACATTTCTGCATTTTCCTTGTTGTCACATCTTGGCTTTTCAGGCAATGAAAAAGGATTCCTAGTTAACATTAAGTGGAAATAATTTGGACCAGCATTATTGGAAGTTCACCAGGGACTGATCTGACACTTATTACACCTCTACCCCGATATAACGCCACCCGATATAACACGAATTCAGATATAACCCAGTAAAGCAACACTCCGGGCAGGCGGGGCTGCACGCTCCGGCAGATCAAAGCAAGTTCAATATAACGCGGTTTCACCTATAACGCGGTAAGATTTTTTTTTTGGCTCCCGAGGACAGTGTTATATCAGGGTAGAGGTGTATTTAAAAAGAACCATCTGTGATTTGGTTAGAGCTTGGGGCATATTATGAAGAAGAAAGTGCAGAGGACACAAGGAGTCCTCCTCTTCATTCTCTTGTGCCTCTCTGTAGGCTCCAGACACAATCCTACTGTCCAGATACAAAACTACTGCAGAATACAGGCACTTCTCTCCACTACTACTCCTGCAGGTGCTAACTAACCTAGAGAGGTAGCTCCAGGGCCGACGAGAAGGGGAGGGAGCCAATAGAAATTACCGGGGCCCGGAGGTCTGGAAGGGGGCCTGGGGCCTGGCTTCGTCGGCCCTGTTTAGCCAGTCTGCTCTTGCTGGGGAGCCCGAAAAAATGTTTTCACCGGGGCCCAAACCCACTCTTGGCGGCTCAGGGTAGCTCAGAGGGTAGGGTGGGGCCATCTCTCTTATTTCATTTGCACTGGTTACCAGAGCTTTCTGGGCATGGAGAGGAGCATCCACGTGGCACCCACTGAAGGGGTGGCAGAGCTGCTGCTGTATCATGTGCTCCCTGGGAGTCTCCAGGAAGAATTCTGTCTGAGAATTATTCCCGGGGGCTCCTGGTGCAGCCTGGGTCCTGGCATGAAACTCACAATGGGGCCCTACATATATTTAATGGAAAGAAGATAATAATAACCAGTGATTTATGGCCCTTGCTCATGGGTTGGTCTGTTAAGCCATATTTAACAGTCAGTTCTTCACTATGAAAATGAATGCCCTAGCCCCCACTTTTGGAAACAGACATGGGCTTCATTTTATAGTACAAAGCTTCAGAAGAGAGTCCAAAGCACAACGCATATGGTTCAACGGCACAAGGCCAGTGTCAGGATGAAGTCTGTGTTTATTGGTAACAAACAGCCAGTCCATATGTGCCCAAACTAATGCAAAAATTCAGAAACTTAGTAGCTCCTGGAAATTGCAACAGTCACTAACATGGTAACAAAACAAAATCTACATCTCATCAAGAGGATTTCAGGTTGGATTTTTCCCCTGTGGATATTTCATTTGTACTTTCCAGGCTGGAAGGGACTTTGATATGAAATGACATTTACTAGGATGACAACCTGCTCCAAGTTAAATCACAGAGTTGACATCACTGCTCCACAGCTTTCCTAGCACCAAGCTGATGTTATTTCCCTTGGTGAATGACCTATAGACTATTGTGTGCAACAGACAATCAAAATGTATTTCAGGCCCAGTTCACAATGCAAGGAAAAGCTAAATGTCACCAATGGAATGTCACTCCTGCGCCTCTCGCATAAAACTTAACTGAGTAATGTATTTTTATATTCAGCCTTTATGTTCAAGGGGACTGTGAAACGGAGGGCTGATGCCAGTGTAACCACTCATATAGTTGACCTGGTTGCAGTGCTGTTGTAGCTGGGTTGGTTGGGAGATATGGTGTTTTTATCACCCAAATACTCCGAGAGAATCTGCTTCAATATGAAAAAAAAAAAAAACCCAAACCCAAAAATCTCCGATCGCACACCCCTAGTTATCACCTACGACATCACACTGGAACCCATATAGGGTATCATTAAACAATTACAATCTATACTCGATGGGGACCCCGTCCTGAAAGAAGTCTTTCCGAACCCTCTTCTTTTGGCCTTTAAACAATGCCCTCAACCTCTCCAAGCTCATCATCAGAAGCAAGTTCCTCATAGGCCAACTCAAAGCAGCACCAGCCCCTGACAGAACAACAGATGCAAAACCTGCAGTCATATCCCCACTGTTATGATGATCAACCCCCACCCCCCACCCAACACACCTTTCAAGATCCATGGGTCGGGTTGCCAGCCCTCCAGGATTGTCCTGGAGTCTCCAGAAATTAAAGATTAATCTTTAATTAAAGATTATATCATGTGATAAAACTCCATGATTATGTGCAACCAAAATTGGCAATCCTATCCATGCAGATGTCTATCACAATATGCGGTATGTCTTATCCAGTGAATTAAATAAATAAAAACTATGTGGGTGAAACCAGACAATCACTACGTTCTCACATGAAGTCACACAGGAAAATGATAAAAGACAAAAACACCCTATTATCCAAGGGCAAACAGTTTTCACAAAACTATCCCTCTATATCTGACCTCTCAGTTCCCATCCTCAAAGGAATCGTGTGCAACACTTCAAAAGAAGAGCCTGGGAGTTTAAATTCATAACTTTGCTAGACACTAAAAATCCTGTTTTTAAAAAAGACCCTGGATTTATGGCTTATTACATCAATCTGTAACCCACTAACCCCCCACAATTTTTTGTCATATCATTGCAATGATGCTAACTGGCCATTTCACCTTCAATGGTCTCTTACAATATCTGTTAACTATTTATGCTAAACAATCTGTTTCACCTTGTGTTTAGCTGTGAGTTCTGAGTACCTTTTCCAGACCTGAAGAAGAGCTCTGGCTAGCTGCTCGAAAGCTTGTCTCTCTCACCAACAGAAGCTGGGCCAATAAAAGATATATTATTATCTCACCCACCTTGTCTCCCTCACAGTTTGTCTGTTTCTGATCAGAGGACTGTCTCTACAGTCATTATTTAGAGATTATGATCCGCATATCTTTATATTACATATGGGCTCTCTTTTCCTTAACCTTATTTCTGACTTAGTGTTGTAGATAAACAGAAAAATCCTGCAGGCCTTATTTCTCAGACTTTGATGGGATTTTTGTGAATAAGGATTGCAAGATTTGTCCCATAGACATCTGTAGCAGTATTAGCACAAGTGTTTTTAAACACCTGTAAATTCGGATGATCTGGATACATCTACTTCAGGATGTATTTCCTGTTTAACTAAATATCTAGCTATTTACATGTCCCTTTCTCTATAATACTTTATTTGTTGCAAACTAATGGATTATTTTGATCATTTTTAAACCAGATCCAACACGGTTTGGAATGGCCTTATCTCCCATTGATCTGAAGGGGAACTGAGGGTATTCAACATCTTCCAGGATAAGGCCTTTTTTCAGCTTCAATGGCTTCTCAGGAACGACTGAAAGTGCATATGTTTAACACTTATGAGAATCGGCTTCTAGTTCTGGCACCAACTGTGTGTAATGTGTTAAGAGCACTCGCATTTCTGGCATAATGTGTGGGCAGATCTTGCTTTTATAAGGTAACACAAATTCCTCAGTGTTTATAGCACTGGATATCCATGCATCCCCCATGAGTACCAGGACTGGAAATGTACTTTCCTATTTCACTCTAATGGCAGATTTAAGAGTCTTATAACTGCTGATACTTTAGCGGTAAGGGTTACATTTGCTAAATAAGGTTTCTTTGAAACCAAGATGTTAAGTGCTCTGAAATTAGGATTAAGTTTTGTTATTTTACTCCGTTGATTATACAAGGCCTATCACCAACTCCCACTGAAGAAAATGGCAGCTGTGTCACTCAGAACCTCATACGATCGAGCCCTGTAGCAGTAAACTTGAGCTATAACATAAGCTATAACATGAGACATAAAATATTTTTACTCCAGAAAATGATCCCAATCAAACCTGTCTAGTCTGGGCTTGGTACATTGGTTTATTCAGATGTTTATATGTCTGAAAGCCTTAAATTATTATTATTATTTTTATGGGAACTCATGAACTGCTGACAAATGTACAAACTGATTAACCAGCCTGTACTTCATTATTTTTAAGTGACTGGGAGATATTCCTTTTTATTCAGACAGAACGCTTTGTATTCAGAATATCCAAGAGTTAGGTATGCATTGTATGTTTTCCCCAAAATCCTGCCATGGAGCTTTTACCTAGCCAGGGCTGGCTCTACAGTTTTCGCCGCCCCAATCAGAGCGCCAAATTGCCGCCCTGGGTGGCGGGGGCAGTCCGTGTGCCCTTAGGGCGGCAGGTGCGTTTCCACGGTGGCGGCAATTCGGCGGCACCTTCTATGTTTAGCTGAAGCCGCCCCAGACAGCTAAACATAGAAGCTGTTGCTACCAAATTGCCGCCGCCGCGGAAATGCGCCTGCCGCCCTAAGGGCACATGGACTACTCCCCCCGCCCGCAGCAGCAATTCGGCGTGCTGCTTGGGGGCAAAACAAGGGGGACTGCCACCCCTTGCAGAATGCCGCCCCAAGCACCAGCTTGGAATGCTGGTGTATGGAGCCGGCCCTGATTCTAGCCTATGATGGGCTATAGCCTATGATGATTCATTCCTCTGTTTGCTTAAATGTTGGCAATAAAAAAACCAGACAAATATGAGATCAAAATAACCTTCTGTGACACAGAAATGCCCAGGCGGGCATATTACACCTGCGTCCGACTAGCTTCTCTTCTCAATATTTCACTGAAGAGAGTTGTGTGCAGTCTCTGCTGAAAGCTAAGAACTCACTAATTGTCATGGTTATTACACAATGTTTCTGTGGGAAAGAGTTTGAGATAAG
Organism: Mauremys reevesii; assembly: GCF_016161935.1. Classification (NCBI taxonomy): domain Eukaryota; kingdom Metazoa; phylum Chordata; order Testudines; family Geoemydidae; genus Mauremys; species Mauremys reevesii. Next base: position 51,183,702 of record NC_052623.1, on the reverse strand, counting down.
AAAAATGTAGGATAGTAGGTTTCAAAACTGTTGAAGTGAAACTTGTCACTGGAGGTAAAGCAGGTCTCTGAACTGACTCAATCAACACTGAGAACAATCAGCATCCTCGATTCAGCCCAGCCCTGTGTTCACAGTCTGGGGAAGATGCAGACATCAGTGTTTACAAAGACAAAAGAACCCCGAGAAAAGTCTTTGAATAGGGGACCCCTTTGGGCTAAGAGACAATAGTCTGTAACTGTTATAAGAGCATGAGAAAGGGCACAAGGTGTTATCCATTATGGAGAAGACACTGCCAGTTGGGGCGTCTCATGAAAGGTGGATCTCAGCATTCTGGACTGGGCAAGCACTACAGGGACTGACCATTGGGTCAAGAAAGTAACTAGTTAATAAGTATAGGCTACAGATTGAATTGGATGTTTTTCTTTTACCTGTAACCTTATTGTTTCAAAATCCTTGTACTTGCTTTTGTTTGAATCTTTACTCAAGCTCTGTTAAATACACTTCAATTTGGTTTTACTATAGACACTTCGAAGTGCTTGGTGCTAAGCCCATATGTAATATAAAGATGTGCTGAACAGTGGTGAAGCCAGTAAATTGGATTGCACTCCTTCCACAGAGGCAGCGGAATGGTCACACTGCATGTGTCCAGAAGACAAGGGACTGGGCACTTGAGTGTAACAAAGTGGGGTATGTAGCTAACCTGCAGAGGGAAAAAGTGGGGCTTGTGAAGCCCAGAATGGCATATTTGTGCTGCCAGCAGCTAGTAGCTGGGGAGAATTTCCCCAGTTGGCATAGACAAGGCTCCCTCCCGCTGCAAGCAGGTGATAGTGATTCACCCCAAATACCTTGGTTAACCCTGCAAAGAGTCACACCTTTCCTTACTGCTCCCTGAGTTACATGTGTCGAGATAAGGAGTTTATGCATTTCTTCTTCATTAAGATATATGCAGCTCCTGTTTTGCATCACTACTATTAATAACAACAACAACAACAACAACCGAAAGATTGTGCTAAAGTGAAGAGAGATCATAAATTTTTGCACTCACCATTCCCCTGGCCCACGGATTTAAAACACAAATTCTTTTCTTTTATCGAAGAAAAGGCTAAAAATAAGTTGTATAGAACAGATTTTTAATGAAGAAAAAATATTAAATAAGTCAGGTTATTGTAAAACATGTCTTCCTTAAAAACCTATTAAAAAGCAGAAAAGTTCATATTTCATATGGATGAATATATACCAAAACGTGCCCTGCTGATCAGTTCTTTTAATATTCTGCCCTCGTGAAATACCTGCACATGTTCCCCCTTCAATCCATGACTTGAAAGTGTCCTACCAAGATTTCCTTCCTCCTGACTTTTTACGGGTATTTTTAATAAAAACTAAAAATCCACAGTTCAGAACTCTGTTGTACTGCCTCAGGCCTCCTCAACACCCAACTGCTCAGCCCGCCGCCGCTCTGGGGTTCCAGCTGCTGGCCCCTTGCCAGCCGGGGTCCCACTCAGCACCCGCTGCTGGCCTGGGGGAAGGAACCCCAGACTGGCAGCGGGCTGTCACCCCAGCTGGCAGGAGCTGGCAGCTGAAATCGCAGAGCGGCGGTGGGCTGAGCCGCTCAGCCTGCCACCACTCTGGGGTTTCCACTGTTGGCTCCTGCCAGCCAGGGTCCCACCGCTGGTCCCACTCAGCACCTACTGCCAGCCTGGGTGAAGGAACCCCAGGCTGGCAGTGGGCTGTGACCCCGGCTGGCAGGAGCCGGTAGCTGAAACTCCAGAACGGGGGTGGATGGAGACGCTTAGCCCACCGCCGAAACTGCAGAGCTGGGCAGACTGACCTGCTCAGCCTGCTGCTGCTCTGGGGTCCCGGCTGCTGGCCCCTTGCCAGCTGGGGTCCCCACCACAGCCCCACTCACCTTGCTTCCGGTTGGAGTTCCAGCACAGGCCCCCTGCCAGACAGGGTCCAGGCTTCCAGCCCTGCTCAGCCCTACCAACCACCAGCTCCACTCACCTCAGCTGCCGATCTGGGGTTCCAGCTGCTGACCTCCTGCCAGCTGGTTAAAAACTGATCACTCAGAAGCCTGTGTGCAGCTTAAAGTATCCAAATACGTGCCAGATATTGGAAAACTCAGCAAGGAAAAGCAAGGGCAAGGATCACACTAAACTAATAAGATCTGCATTTTAATTTAATTTTAAATAAAGCTTCTGAAACATTTTGAAAACCTTGTTTACATATAGCAGTAGTTTGTTATATATTATAGACTTATAGAGAGATCTTCTAAAAAATGTTAAAATGTATTATCAGCACACAAAGCCTTAAATTAGAGTGTATACATGAAGACTCGGCACACCACTGCTGAAAGGTTGCAGACTCCTGGCCCAGATCCTTAGCTGTACTGCAGCCATTTTGTGTTGACCTACTGACACAAAGGGACCCTGTAGACTTCTAGCTGACCATGGGAGGATTATCCCAGTGTAAGGGGAACCCTCCAGTGGCATGGAGCCAATGTCGTAGTAAGAGGTCTGGTCTAGTCTGGGTTAAGGGGGTCCTGTGCCCTATTGATTCCTGTCTTCTATGTTGGTCCCTTTTGACCTTTGGCAGCCAGTGCAAGTTAGCTCACTCTTCACACTGCTCTATCTCACACAGGGGACAAGATCAGTGCACTGCCCTAAAGCCACCTTTGTGATGCCCTCTATTCAATGAGGAAAAAGAACGCTCAACTGTAGCTGTTGTGACTGGGATGAAGAGTCACAACAAGAGATGAATTCCTACTTCTTTCATCCCAGGAAACATAGCACAAAGATTGAGTCGAACCACTAGTGATGATAAAGAAGTTGAAGTTAAATCTTTATTCGTTCATCATATGCTATTCCACTCTGTCTTCAAAATTCTCTATTCTGTTCTGATCACATAGCAGCCCTATTGCTGGTCGTGCCTCACTCCACTCAACTATAGGTGTTTTATAAGACAGGCATCTGTAAAAGCTACGTGGAAGTTGAGTAGAATCCAGAAATCACAATAGTAGATTTGTAAGAATCAAATCTGTGTACTTTTTCAGCTGGCTTAACAAACACTTCTTGTCCTCTTCACTTAAGGAGTCACTATATGTACCTTCATTAGTCAACTTCTGGACTGAAGTCTTTGCTTCTTCCAGTACATTTTCAATAGATATCTCTGATAGATCCAACAGTAGCTTCTATTTCTGGACAAAGATCTACTACTGTTGTAGCAGATGCCTGGATGACATTGTTTAATGACCCAAGTGGTTTCAACAGTAGACTTACAAGCAGGGCTGACTCCAGGGTTTTTGCCGCCCCAAGCTGTGGGGAAAAAAAAAAGCCCCGATCGCAATCTTCTTCGGCGGCAATTCAGCGGCCGGACCTTCCCTCCGAGAGGGACCGAGGGACCTGCTTCCGAATTGCCGCCGAAGAGCCCGACGTGCCACCCCTTCTCCTTGGCTGCCCCAAGCACCTGCTTGCTGGGCTGGTGCCTGGAGCCGGCCCTGCTTACAAGAGAGAGAATGGCAATAGTCTTCTCTGAACTTAGTAACAAAGGTAGTCCACCAGCATCACTACTTAGATCTGTCCTATCTTGGTGGATACTTTCCAAAGCAAGTAATAATGGCTGCAGTAATTTTAAGACAACAGCCAAGAATTGCTCATGAGAAAGCCAGCAGGTTTTCCCAGGTTGGACTAATTTGAACTTCAATCCCAGTATATCTTCTATTTGTTTCCAAGATGTTCAGTCCTTTTGGACTCTTGCTGAAAAAAAGAGTATAAAAAGGCCATTAAATGTATGATGTTTTAATGTCTTTTGAAGATTCTGCAGCTTGTAGTAGTGCTAGCTGGAGTACATGGCTTCTGCAGTGTGTATAGGAGAGATTAGGGTTACACTTTTCTCTGAGCAAAGCTTGTACTCCACTATGTCTTCCAGAGAAGTTTGTAGATCCATCAAATGCACAAGCAGCCATCCGTTTGGGGTTCAATTTACAAGCATTTAACTCTTCTAAGATGTCACAGATGCAGCTGATGTGTCTTCTATAACCTGAACATCTAGAATGCATCTACTGGTCTACCATGGACATCAAGATAACATACACAAACTTAATACTTGATGCCTATTTGCATTGGTGCATTCATCAGCCACGTATGCACATATTTTGAATATGGTGAGAGAGTTCTTCACTTTTTCAGCTGCTGAGTCTTTCACTGTTACACCACATGCTTCTAGAGAGTCAGCTGAGTTTTTTCAGAAAGATAGCGAGCATTTTCCAGTCTTGTTCGAAACCGGTGTCCAACTTCAGGATTAACAAGTGACAATGCACTTAACATTGGCATCCAGTTTGTAGTGTGTGGTATCTCTTGCTTAAACGGAAAGTATGATGCAACAGTCATGTTGGTTCACATAAACTGAGTTGTGTCTCCAACATTCTTAACAGCCTCATTAAGTTCTTCTAAAATTGGCTTTGACAGTAACTGGCTTATAAGGCTTTCTGCATGTTGATGCAGTCCAGAGGCATGGTGTTTTGCAGCCTTTACATATAGGTTGTCAGTATTGGCTTAGCTGATCAGTCTGGCAAACCAAGCTCCTCCACTTTTACTATATAAATCCATGATATGCCCACATCTTGAATACTGCATGAAGTTCTGGTCACCCCATCTCAAAAAAGATATATTGGAATTGGAAAAGGTTCAGAGAAGGGCAACAAAAATGATTAGGGGCATGGAACAGATTCCATATGAGGAAAGATTAAAAAGACTGGGACTTTTCAGCTTTGAAAAGAGATGACTAAGAGGGGATATGATAGAAGCTTATAAAATCTTGACTAGTGTGAAGAAAATGAATAAGGAAGTGTTATTTACCCCTTCACTTAACACAAGAACCAGGAGTCACCCAATGAAATTAATAGGCAGCAAGTTTAAAACAAACAAAAGGAAGTATTTCTTCACACAATGCACAGTCACCCATGGAACTTTTTGCCAGGGATGTTGTGAAGGCCAAAATTATAAGAGGGTTCAAAAAAGACCTAGATAAGTTCATGGAGGACAGGTCCATCAATGGCTATTAGCCAGGATGGGCAGGAATGCAACACCATGCTCTGAGTGTTCCTAGCCTCTGTTCGCTAGAAGCTGTGAGTGGATGCCAGGGGATGGATCATTTGATGATTTCCTGTTCTATTCATTCCCTCTGAAGCACCTGGAATAGTCACTGTCAGAAGACCGGATACTGGGATAGATGGACCATTGGTCTGACCCAACACACCATTCTTACATAAAAAATAATTATAATAATCAAAAAGTTTAGTACAGAAACTCCCCAAGATAATGACCTCTTGAGATAGCGACTATGTGAGATAATGACCTTGGCAAATAATGCATTTTAAAAGTCTTGGCCTACTAGGAAATATATATTTATATAAGTTTCCCCATCACAAATCTAGCATTCTGGAGCAAGGTCACTAAAACATAGTCCAATGCTTTGGCTGCTGTTGTTTGTCATGTCACCTGCCACTGATCTCTGCAAGTCAGTCTCTTGAGGTTCCACCCAGCTCTCAGTGATTTCAGCTCTCAGTGGGGGAACCTCGCTGCTAGTGCAGGCAGAGCTGTCTCTTCCACAGAAAATGCTGTCCTGCAGCAGGTCTAAGCACTTAGATCTGATTATCAGTGATTTCAGCTCTTGCGGTCACTTAACAACCCAAAAGACTTTCTATGAAGCATAATCAGCTCTGTCTCCAAACAGGAGAGAGGGACAGGTCAAATAGTGCCTCTGACTCTTAGGCAGAGCCCACTCCACCAAGCAAAACACCTGTGCCGCACCCTCTCCCTCTTCACTAGGATATGGCACCCAAACCTCCTGCTTAGGGAGTGCAATGCAGTTGAGGGTGAGCAGTGCTTAATTTGTAATGAAAGAGGTGCTGAGGCTCAAGCAAGTTTGTTACTTTCATGACTGACGCGATAAGCCCAGAGGTCCCAGGGCTATGACCTGCCAAGCCTAGAGGTGACGGGGCTCAGCCCTGGCAAGCCTTAGCACAAATGAAGCACTGAGGGAAACCCCCCTCGTTCAGGCAGGCTAAGTACAGTTCTGCTGCCCTTTACTCGTACAATAAGGATAACAACATTTCATGACCCCCAAAATTTATTACTTCAGTGACTTGTAACCCAACACCAGCCAAAATTGATCAGTTGGGCGGCAAAGCTCTGTCTGCTGGATACCTAGGCAGAGTAGGTGTGTTCATGTAAATACAGTCTGGTCCTGAAGCCTTTCCCCCATCCCCTGGCTCCTCACTAGCTGTCAGGGCAGAGCTCATTCAGACCTTGCTTACAAATCGTAATTTTAAATGATAAAAGTAGACCAACATTGTTGAAACGAATGTGCCGACACTGTCTTAAATAACAGCTGTCTGAGGAAGCTAGTCTTTGTTCACACTTTTCAAACCCATTCTGCTTTCTCAGGTACAAGTATTTTCTCATATACTGTCTATGCTTTTAATGTTTGAATTTCAATTCAAATTTCCAACCAACAACTAAATTGGCAACACTGCATGAAACTGGGCGTTGGGGGAGGGACGGTGTTGGGGAAATTCAGGAGGGGTGTAGGGTCTAGGGAAATCCCTGCACCCAGCTATAGCTGAGCCTAGGAGCAGAGACCATTTCAGGTGCATTTTATTTCCTTAGACAAGCACCTAAAACAGCTGCCCATGTTCCTCGGCTGGGACTGGATCCTGCACAGTGAAGGTGTCTATTGTTGTGTATATAAGTGCCAGGTAAATAGTGATGAGTAGGGCAGGAAGCAAAGAGGAACCTGATTCTGCATTACTGAGAGTGCTGCAGTGCGACCTCTAGACTGTGTATAGTGGGTCACACCTTTGGCTCCCAGCAAGACTGGTGTAAATCTGGAAGGATCTCTATTGACTTCAGTGGATTTACACTGGCATAAAGCTGGAGTAACTGGGAGCAGAATCTGGCCCCTTCTTTGCGCCAACACATAGCCTCCACTCACAAATGCACTGGAGTGCAACAACCTTGTGTTTCCTACAGTGCGCTCTTCAGACTCAGAGACAGGCAGGATCAAAGCCAGACTGTTAGTGATGCACAGAACTTGAAAACAGGGAATAGGTCTTCGAGCCAGAGCAGAGCCCTTCAAATGTTCCCTCCCTGCCTCAAAAGCAAAAGCACTGCGGCAATTCCTTTGGGAGGGGAAGGGGAGAACACAGCAGAGATGAAAACAGAGATAAAAGTGATATTGCAAATGTGATCTCGGCCCCCGCTGGACCATTCTGTGGCGATGGAGCAGCGAAGCACTATCATAGTCTGAAAATTCCTACATCGACAGTGGGCCTGGGTAATGCAAATCCCTTTGAGGGGCACAGCAGGGAACCCAAGTTATTGAGCTCCAGCACAAGTGTCAGGGAGGGGTGGTGTAAGGGTTTTAAAAATGGAAGAAGACAAAGTTTAGCCCGAAGTAAAGTCTCTGAACTGAGTGGGTGTCTCACACCTGCTCTGACACTTCAGAGTGTGGGTTAAAAAGGAATCGGGTGTGGGGGGACACAGGATGGCAGGGTCTGGGGAGACATGGCTTAATCACAAGCCTGATTAAGCTAATAATCACACTTCATATTAAGGTTCTGTTTATATAGGGGTACTAAATGGTTACTATATGTTATAAACATGTTGGAGTATGGGTTATCGATGATTATAAGCCATTGTTATAAGCAATCAGTTACCCTATCGGACTCGATAACAATTTATATAAAACACCTATTGATCATTTATTAACCCTTTATGAACCATTTAAAAATGGAACCTTCATATCAAATGCAACCAAGATAATGAGGGTCTTAGCTCCCCGCTCCTCTTTGGCCTTAGTCTTGCCATTAGGCAGGAGTAGTGTGGAAGCTGTACAGCCATGTTTTCATTGATACATGTTCAGCAGTCCCTGCCCCCCCCCACCCCATCCCGTTAATTGCTTTTTGCTCTATGGCAAGCATAACACGCCCCACCTATGCTGGGAAGATTCAGGTACAAAGAATTCAGCCTGATGTCTGGGCCCTGTGTAGGGCCCATTTTCCTCTCCCTAGAGATGCAATCAATGGTCTAATGGTCACTGGCTTTCTGAACAGTTTTCAGAACAGAACAAAAAAGGGAAATGTGCTCACACAGATGTACATAGAGTAAATAGGATGAGTGGCACCAGTTGAGTTAGTCCCTGCCTTTTCAGGCATGGAGAGATTATAACCAATTTACTAAGGGTTAGTTTTTGCAGAACACTGATTTTGGGTTTTGATCTTGATGCTCTTCTGTTTGTAACCGGAGTGCAGTACGTGTAAACTCACACAACCAAAGTAATGAATTCCTAGCTAACCGTGCACTGCCACATCTGAAGCTGGGTGGCATGTTCAGATGCTGTTAGAACAGAGGATACAGATTTATAGATCACCGTCTGTGAATAGTAAAGATAATGCATGATTAGCTCCAGTGTGTATGGTTATGAACCTGTCTCCACAACAACAATAAGGTAAAATTATTGTTCCCTGCAAGGCCACAAAAATTCACCACTGGGCTTAGTAAGATGCTTTATTACAGCTCTGCAGGTTTCCTTGTACCACACGACAAGGAATAACTGCTTTTGTTATATGTGAGAAAGGACATTTTTCACATTGTTAGTATCTGAAGCCCTACTTACCAACTTCATCCCTGATGTTTGCAAGCTCGACTGACAGCTCCTTTTCCTTCACAAGGGCACTTTCATTCTGTTAAAAAAAATAAATAAAAGGATATGTATAGTCCCTCGATTTATCCCAGCTAAGCACTCTCACATGTTTATTTACTAAGCCAGATTAGGTAAATTCTTCAGATCTAGTTTTGTAACTATTATGAACTAATTCTCTTTTAAAACCAACCGTGGAAGCCAGCACTGACACAATCATGTTTCACAGGAGACTAAGGAATACAATATTATATTTACACACACCTCTGTATTTGCAAGTCAGTGTTGGTGCATGTCTGGGTTCCAGTTTATGTGGACAGCACATATAAAATGGTATTAATGATATTAACATACACAAACATGTTTGTGACCCTGCATATAGGAATACAGCTAGAACTAGATAGAGCAATATACACATGCACAAAAATCTGATTGTGTATATTAATATATAGCATTCTGTACATAGTATGCATACAGTACACTCGCAAATACCAGTAATAACCTGACTTTCAATTCTATATTTCCAGCTTTATGTATGGACATGGTACATTTTAATTAGAGCAGAAGAAAAAAGACCACCTCAAAAACGGAACCCCTGAATTATTTTAACATATAATAAAGAATTCAGACAGACATTTAGCCAGAAGAATCTAAAACATATTTATACTGGCAATACTAAGATGTTTCTACTAAAGAGTAAGGATTTTGGTAGCAGATATTTCATAAGAGCTGAATGAATAACGAGAGAAAGCTAGCTGCAAGGAAATCCACAGGAGAGTGATTTAGTAGAAGTGATCCCAGAGTAACAGCATGCACATAAAGCCACTTTTAAATTGGAATGTATCCTGTGATACATTAGGGAGGAGACAAAGGAACATATCCTACTGGGAATGTCACCAATAACTAGGAAAACTAAATCAAGCTACTATAAATATGCCCCCAGTAAGGAAAGAACCAGAGTTTTTAAAAGGCACTACAGAAAAAATCATATTCAAGGCAGCATGCCTTGACTACAGCCATGTAAAATGGCCTTAATTTAAATAAATCAGCTGGTTTAAACTCTTAGTAAATGTGAAGGCGATGTCACAAAAAATCCAACACAAACAATCAACAAGAATTAGAAGGTCCATTTTATCAGAATATATTATATATCTGCTGTCAAATATGTTCCAACCATTAGTTGGTGAGTGTGATACCGTCACCACACCCACCTGTCTATCCACCGCTGCCAGGCTGTCTGTTACCACCCACTTTGGCTTCCAACCAGTGCTTTCACACACCAACCGGTGTATGGTCCAAGCCAACCTCCTCTTCTAGTTAGTTCCTCAGTTTTTGGGTTGGGAACCAGCAGCAGGTAAGCAGGTGGCATTGGGCGTGTTACGCTGGGGATTAGTGAAGGTTTCTGGCAGCAGGGAGACCAAGTGAGTTGAGATTTGTGACCTGCCCCGCCTATGTCCTGCACCAGACTTGGACTGTGTGGTACTTTACAAAAAATAATGTTCTAAACACTATGTGAATGAAATGACAATATTTACTGGCTAAGCTTCTACAGCTGTTAAGGTCAGTTTCCACCATAGGGCAGTGTTTTCAAACTGGGGTCCATGGACCCATAGGGGTCCCCAAGGCTACTCCAGGGCATCCGCGTGCCCAGCTGACAAACTCCTCCCCCTCCCTCAACTCCTCCCCCTGCCTCCAAGCATTCTGGGGAACAAGGTTCCTACCTGCCCTGGCTCCACGACGCTCCCGGAAGCAGCCCGCACGTCCCTGCAGCCCCTGGGCAGGGAGGGGGTAGTTTTATTTACCACTACACCACTGTTGTTTACTATAGTAAATAGTAAACCCATCAGCATTATTACATGATATTTGTTTTGCAGTAACGCCTAAAGGCCTCAGTCAGGACTGGAAACCCCACTACACTAGGCAGCGTGTAAAGTTTTGTTGAATAAAACATGCAAAGAGGTGAGCTGAACTGGTTGAGAAATGTATGGGTATGTTCAACACTCCTCTGCTTCCGCCAAGCGCTCTCTGCTGGTGACAGTATATTTGTTCTCATGAGAGCTGTTTCCCAAAGCAGCAGCCCTGAACAGGATCCCCTTTATGCAGAACATCCAAGGGCAGCTCTATGTTTTTTGCCGCCCCAAGCACAGCAGTCAGGCGGCCTTCAGTGGCTTCAGTTCACTGGGTACGCGGATTCGGCAGCGTTTCTGTGGGTGATCTGATGGTCCCGCGCCTTCGGCTACCTGCCGCTGAATTACCACCGAAGCCGCGGGACAGGCATGCCGCTGAAGGCTGCTGTCGCCCTCACGGCGACCAGCATGCCGCCCCCCATGGCTTGCCGCCCCAGGCATGCGCTTGCTGCGCTGGTGCCTGGAGCCGCCCCTGAGAACATCACAGCATTAGCCAATACTAGTTGACTAACACAGTGGGGTCATTTTAAGAAGCATTTTAGAGGTGATACAGTCAATAGAGATGTAAAAGAATTGGGGGGGAGGAAGGGGCTGCAGGCAGAGTGCAAGGGGGTACATTGGATATTGTATTGCCAGGTACGTTCCTGCAGCTGGGCAGCTCGTCTCACCAGCTCTGACCTTTTCAAACAAAATCTATTTAATACAAGGAAGCACTACATAAACCAATTTCATACACATACATATATACTGAAGTCAGACAGACACTTGTTATTATTCTACTTAAATGACGACACTGAAAAACAAGGAAATAATTATCACATCTTTGCAAAAAAAGAGAGACCATTAAAAATGGAACCTCAGCAAATTTCTGCCAAGTTATTTATCTTACAGTTAAAGTAAAAAATAAAATAAAAAAAATCTCATGATGAAACCCAGTATGAATGAATGTATAAGCTCTCTTCATAGGATCATTTTATGCTAACTTGTAACTTGAAGTGGTGAATGAGTTCACATACCTGGGATCCCCTATTGCAGTCAACTTTTCACTTGAAACAGAACTCAATGTTCGCAATGGAAAAGTCGCCACAACAATGTCTAGACCAGTGGTTCTCAAACTAGGGCCGCCGCTTGTTCAGGGAAAGCCCCTGGCGGGCCGGGCCAGTTTGTTTACCTGCTGCGTCCGCAGGTTCGGCCGATCGCAGCTCCCAGTGGCCGCGGTTTGCCGCTCCAGGCCAATGGGAGCTGCACGAAACGGTGCAGGCCGAGGGACGTACTGGCTGCCGCTTCCCGAAGTTCCCATCCAGCGATCGGCCGAACCTGCGGACACAGCAGGTAAACAAACCGTCCCGGTCTGCCAGGGGCTTTCCCTGAACAAGTGGCGGCCCTAGTTTGAGAACCACTGGTATAGACTGAGCAAGAGGGTCTAGCAAAATAACAAACTGACAGAACACACAAAGATCTGTGAGTATCGTGCATGTGTTATTGGCACACTTTTGTATGGGAGTGAAACATGGCCCTTATACTCTCATCAGGAAAAGAGGCTCAACAGCTTTCATATGCGTTGCCTTTGTCGAATCTTTGGAATCCCCTGGATGGACAGAGTCACCAACACTGAGGTGCTCAAGCAGGCCAGCACACCCAGCATGCAAATACTCCTCAAACAGAGACGCCTCCGCTGGCCTGGGCATGTGTGATGAATGAATGATGGGCACATCCCAAAGGACATCCTCTACGGCCAACTAGCATCTGGAAAAAGACCCAAAGGACGCCCAGAATTGCGTTTCAAGGTTGTGTGCAAGTAATACTTCAAAGAAATGGACATGGATGTGGACAACTGGGAAGATCACACTCAAGACTTCAGCTTTTGGAAACAAGAGCTTAACAAAGGTCTCCGGAGTTATGAGAGGAAGCCGTCCAGCTTAGCAGGGGGAAAAGAGCTCGCAGAAGGCAGAGCCCAAAGGGTCAAAACATCACCTTTAAACGTCACAGATACAGCAGAGATTGTCTCTCTCGAGTGGGTCCCTTCAGTGACGGCTGCCATAACACCAACTGAGTAAATTCTTCACCTCTCAGGGGCACATACCCGTAGACTCTTGAGATTGAAAGATGCCTACTGCTACTAGAGTGCTAGGAACAGAGGACATAGGACTCGAAGGGACCTCTTCAGTCATCGAGTCCAGACCCCTGCTATCACAGACAACGCCGTCATATAATCCTGTTCATGAATTTATCAAACTCCATCTTAAAACTAGTTGTGTTCTTTGCCCCCACTATTCCTATTGAAAGGCTTATTCTAGTCTTGGAGATTTCTGATATATTGATTACTCTCTCTAGAATAACAGAATGTTTTCTCTGAATGTGCTATGCTCTCTGAGTACAGAGGATAGGCAGTAACTGGACACTGGGTTCACCCATATGAAGACCACAGTACTACCACACTTAGCATCCCCTGGGCCCTGAGCTGTCAGTAATAGCTCAGTTTATTTATTGGCCAGAGGTTTCTGACTGCCTTCCTGGATCTCGTCTTGCTGTTTGCTGGATGTGAAATGTATAGATTAAATTCAGTGCCAAATATTTTAAAATAATCCCTCATTGAAAAAGTTTTTTTCTCTTTATTAGAACAATGCTACATACATTCAATTTTCCAATTCTTTATAAACATCCTTGAGAAATAATTTCAGAGCCTTTAATTGATGGTTTAGAGATTCGCCTTTGGTTTCTCTCTCTGACAGAGGAGATAGGTATGACATTAGCTAATCTTCATAATGACCAAGAATATCCTGGATGTGCAGTGAACTCACAAATCCCTGACATGTTCTATTATCTTAATTTGCTTTGTCAGTGGTATATTATGTGGTTGGACTGTAGATATTTGTGAGACCAGTGTAAATACTATATTAATATGAAATGAAAAAGCCTCTCTTCATCTTCATCAACACAACTCTACTCAGAGCCACTACTTCAATCCTGGTAAATAAAACCAGCAAATCAGGGATTCTAGCACCAGTTAAACAAAACATGACTGCAAAGTCAAACTGAATCCGATGAGAAAACACAGCATCATCAAATCCTGTGCTGAGGTTCATTGGGTCTAGTGTCAAAAACATCACTGTTTTTACATAACTCCCCAAAACAAAAGCTAACATCTGCCAAAATAAATGTGTAAGAATCCAAATGAACATGACAGACCACTGAATTAATCCACTCCATTAATATTTATAGCAACAAAGAATATGTAACAGAAGACAAAGGAACAATCATGCTCCCTAGCCCTGAGCCTTAATAATCAAGCTTCATGACTAGCGGGCTCAAGGGATTAAAGGGGTCTATAGCTTTTTCTTCTCCAGGTCACCAGTTTGAATCCTAGTGAAGCCAGTGCCACATCTTACAGTGTTTCCATTCCACTAGATGAGAAAGGAATAAAACTGAGCTTGATTGTACATGCTTCACTCAATCAAAACTTTCTTTGCACAGATTCTGACCTCACTTACTCTGGATTTACACCAATGTAACTCCAACAAAGTCACAAAAACGAAAAAGCAATTAATCCAAATAAATAACAGCAGCTAATCACAGTGATAGGTTGTGCCATCATCTGTGGTTAAGTGACATATATTCACCAATATTGGGCTGTATCCTGTGAACCTTATTCAGGCAGAAGCGTTGACTTCCAAAGGGATTTGCCCCAGAGTGCCTCTTCTCTGAGGAGCTCAGAGAAATACTAATTATTAAACCTCACAGTACCTTGTCAGGGAGGTAAATATTATTATTCCCACTTTACAGATGGGTAAAATTAGCCAGAGAGGTGTAGAGAATTGCCAGGTGCTACTTGGGATGTCAGCAGCAGCTGGGAACAGAATACAGGAGTCCTGACACCCTGTCTGTGCTCTTTCCTCAGACCATACTCCCTTCTGCCACAAGGTCTTCAATAAGGATGCTTTTGGTGTGTTATATTCCAGGTTATAACTATACATGTAGTATCGCCCTGAGCATTTCTTCCATTTGAACTATATATAGTACAAACATGCACTGCACACAGAGGCTCTGTGGCATTTGCTATTATAGCCACTGTTCCACATTACCTCTCTGCACCTATTGCTTTGAAAATATTTCAGAATGTTTTGGTGTGGAAATGGTGCTTAGTCACCATTGTGCTTGGTTCACAGTCACTTGGAGCAAGGCCATATATTATCATCGGAAGGGCAAGCATACACATTCATAATACTCTTACAGCAATAAATATTTCAGCTGGTTCTTGCAGGTGCAATAACGAAATCCCATTGCAACCGATGTTCATAATGATCGACTATCTTCCTTCCAAAAAGGGGTGACTTTAAAAGTGCCATTTCAATCATACTAGATAGCAGGCAACCTCCCCCCACAATTCCCCTTAGGTTAAAGTTTCCAAGCAGAACTGATCACCAGGATGTTCCCCAGTGACTATACTTTAATGAGTTTTATATTAAACCATATATTTTCCTTAACCTGGCTGGCAACATACCTCGAGCTATATTTGAACGTATATTAAATAAATGGGAGGCAGGGAGAGCTTTTCATTAGACCTATTATACGGGTCTTGCAAAAATCCAGCCTTTTATGAAATGTACTGCACCAGCAAGTGTTCCTGCCAAGATCTTTTCTATTAAGCAAATTAAAATCATATGTACATTCTCTTCCTGTTCTGTATATGCTCAGAAATCTAGGCAAGTGTCCAAAAGAATAGCATGATGAGCTACATGTTAGAACTGACATACAAATTCTCTCTCACATGCTATCCTCTAACTACCTGTGGCTATGATATTGCTCTTGGTATTGACACATGTAACACAGTCCATTCAGTGTTCAAGGTTTTGCTTGTGTACAGATTCACCCTCACAAAGGAAAATGTATAGTTTGCCTTGCTTCTTTTCTAATGGATTATATAATGTCAGAAAAGGAGGAACAACAGAGAGGTAAAATCTTAGGACAGCATGAGAATGAATAATCTCTGCAAGTGAAAAGCTAACTTTAAAACTCCATGCAGGGATCCTGCATAACTCGAGCTCCGCGGGTCTATGAAAAATGTATGAAAATCATAACAACAAATCAAGGCAATTGTAAGTAGAGCTCATGTCCCTGGTACCTTATTGTTTTATGAAAATGCAATTGTCACTTTGAGACTGCAGGATAAAATTATGTAAGGCACTGCAGTGTATGTGAAACCAATGGTTTGATTTGATACTAGTGAATGAGAAGTCAGCACATTCTAAATAAGATGAGCATTACACCCCTCTTAGTCAACCCAGGCACATTACCTACATTAGCTAGAGGAAGGAGCACAGATTTAATCAGCGTAACGGCTAGCTCTCTGCCCTTTCAATGAAGCATAAAAAGGAAGATGCAAAGTACCGTCTTGTCCAGGCACTGAAGGCAGTAATAAAGCTTGCAGCAGCACTGGCCCATCCTGGCAGGCTTGCTGAAAAGGAAACCGGCTTCATTCAGAGTGAAATTCCCAGGCAGCAGTAATGTCACAAAAGGCAGGTGTGCACTGCTGCAGGCTGCCACAACTTGCATGTGGTCCCCTCAGCTACCTTATTTCTCTTAATAACTTCAGGAATCCAGAAGAAGGAGGTGTAGGAAGAGGAGGCGGAGCAAGCAGAGGCTGAGCAGCGTGTCAGCATCCTGATGTAAGAAGGGAGAGTCACTTTGCCACTAGAAGGTTCAGAGTGAGGCAGATCAATAGAGATGCAATAACAGAGCATTTACGAGTTTCATCACCCTCCGAGGACAGCCAGACTCTCTTCCCTGCAAACCAATGGCTGTCAGCTTGCCCTACTCAAGCCTTGTCAGCATTATGTTCTGGTTTATCTGACATGTTTGTCCCCAAAAGACCATAACGAAGAACACGATAACATGAATGTATACAAGCAAAGCAAAAAAGGAAAACGATTTTGAAACTTAACAGAGTAAGCACAAAATACAGTGGAATCTAGCTGAGGATCCGTGTTCCCATAAAAGGTGGGTCTTTATTGTCCTGGTCCTCAAAGTTACATTGAGTTATTTACAATGAAAATAATAATACTGTGCAATTATATACTGCCTTTAATCCAAACATCTCCAAATGCTTTATAAACATTTCTTATTTCTTACAAGATTCCTGTGCCAGAGGGAAGCACTATCTGTAGGGTTGCCAGGCATCCATTTTTAGACCAGAATGCCCGATCAAAAAGGGACCCCGGCGGCTCACCGATCGGGCCATTAAAAGTCCGGTCGGCGGTGCAGCAGGGGCCTGGGGCTAAGGCAGGCTCCCTGCCTGCCCTAGCTCTGTGTGGCTCCCGGAAGCGACCGCCAGGTCCCTGCAGTCCCTAGATGAATGGGTGGCCAGGGAGGCTCCGTGCGCTACCCCTGCAGAGCTTCCCTGGCCGCCCATGAGTCTAGGGGCTGCAGGAACCTGGCAGCTGCTTCCCAGGAGCCATGGTAAGCACTCATGGGACCCTGTAGCCCAAACCCTCTCCCACACCCCAACCCCCTGCCCCAGCTCAAAGTCCCTTCCTGCACCCAAACTCTCTCCTGCAACTTGCACCCTGTACCTCCCAAACACCCCAAACCCCTGCCCCTCATCCCCAGCCAAACACCAGAGCCCACACCCCCAGCCAGAGCCCTCACCCCCCTGCACCCCAACTTCCTGCCCCAGCCCAGAGCCCCCTCCTGCACCCCAAACCCCTCATCCTCAGCCCCACCCCAGAGCCCGAACCCCCAGCTGGAGTCCTCACCCCCACCCTCTGCCCCAGCCTGGTGAAAGTGAGTGAGGGTGGGGGAGAGCGAGCAATGGAGGGAGGGGGGATGGAGTGAGCGGGGCAGGGCCTCAGAGAAGGGGGGCAGGGGTGGGGCCTCATGGAAGGTGTTTGGTTTTGTGTGATTAGAAAGTTGGCCACCCAAACTATTTGCCTTGTTTTATGGATGGGTAAACTGAGGCACACTGTTGTGCTACGCTCAGTGACACACGGACAGCAAGTCAACGGCAGCGACAGGAACAAATGACTTTTCGACTCCCAATCAGTTGCTTTAATCACTAAGCCCTCTGTGGGGGTAGCATGATGCAGTGTATAGGACCTTGGCTTGGGATTGGGAGACCTGGGTTCTGTTCCTGACTCTGAGACTGACTTGCAGTGTGATCTTCAGGGCCAGATTTCCCATTAGGCACAGCAGGCATTCTAGGGGCACCTAAAAATTTGAATGGTGCTGCTCCCAGGTCCCAGCAGGGGGTGGGGCCGGCTGAGGGGGAGACAGCCCCATGCAGTCCTGCTGGAGCAGTCCTCGCTCAGCCTGGTGGATAGCACCACCTCCCAGTAGGGCCAGGAGGCAGGGCTTGGGAAAGTGGGTCTCTGGAGGGAGAGTTTGTGGGGGGGACTCTGGGCAGTGAGGGAGCAGGGGACGCTGGGCAGTGGGGGGCCTGTGTGGGGCACTGGGAAGTTATGATGGGGCTGCAAGGGGGGCACTGGGCAGTGGGGGGGTCTGTGGACGGAGGGGTGCTAGGCGGTGAGGTGCCCAAATTTAAAAGTGGCAGGGTACCTCCGCTGCTTGTGGTGGTTAGGAAATCTGAGCTGCTGCAGATGGTGGGGGTACCATGCAGCTCCCAGCCGCATTCAAGTGGCGGGGGCCCCCGGAGCTCTGAGACACAGGTGGTGAGGAGGGAGGGCTCCAAAGTGTAAATCTGGCCCTGGTGATCTTGAGTAAGTGACTTCACCTCTGTGTGCCTCACTCTCTGCATCTATAGAATGGGAATAATAATATTACCTCCTCTCCTTTGTGAAGTATTTAAGAGATTGAGGGATGAAATATGATATATAAGCGCGAAGTACACCTCTACCTCCATATAACGCTGTCCTTGGGAGCCAAAAAATCTTACCGCGTTATAGGTGAAACCGTGTTATATTGAACTTTCTTTGATCCACCGGAGTGCGCAGCCCCGCCCCCCCGGGAGCACTGCTTTACCGCGTTATATCCGAATTCGTGTTATATCGGTTGGCGTTATATCGAGGTAGCAGTGTATTATTATTATGGTATGAATGTTTGGTTTGCCTTTTTCTGCCTTTCAGAATTCCTAGTCCAAACCTGAAACTCTAATTGCTGCTTTTTAGATTTGTAGACTGTGAATTTTCATTTATTTATTTAGTTAGTTAGTTACTGGTGTTAGATGAGATTTTTACACTAAATACATAATTGAGTCTGTGACTGCTTGTGGCTGGGTAGTGCAATCCATTAGAGTGATTGTATAATTAACCCTGTGTTTATAAAAGGCTTTGTAGCTTCCAAGCATCCTTCTACTGAAATACCTTAAATGGGCAGCTATTTATTACTGATTTAGCACTTTTCATAGGGTAAAAAGACCCATAGTAGGGGAGTCCTCTTCCTATATTCTATATTCTATATAGAATAGACCTTTGATTTTTTATAATGCTGAAAATAGACAAGAGAGCCTGTACATTTGTACTGTGACTGTTAAAGGAGTAGAAACAGAAAAGTTAAGTGCATTATTTTTCCACAAGCCTAATCTCAAACCAATCAAACATACAAAACATTTATATTGCCCTTCAATTAACCCAGAACAACTTTCACTGTGGGGGAGCTACTCGAGTGTCATGCTAGCATAGCCAGGCCCGATGGCAGAAATTCCAGGCCCCAGGGCCAGGGCCATCCCTAGGGGGGCAGAGCCCGGGGCAGAAGTGACGAATATATCACTTCTGGGACCGCCCATGCTGGCCTGCGGGGCCCCCCAAAGTGCGGAGCCCAGAGTGGTCTTGTGTGCCTAGGCACCCACCTGGGCGATTTACCAGAGCCTCATCCAGGATAGTGATTGGGGTGTGCTATAGACCGCCGGGATAGCTTAGAGATGGATAGAGGAGAGCTTTTAATGTTTTTAAGGAGGTAAACACTAATAGGATTGATCATGGGGGGGGACTTTTAACTTCCCGATTATAAAATGGAAGTAATAATAATAATAATAAATAATTCTTTTTCTATTTTGATGAATGATGATCATGAAGGTTGGTTGGTTGTTGAACCGGGATGGGGGGCCATTTTTTTTTTTTTTTTTTGATTTGAACGAGGAGAGGACATTGTGGACAGGTTGGTAGGGGAGGTGAGGACTTGGAGTGATCATGAGCTAAGCTAATTTCCAAATAAATGGATAAATGGATAATCAATATCTGGATTGAGGTGAGGGATTTCAAAAGAAAATTACTAATTTAAAAAATAAGGCTACTTAGGAAGTGGTTAGGGGGGCTAAGATGGATCTAAGATGACGGGGACGCCTTACTGGGGGGTTACCAGTTGTTGGTGCAGGGAGAGTCAGAGGCATGTATCAAGGAAGGAGAAGGTAGCACGTTTAGAGACAGCTTTAGGGAGAGCTGCTGGCAAGCGGTCATAGAAAGCAGAAAAAGAAGAAAAGGTGGAAAATGGAGAGAAAGGGAGAAGAGAGGATAACTGAAAGAGGTCAGAGGGGTGAGTCAGGCAGAAAGGCAGGCAAAAGAGTGGAGAGGGATTGCGGAAGATGGAAATTAAAACCAAAAGGATTTTTATTTTTACCAATTAGCCAAAAGCAAAAAAAGAGAACCAAAAAAGAAAAAAGGGGAGAGAAAGGAAGTTTAAATGGAGTGGAATAGGAGTGGAATGGATAATCTTGAAATAATACTATATCTATACTTAAATACTTTGCTCGCTGAGGCTATGCTAGGGATAGAGGAAGAGGGGGGAAGGGGAGGAATGGGGGGGGAAGGCTGAATAGTAGCGAGGAGGTACTGAAACTGGAAACACCTAATAAAAGAAAATCGGGGATATCGGCGGATATAATTATCCTAGAATATTGAATAATTTGGGAATATTGGCGATATCTTGGCTTATATAGCTTAAATAAAGGATAAATTTTTAAATGGACGACTGATACTGTAGTTCCTATATTAAGGAAGGGAGAAAAAGTAAAAGGGAAAATTCAGGACCCTGTTAGTTATACATCTGTATTAGTCTAGTATGGTAAGTCATGGCAAAAGAAAAAAAAAAGGAAAATCTTAAAAAGAGGTTGATGACATGATGGATGGGCAGATAGGGATAGATTACATTTATTTGATCGTAGAAAATAAACTTGATCAACTCTGATGAGAGATTTTAGAGAAGGGATTATTTCATTGATAGATCAATGACGGATCTCATATCTTTATAATCTGGTGATAGTTGTAAAGATGAAGAATTAAAATGGAAAATTGGGGGAATGAGGGTTAAAGATGAGGGAGGTGGAGAGGGAGCTGAGGAGGAGGTTAAAGGGGAGGTAGGGTAGGGCAGGGGGGAAGGTGAGAGGAGTTGTTGGAGAGAGGGGTTGGCTGGTTTTTGGGGTCCATTATTCAATTGTGGTTTTTTGGGGCTGTAAATTTAAAGAGACCTGGGGACCAAAGTAACTGTGATGATGAAGTGTTGGGATATGCATGAGGGAGGTATTGTGGGTCGAAATTGATGAGGATGATATTAATGAATTGGATTTTAACAGATAGTATTCAGTGTTAGTATAGTAACATTATGAAATTATGGATTTAGTAAGAACTTAATATAGCATTAAGGGATGTCTAACAGAGAATAGTTTGGAAGAACAGGAGGAGGAAGAGACGTAGGAGGGAGGGGGAAGATGACCTAGGAGTCCTGGTTGATATGAATGTGTGGGGGCAATAAGGGGCAATTGGTAGGGGTTTGGGAGGGGCGAGTTGGGTTGCATTAGGGATGGAGGTATTAGTATTTGTGTATAGGTGCTAGAGGTGCTAGTTCCGTTATGCTGTGGAAGTTTTGGTCTCCATGTTGGAGAAGGATGAGAACAAGAAGAAGAAGGATGAATGAATTCCCAAATTCTTAAAAGGGCCCAGGACTCCCAGCTGCCTCCCCCCCCTCGGGCCCTTTTAAATTGCCCAGCACCCTGGGCAATTGCCCCCTTTACCCCCTTCCCCCTCCTGTCGGTGGGCCTGAGCATAGCTCAGTTTTGGGTGTCCCCAAGTAGGCACAGTTTTTTGTTTTTAGTCTGGTCAGGGATGTGTGAAGTGTCTTGCATAAAAGAGGAACCAACAAAGAACCTTTGGTCAAAATCTGAGCCAAACCAAATCTAAAGGTTCAGATAACTCCCTGGTCCATATTAGCTTTCATTTCTGTGAACGTCTGTTCTTCCTGGGTCCAGTGAGGGCTGGAGCAAAGTGTCAGACTATCAGGGCTGGGTGAATTTGAAAAATAAAGGAATAATCCCACTCTGTGGCCCTGAGTTTTAACAACCCTGTTCAGAGAATCAAAGGTTTCCACATAGCACCTGGAAATTATTTAGCTGCTGGATATTTAGGAGCAACAGGGTAAGGTTAGAGGGGCAATGCCTTAATCTTGTGAAAGCATTTCATCCTCAGTGGGAGGATTTAGACTCTGCCACATGACTCAGGCTATGTCTACACTACAAGCTAGGGGTTTGATTCCCCTGCTTGGGTACCATACTCAGGCTAGCTCTCATTGAGCTGGTGCAAATATAAATAGCAGTGTAGGCATGGTAACAGGGATAGACACATTGGAGGCACGGTTGAACCATGCTGAGCACATATCCACTGGTTTCAGCGGGGTTCATACTCAGCACAGCTGGCCGAGTATGTGCACACCAGCAGGGGAATCACATCCCTAGCTCATAGTGTAGACACAGCCCCAGGCCCCCAAATCTGTGATTTGACTCATAGACTTTAAGGTCAGAAGGCACCATCATCATCTAGTCTGACCTCCTGCACATTGCAGGCCACAGAACCTTGCCCACTCCCAAAATAGACCCCTAACCTCTGGCTGAGTGACTGAAGTCCTCAACTCTTGATTTAAACACTTCAAGTTACAGAGACTCCACCATTTACACTGATTTAAACCTGCAACTGACCTGTGCCCCAGGCTGCAGAGGAAGGTGAAAAAACACCCCAGGTCTCTGCCAATCTGACCTTGGGGGAAATTCCTTCCCGACCCCAAATATGGTGATCAGTTAGACCCTGAGCATGTGGGCAAGAGACCCACCAGCCAAAAGAAAGAATTCCCTGTAGTAACTCACAGCCCTCCCCATCTAGTGTCCTATCTAGGCAGTTGGGGATTTTGCAGTCATTGTTCACTCGATTTGAGGACTGGAGCCAGATTGCTGCTCTCAGTGCTGGAGAAGAAAAAAGTCCTGTTGAGGTCAAATTTCCACAAAAATTGTGTGAGAGACTTGGCCATTAAGATTATAATGTTTAGATCACCCTGTCTGACATTCAGAATAAAAACACCCCAAACCCTCAGTTCTCCTCTTTGTCTGCTTTTCATAGAGTCATGGAAATATAGGGCTGGATGAGATCTCGAGAGGTCATCTAGTCCAGTCCCCTGTGCTGAGGCAGGAACAAGTAATCCTAGACCATCCCTGACAGGTGTTTGTCTAACCTGTTCTTACAAATCTACAATGATGGGGATTCCACAACCTCCCTTAAAAGCTTATTCCAGAGCTTAACTATTCTGATAGAAAGTTTCTTCTAATATCTCATCTAAACCTCCCTTGATGCAAAAGTGAAGTACCTACCATTTTTTAGTGATGTATTTTCTCTACTTATGATGTTACCTAAGTGCAGAGAATTAGTGAAGGCATATGCACCACTTAAACCCCTGATGATAAATTGAGAGTTAGGACTTAATTTGGGCAAAGGCCTTGAGTTGCTCCTCTGTCCCGGGGTGAATTCCACCCTATGTGCTGAACTCCACCCGCCCGTGTCCTCACCACCACCAATACTTGCTGCGCATTCCGTTCCCACTTGCTGCTTGTACGCACCCAAACTGCATGTGTCACTCTGCCAAGACTGCCTCAGATAGGGGTCCATGCTGGCAGATCCAATACAAGACTAAGGGCAGAAAGGAGAGTCTTGCAGAAAAAAGGCCCAGAGGAATAAGAATCAGGAGAATCTGCATTCTCTGCCCCAAACTCCCTGTGTGAGCTTGAACAAGTCACTTACAGGCTCTGTGCCTCAGTTTCCTCATTGGTAATATAATGATAATAAAGCCCCTCTCACAAAAATGTGGGATGCTATTATTTGTAGAACAACAACAAAGATAAGATGGAACATGATAAAAACATTATATATTAAAAATAATGAAAAATCACCAAAATATTGTCACTTACCATGCAAACTAATGGTCCAGTTCTGCATGGCATGGAATGCTCTGAAACCTACTGACTTCAGTGGAAGCTGAATCTGCTCAGCCTCTTTCAGGTTGAAGCCTCAGGGTAATTAAAGCCCCAAGAAGGACTTCTATATTTTCTCAAAATGTCCCAGAGGAACTTACTCTATAAACAACATTTTCTAATGGTAAAGAGGCATTGTGGGTATTAATTCATTCCTGCATTGACAGAAACAATTCTTTCCTCCACTCAGGCCCAATACAGTTCTTACTTAAGGGTCAGTTCCAATACATTTCATTTGATCTCGGTCTAAGCTAAACTGGGAGAGATTATTAGTAAGGTTTAATCATCTGTTTGTAAAATGCTTTGAGATCCTCCAATGGAGGATGTTATTGTTCTAAATTCTATATTATTCTATATATTCTACTAATATATTCTAAATTATTCTAAACATTTCTGGTTTCAAACACCCTAGAGTATCATCCAACCAATTAAACCTCTGAATGTGAATATCATCCAGAGAGCAGATTATTCGTCCATCCTTCTAAAATGCCCTAAAAAAACCTATTCTCATGATCTTTTCAGCCCAACAGAATATAGGTTGTGGTGGAAATACCATGAGAAGCCTGTTATTATGAATTTCCAGTCCACTCAGAAGTGGAGCTCTGCACCTTGCAAGATCAGGCCTTAAACCAACATCTCCTTGCTTTATTTGTAAAACATTCCCTAAAACGCCTTCTACAGACAACATTATCACAGTATTTCATTATAAACATAAAGTCCGATATCTCTTAATTTTAGGCCAATGTTGTATATTGCTGTTTTTAACGATGGTTTGTAAATTTTATCCATACACACAAGATAGCTTTTCCCATTTCTTTTTACATGCTTCAGCTTCTAGGTTTATATAAATGTAAATCCAAAGCACAACCCGTTGTCAGTTACAAAATAAACATATGGATCTACTCTTCTCCCATTGAAGTCAATGGCAAAATTCTCTTGGCCTTCAATGGTGCAAGATCAGGCCACAATAATCTCTCTAGGATGAAATCAGTGGGAGTTTGGGATAAGTAAGGACCGCAGGATTTGTCCCCCGAACATTTGAAATAGGTACCGGGGTACTGTGAAAGCAATGCATGAAACACACAGGCTAGATTGGAGCTCGGCCACTTTACCCCAGCTGATGATCTGGCCCATGGTCCCCTTCAAACAGAATGATTTATAGTCTGAGCAAGTTCAAAAGCTAATGTGCTCTCCACAGAGATAATGGGTGCTCTGCAAACATCTTTACTGGATTTAAAAATACTGCAGCAGAGATTCAGAAGATTAAAAATAGTACAGAACATACCATATATTTTACAGTTTTGCGGAGGATCTTTACATAAAAGTCCTGTAACTGTGAGGCTATTTTATTTACAGGATTTCCATGCAAGAAGCACTTAAGTCTCCTACTTAAAACATTCTTATGCTCGAGCTTTATTCTTTTAGTAACAACACAAAAAGTGCAAGAACTATGGTATGTGTCTCTTCTCTTAAGTCTGCATCAGATGGTGCCATTTCCTATATAAGACCATGTTTCATTATTTATGCACCTGAAGGCTTTCCTATGGCCTTCATCACCATAACACTGAGGTGCCTAACAAACATGAATGAATTTATCCTTACAATACCTGTATAATGCACAGTAAGGGTATGTCTACACAGGAACTAGACACCCACGGCTGCCCCGTGCCAGCTGACTCGGGCTTACGGGGCTCAGGCTGCAGGGCTGTTTAGACCTCTGGGTTCGGGCTGCAGCCTGGGCTCTAGGATTTGGTGGGGTGCGAGGGCCCCAGAGCTTGGGCTCCAGCCTGAGCCCAGAAGTCTACACAGCAATGAAACAGTCCTGCAGCCCAAGCCCCACGAGCCCTAGTCAGCTGACTGAGGGTTTTTCTTTTCTGTGTAGACATACCCTTATCCCCATTTCACAGATGGGGAATGGAGGCACAGAGAGATGAAGTGCCTTGTCCAGTGGCACACAAGAAAGTCCATCACCGACAAATTTTAAATCAAGCTGGGATGTTTTTATAACAGATCTGCTCAAGGAATTATTTTGGGGAAGTTCTATGGCCTGAACTATGCAGGAGGTCAGACTAGATGATCACAGTGGTCCCTTCTAGCTTTGGATTCTAGGAATCTATGAAAATCTGCATCAAAGGCAGGAATAGAAGCCAGTGGCCTAGAGTCCCATTCCAGTGCCTTCTCCACCAAACCATCCTTCCTCTCTTCTAGAGCAGAAGGCTCTATCCCCCATTCATGGTACTCCTAAGTAAACAGCTTGACATATCGGAGATGGAGCTGAGGTTTGATGGGGACTGTTCTTTATTATAATTCTTCACATGCAGATGGAGCACTGAATAAACTTGTAAAGGTCTGTAAGCAACATAAAAGGATAACTGGTGCAGACATCTGACACTGCCAGTGAAAATCTTAATTGGAAACAAAACTTTACAAATGTGCGATAAAATAACTGCTACAATAACAGCTCCAAGGAAAAAGCGGGGCCTTCCCAGCGTGTTAGTAATATGAGCCAAACTGTTTGCATCTCAGCGTTATTAACCTGCACTAGTTGTACTACGGTAGTGCCTAGGGGCTGCAGCTAGCACAGAAGCCTTATGGTGCTCTACAAACAGAAAAGAAAAGACAAACAGAAAGACAAAAACAAAAGCAATCTGTCAAGCCGAGATTCAAATAACGCC
Organism: Mauremys reevesii; assembly: GCF_016161935.1. Classification (NCBI taxonomy): domain Eukaryota; kingdom Metazoa; phylum Chordata; order Testudines; family Geoemydidae; genus Mauremys; species Mauremys reevesii. The sequence continues at coordinate 51,157,189 of NC_052623.1, read as the reverse complement.
AAGTTTTCACAAAGTTCAGGAGAGGAGAGGGAGGCTCAGGACCAGGGTTTTGGCCCACTGACAAAACACACGCATTGTTCAGGTTACAGTCTTTTAGTCCTCTTCCACCATGAACCAGAAGAAAGAAGCAGTCTCTCTCTCCAGAAGTCCCCACACCACAGCTCTGGACAAAGTCAGAGATAATCCTGTCCTACTAGTCAGAATAATGCTCCCTTTTAATTAGTCTGAAAATAAAACTGTGTGGTTCAGTGCTCAGGGCACAGGGCTGGGTGTGTGAGCATCCTTATAGAATCATAGAAGTGTAGGACTGGAAGGGACCTCGAGAAGTCATCTGGTCCAGTCCCCTGTACTATGTAATAACTATCCTGACAGGTGTTTGTCTGATCTGTTCTTAAAATAATCTCTTGTCAGAGTAGAACCACAAGCCTTAGGGAAGGCTCTGAACAAGGAAAGGGAGGACATCTGATGAGCAATGAATAAGAGGCTGTTCCAAGCATTGAGGGAGGTGAAAGTATGAAGCAGGGAGTGGAAGAAGATGATTAAGGACCAAATTATGATACCCTTACACAATCTGAGTAGTGCCTTACTCCTCTAGTGGGCCCCATTACATCAAAGGGACTATTAGAGGCATATGTGCTGGAACTAGGGGTTCTATCATATACAGGGTTTGCAGTTTGGTTCAATGGCTCTCAGAACCCCTACTATACAAATTGTTCCAGCACCTCTGATTGGAGGAGTAGGATACCACTTAACAGGAGTAAGGCTATTGGGATCTGACACTATGGGAGTAGTTGAAAGACAGACTAGAGAGGCACAGGTAGTGAGAAGGAGGTAGGAAGAAATCACTGCAGAATTGTAGGCAGAAGCTGAGATGTGTAGACAGGGCTGGCTCCAGGCACCAGCCAAGCACGCTCGTGCTTGGGGTGGCAGATTCTAAGGGGCGGCATTCCGTCCAATCCTAGGGCGGCATGGCCGCCTTTTTTTTTTTTTTTTTTGGCTTTGCCTTCAGGTCCAGCCGCCCTGTGCCCTGGGGCTTTGTTTTGTTTTTTGCTTGGAGCGGCAAAAAATTCAGAGCCAGCCTTGTGTGTAGAGCTTTAAAGTGAGGATGAGGAGTTTGAACTTAAGGTGAAAGGAAAGGGGAAGCAAGCAGAAGTATTTGGGGAGGGTTGATGAGGTCTGAATGATGGAAGGGGACAATAATCTCAGCAGTGATGTTTTCTGTAGGCTGACGGCCTTTGCTGGTGCTTGCTGCCTTTCAATTCATGCACCACCCTGGGTCTTTATTTTTAGCTGCTGACAAGACAAACATTGGGCACAACCACGAGGAGCCCCCTGCTCCAGACTCTTTTAACAGTTTTACTGAAGAAACAGGCAGGGTGTACTTTGCTGAACACATTCCCCTGCCCTGTGAGGCCCATGGACTGTGCCCACATCACATCTCACTGATTGGTCCAAATGCCAATCAAGGGGAGAAACTAGACTTGTTGCTTAACCTGATGGTGGCTACAAACAAATCTGATCAATATAGGAACATAGGAATTGTCAGGTTAGATCAAACCTATGGTCCATCTAGTCCAGTGGCCAGTCACTGACTTAGGCCGGCGTCAGATGCTTCGGAACTTGCAAGAAACTCTAGAGTAGACGGACGAGGGATAATGTGTGCGGTCTATCACTCATTATTGTTTTGTGCTTCTGTTACATAAAGAGTATGTTCATAGCTGGTCTAGTTATGTAATGGCCCCTACAATGCAATATCCTGGAGGCCTGATTCTCATTTAACTCACACTAGATTTACAATGGTGCAACTCCATTGACTTCAGTGGGGTTACTCTTGATTTACACTAGTGCAAGAGGAAAATCAGACTATGTTGCTACGTAGGATAATTTCTCTTTTCTGTGCTGGCAGAGCTGTGACCAATCCTTTTTCTAATAAGAGAAATATACATAATAACCTTTGGGCTGCTAATCATAAGCTGGTACACAATGTCTACTCCACCTCATGGATGCTGGCTAATATCCACAGGAGACAGATTGTGCCTTTCATGAATTTCCTCAAAGTGCCAGTCTGAGCTCAAGTGAGTTTTAGTAAATGCTCTGCTGCTGGGAGGGAGAGCAAATAGCCTGAATGGAAGACAAGAGACAGCTCACCACAGAGATGATACTTCTGGGAACAGATTTACTAAACACACCCCATCTGAAAGGAAATAAAGGTAGCATCCTGGTGCAATATCTATGTCACTGAGCAGGGGTTTCCTTATGTGAACTGTGTATTATTATTAAACTTTTATTATGCACTGTAAGCAGGGGTGAAAGTAAGTTAGGCCACTTACCGGTATGGGCCGGGGGTGGGGGTTCCAACCCCCGGAAGGGGCGGGGCCTCAGGTGGAAGGGTCAGGGCTGGAGGTCAGCATCCCCCAACCAGCCCTTTCGGGCCTCCTGGCCCACGCCACCTGGGGCTCCCGTGTTGATTTAAAGGGCCTGGGGTCGCGGCAGCAGTGTCCGGAGCCCCCGGCTGTTTTAAATCGCCAGCCCCAAGGCAACTGCTCCCTTCCCCCCCCCCGCCTGCCAGAGGCTGCGGTGGGGGGGGAGGAGGGGGGAAATGGGGCAGGGACATTAAAACGCTGCAGACCCTACCAGCAGGGCTGACGACAGGGGAGGCAAAAGGGGCAGGGACATTAAAGCACTGCTGCGGCAGCACTTTCATGTGGGCTGGGTGTGGGCCGGTGTGGGTTCTTACCGGTACAGAGTACCAGCCCGTACCGGCTCACTTTCACCTCTGACTGTAAGTGTACACTGAGTTGCACAGAAGAAGTATATCAAATAAATATGAAACCTGTGCTGAATGGATAATGGTCCAAGGACACTAGCTGTTTCAAGTGCAGTAAAGAACAATAAAATGAAGCACAAAGGTGGGATGCCTCGGGGAACATGTGGGTTTTAAGGAGTTGTTTGGAAGGAGAGCGTATGGTCCTGGGATACATTACTTAGGAAGCTATTCCATGTTTAGGGGTCATGTTGATGAACAAATAAAACTGGGAAGGAGACAAAGGGAGAGGTTAGCAATGATGCTCAAGAAGACTGAAGAAGGCAGGAAGAATATCGGAGAGGACAAGGGCAGAGATGTGAAGTGGGGGCCAAACTGTAGAGCATCTTGAAGATGAAGAGGAGGAGCGTGACCTTGCAGTTTAGAAGAGGGGAAACCAGCACACACGTTCAAGGAGGGGGGTGACACACGGCAGGAAAGGAAAAGGATTTTGGAGGCACTCTTTGGGAGGGCATTGAGTAAGATGGCAGAGAGGGAGGTCAGGGAACAGGGGGCTGCAGTAGTTAAGGCAACATAGAATTAAGGGAGTGGAACACGGTTTGAATGGGACATATACATGGCCACTAAATAACAGTGTGACCTTATTGCTGTATCTCTCATCTGCCCATCCTCTCATTTCCTCGCTTGTTGTTGATCACTCCCACTTGTTGCATTGTATCTGATATTAGGCTAGACCTCTTCTGGGCAGGGACTGTGTCAATGCATCCTGGCACACTGTGGGTGCATTGAATAAACAAAATATAGGCCAAACCTGGGTGCTTAATGTTAAGCATCTTAATCCACATGTAGGCACCTAGAGTTGGGGGTGGGGATGGGGCTGATTTTCATGTGTATTAATCATCCCCAGCTCTCATTAACTTTAGGGAAAATTGTGAGTGCTCATGCTCATGTCAAAATCAGACCACTTATTTAAGTGCCTAATCTGAGGGATCCACATTTGAAGATTGTGGCACTAGTGTTCCCTGATGGCCCACCAGCACCACCTTTAGCAGGGGGTGGAAGCTTGTTGTTGTCTAAGGCAGCTGCAGTCTGGATAGAATGAAGCTGTTATTCAAGCCATATATTAAGAGTGGGAGATTTTGGAGTTTATTTGGAAGGTTTCTTGTGTGCAGAAGGTTGTAATTACTAATAACGATAATAAACATGACAGGAAAGACTGAGATCCAGCAATGCCTACTTCCTGTGATCATGGAAAAGTGATTGTATGGAATCCTTATTTCTCTTCACCCTAATGTCTTTCCAGCCAGCTTTTCATAGCAACTCCAGTTGTGTGTGATGTGAGGCTTGGGGATATGCAGGTGGTTTTTGTCAGATTATTTGTGTTTATGCAGTCTATTAGGCAAGAGCAATTTATTGGACAACAGCAGAAATAAGGCTGATGTTCAAATTGTTGTCCTGTGGGGTTTTGAAGTATCTTGTAAAAATCAGGCATGAGCCCGGGGACTGTAACCAACTCTTAATGGTATTTTCAGCATTTTACATTTGCCGTGGTCTGTTTCGTGTTGAGAGCACAGGTCTGAAACATGATCTTACTCAATCCAAAAATCTCTTCAGAGTTTTTGGCATAAGCTTTCGTGCATCTGAAGTGGGCTTTTTACCCATGAAAGCTTATCCCCAAATAAATTTGTTAGTCTTTAAGGAGCCACTGGACTCCTCGACATTTTATTCATTTGCTCTTGCTTTCTGAAAGTGTATGACTAAATGTATGACTAAAAAAAAGAATGTGATTTTCTTTGATGTAACAGCACTTTTGCTCCTGCAAGACAATTCCCCTTCAGGTTTGCACCTACAATAATTGAGGGCACAAATAATAGTACTTAGATGACCCAACCACTTGGATCTATGCCTCCAAATCCAGCATTTGGACATCTAATTGTTAAAATTTGCAAAAAGAATCCATTCTGAATGTAGATACAAAATTGCATCCAGGAAATCTGAGGTCAAATTGAAGCTTTCCTAGATTCATCGATTCCAAAGCCAGAAGGGACCATTGTGATCATCTAGTCTGACCTATAGAACAAAGACCATAGAATTTACCCAAAACAATTCCTAGAGCAGATCTTTTAGAAAAGCACCCAACCTTGATTTAAAAATTGTCAGTGATGGAGAATCGACCACATCCCTTGGTAAATTGTTCCAATGGTTAATTACTCTTGACTAAGCTTGCCTGACTGAAAAAAGCAAATAGCGTTCTTCAAGATCTTGTCTATATTAGGGATGTCTGCACCAGTGTAGCCAAACCAACACAAACCCTTGAATGTTGCTTAAAGCATGGCTTGGATTGGTGTAACTTACCCCAGTTTCAAGCCCTGGTTGACAGTGGAGCAACTCATCTACACTGAGAATTTGCAGCAGTGTAGCTACATCTGTGCAACTACAGTGCTGCAAAAAACCCTAATATACAAAGCCTCTGTTCATGGATTGATGGATTCTCACGAGAAGAGTTATGCTATTAAGATGCCTGTCCTCTGGGACTGCAACAGTAATTTAAGAGAGACAGTGAGTTATACCAGCAGGGCCTTTTAACTTAACTATATGCAATTGCGAGGGGAAGATGGTAAATGATCCCCCAAACTCTTTCACTATGCAACTGATGATTAAAATTGTTTGGGGAAAAAGCTTCTCCCCCTGCCTCTGGATCTGAAGAAACAGTTATTTTCCAGTATTTTACAGGCTAAAAGTAGATGAAAACCTGGTTTATTGGAGACAGAAACTGCTCAGATACCACAGGGAAGGTGAGGTTTTATCTGTATTCAGTTTTCTTACTGTATTAGGCATAGACTTGCGTGTTTTATTTTATTTTGATTATTAATTCATTTTGTTCTGTCTGTTACTACTTAGAACCACTTAAATCCTACTTTCTGTATTTAATAAAATCACTTTTTACTTATTAATTAACCCAGAGTATGTATTAATACCGGGGAGTTGGGGGGGGGGGGGGAAACAGCTGTGCATATCTCTCTATCAGTGTTATACAGGGCAAACAATTTATGAGTTTACCCTGCATAAGCTTTACACAGGGTAAAATGGATTTGTTTGGGGTTTGGACCCCATTGGGAGTTGGGCATCTGAGTGTTAAAGACAGGAACACTTCTTAAGCTGCTTTCAATTAAGCCTACAGCTGTTAGGGGACATGGTTCAGACCTGGGTCTGGGTTTGCAGCAGGCTAGCGGGTCTGGCTCTAACCAGGCAGGGCACTGAAGTCCCAAGCTGCCAGGGCAGGAAAGTGGGGGCAGAAGTAGTCTTGGCACATCAGTTGGCAGCTCCAAGGGGGTTTCTGTGATCCAACTTGTCACATATGGATCTTCATATCTATGGCAAACATACCCTCTATCAACACTAGACAGTAACAGTTTGTTATATCAGCATCCGGTATTTACAGTTTTTCCTTCTGTTTTATTTCCCTTCAGTTATCATGTTTCATATTACATAGTTCACAGCTGCTCCCCCTTTTCAATTTCTTAGGCAATCCCTCCAAGGATCCCATTGAAAATATTTCACTTCCCCACCAGTGAAATCAGAGTGAGGCAACGAGAATGCTCCAGAAACTCACCATATCTCCAATGATGCCATCACTATGGAATATTGCCTATGAAATATTATAATACTCATTTCTGTAAAGCTCTGGTCACATACTGTGTGCTTAAAACACAACAAAGGGAAAGAGGTGTACAGCCGTGGCATCTTATAAACAGAGTGATTCCAAAGGAATGCCAGTAGGAATTATTGCTGGGGACTGGCCTGCAGCACTACAGAAGGAACATGTTGTGGGATGTCAAATATTAATCACATTCATTCAGTGTAAATGAATACAAATACCAACATCATCCCTATCGACAGAAAAGGAAAACAGCACTTAATGTAGCCACTTCCATATTTCATATGCACGCGTGTGCACACCCACCCTTGTTGCCTTTATTTCAATCAAGCCACACAAATAACCCTGGCCTTCAGGTCCTCTCACTGACATAGCGCTGACCTAGCACTGACATAGTCAGAAGCTCTCCTGCTGACATAGTGCTGACCATACCGGCGTAAGTGACATAAATTATGCTGACATAACCTGTAATATAGACAAGCCCTCAGTTAGCTACATTTTTTCCTTTTCTTTTAACTCATCTAATTCCAGTCCAGAATGCATCTGTTTACTCCTTTCTCCACATAATTAAATTAAACAAAACATGTTAATGTTATTTATAGCGATGTTATTGCGCTGGGAAACACATGGGTAACAATGGATGTTTCAAATAACGCTAAGCATCCTGGTTTGTGATGGTTAAAAACAAATCAAGGCAATTGTGTGCTGAGCCTGTTGTTTCTGCAGTTGAAAAGTGTAAATGGCTTGATGGACACTTAATATTGCGGTCTCATTACCCTTTGTTATCGGTAATAAGTTGTTCATCTTGCTATGTTACAACAGTAACAATAAAAAAACAATAAAAAGCCCAACTTTCATTATTATTCAATATTTATATTATGGGGATCGGGGCCCCATTGCACTGGGTGATGTATAGACACAGAAAGAGAGACAATCCCTGCCTAGGAGGGACCTACAATCGGAATCTACAGATAAAACATAAGGGATGGGGATACAACATACAAACAAATGAATATGGTGAAAAATTGGAACTAAAGAATTCTCTACTCCTAATTAGAAGTCACTATAAGTATGGTAGCACCACGGCATTAGCACTGAATGCCACAATCACAGCGTCACTGTGCATGCACTTGAGAAGGCAGTCGTGATGTGATGCCAGCAGAGGGCGGGCATGGCAGTGAGGCAACCTGGCTCTACTTGTCCGCAGGGGCCTCTGCAGTGCATCCTACCTGTAACGCGCTGCTGCTAAAATCACAGCCTCTACCTGCTCACCCTCCGTGGTATTGGTGGGGCAGGCAGCCTGCATTACTGTGAGAGGAGAGGAAGCTAAATGCTACAGGTACGTTTGTTGGCAGGTGGATACATCAATTCTCACTTGTGCAAAAGCATAATTTAAAAAAAGTCCATTAAAGCAGTACATGGGCAGATGGAGCCAGGAGATATGTGTGTGTGTACATGTATGACTCTTCAGGCAGGTTCCCTTAGTAGCATGTGGAAAGGATAAGTGTATACGTGAGGGCAGGCCAGACCATGGAGAAATTCCCATAGCACCAGTGCTAGGCTTTGGTTTCATGGCGGAATTCACAGGAGTGTGATAGTTCTGTTATTCTTGTGCCGAGTCCCTACCAGAACAATGCTATCATAACTATCCCCTGGAGATAATACCTACGGGATAACAATAAGTAGTAGTCAAGTAACTTGATGGTTGTTGCTGGTGGAGAATACATAATAAATAAATTATTTGCCCCTTTCACTGGGCTGACCATGATTTTCTTAATATCATTTGTTGTTCAGAATTTTTCATGAAATAATTTTTGGTAGTTTATATGTGAGCCACAGAGCTGACTGGTGGATGACAATTCTGTTTTATGGCAACTGTCAAGGTTTCAAAATTTGGTCTTGTTCTGCTCTGGAACCAAATCAAAACCTATTGAATGTTTTCAGGAAAATGCAATGACAGGGGGCTGAACTATTCTTGCATTTCCTAACTCATGAGTGCTTGACTTTGCAACTGTAGCGTTCCTTGAATATAGTTTTTTTTAAATGTAATTACCAATGTATATGAAGAAAGAAAAGTAAGTCTACATGTGGGTGGGCTGGCTGGAGCAAAGTGGAGATTGCTGGGTGGGTAATGCAGGGATATAAAAACACTGGGGCGAGGTAGAGAGGAGATGGAGGTGAGCCCTCTGGTGGGAGGCTATAAGGTTGCAGAAGATGATGACTGCATTCACTGGAGGGGCAGGGTGGAGTCATCAGGTCTGTAAATTTTGGCTCTGGCCCTGGATACTGTCTTTACGGCACGTGGTTTTCTTCAGGAGATCAGCTGACCTGAAAAAAGTTCATCCCCCATAAACCAAATCTGATAAACTCTGGTGAAAGGGGCTAATGGAGAGGTGAACACAGGTACATAGTCTCACCCTGTGAGCTGCACAACTGCCTGTCCTGGGTCTCTATCTATATCTCCTCATTGGGGACATGTAGCCCATAGAATTTGTTAGAGGGGGCATGGAACTGGAAATGGAGTGGTGATTCCTGTCCACCGTCATCCAAGAATGTGAGGAGCATGTCTTCTTCCCCCTCAGTGCAATTATGATGCTGGGGAACCTCACTGCCACAGTACAGAGAACGCCTCCTAATTTCCAAGAGAACTAAATGGTGTTTTCCGCCTTCCAATAGCGGATAATGGGAGTCATCGTCAGCCCAATGGGCCCCACTCCTTCTCCCTAGTTTAGCTCTGAAATATGGCTGTCAGCAAGGGAGGTCCTGCTACACTGAGCAGCAGGGCAGGGGAAAGAAAAACATGTACCAGCCACTCAAAGAAATGGAGGTGGAAAACTATTCCTCTGTTCTGCCCTCCCAGTCTCCACAGAAAAACTATTCCAGCAGGACCTACTCTGTCTTCTGTGGCAGCAGAGGTAGAAAAGCCCCTCTCTCACCAGAGTTGCCCACGAGGAGGAAATAGGAAGAAGGAAGGACTTATCACTAGCTACAGGTGTGAGGAGGGCACACCAGCAATGGCATTTAAAGAGAGCATGAAGTAGGCAGCATCAAGCTGATTTCCATATTTCAAATGGCAAGTATGCCCAGGCCCTGAACAGAACTACACTTAATGACAAGTACCAGGGTCTGTTTGGTCTCATTCAGACTCAGACATACCTAGAAAAGTGGTAGATGAAGAGTTAATTGCTTAATGAAAAGGCTGCTTTCTTGCTCTGTGCCAGAATTCGATGCCTCTGAACATGCTAATTAGACAAGTTTGGAGGCCTAGGGATTTGCAAGTGGAACAGGTAAAAAAATGTATCTGGTGTTAATTGAAAGCTAATTATCTTCATCAAGCAATGGGCGGCCAGATGTTTGGGGCTGGGGAGAGGGAAAAGAGAGGAGAACCAGGGAATACAGGTGTGTGAGAATTGGGTTAGGAATTTCATTCTCTCCCTGACTTGTTTTTCCTTCTGAATCAGTAAGAGCACAAGCTCTACGCTGCCCACATTTGTGCACACTGAGCTTGGCCAGCCACCTTTACAAATCTGGCACGGAAAGTAGGAAATATTGTGTATTTCTCCCAAGCCTCCCCCTCTTTCCCCAACCCCCGAGTTCCTATTTGCCATAGCATTTACCTAGCAATGTACAATACTCACTATTTGTTTCTTACACAGCGCAACCGATGAGTGCAGCACTTTACAAAACGCATAGGTTAGATATGGCCCACGGCACTAATGTCTAAATTGGATGGAAATAATACAAACAGCAATGGGTGAGAGATCAGCAGGGATGGAAAGGAAGAGGGCGTGAAGAAGGACTCCAATGTGGAGATGCAGAATAGTTGTGAATGGAAAACAGGAGGCCGATATAAAGGGCGGGATGGAAAGCAGCATTTTTCACATTTGATCCACAAGAAATCTCTCTTCTTCTGGAGTACTAACCCTGGGAAGCTCTGGAGACTTTACTGCAGTAAAAGTGATGGACATGCTGTGTTTAGATTTCTATGCCTGACCCACAGATGTCTTGAGCCTCCCCATTCAGGAGGTGGGGAGGGGAGGGGGGTGGCAGCACAATCTAAAGGGGAGGACATGTGATTGCCCCACATCTCCTCTGCCCAGCAACCTCCCCCACACCCTGCGCCTAGCCTGGGGCTGCCTGCTATCCTGCCCCACTTTACCTGTGGGGGGAAGGGCTCTGTCCTTCCCCCGCTGCACCTCTGGCATTTTCAGCTGCTCTCCCTGGCAGCCAGGCCCGAGCGGGGAGCAGACGGAGCTGCTTCTCACAGGGCTGAAGTTGGTCACTTCGGGTCAGCACAGGCTGTCAGACAGCCTGGCTGGGGAGGAGATGGGGGCTGCCCCCTACCTAGGCTTGGCTGCTGGGATGGGGCAGAGCGATCTAGAAATGTGCCAGGGGTGGGAGAGGGGACTCTGGCTTGCTCAGCCCCTGTCCCAAGCAGCTGGACTGGGGCGGAGGGTGACCCGCCATCGCTTCCCCAGCCAGGCTCTCTCAAGCAGCCACCACGCTGCAAAAAGCAGCAACCTGAAGTGGCTGGTGTGAGAAGTATCTGTCCTGCCCCTGCCACTTCGCACCTAGGCTCGGCTGCCAGGGACAGGGGTCGAGCATGCTGGGGGGTGGAGGGCGGGCGCAGCAGGAGAAGGACAGAGCCCCTCTCCTTCACCACCCTGCAGGCCAAGCAGATATCTGGGGGCGGGGGGGTCACTTGACCCTGCATGCCTCCCCCTCCACACGCATCGCCTATGGCCTGACTTCATCTTCTGTAATGTTTTGTTTCACAGTACATCTTGTGATGCCATCTCATGATCCATGACACTTTCTGGAGTCTCATACCCAGCAGAATCAGTGCAGCTAAGTTGCAAAATGCTAGTCTCCTGGTTCTGTTTGGCTGCCAGCATTTGCTAATGAACAAGAGAGGATCCTGGAGGCAACTGCAGCCAGGGGAGTCCATGGCAATGTGGCGCTGCTGGAGCCATGCTGCCAAGGAGGGTGGCCACGACTGCTGCTGTGGCATGGAGCCTCTGCAGAAAGCCCTGGTGTCCTGCTGAAGCCCCTGAGATCTGTGCAGCTCCTGGGGAATCCATGGAGTCTGGCCCTATGGCCTGTTCAGCAGGACAGCAAACTCCATCAGAACAATAAGGAAGAAATCTCAGGTAGAGCAACCTCCCTGGGACTTGCTCCCTTTTAGCCCCCTCCCATGGCTTTTCTCTACATTGTTTGCTGGGGAATGTAGTGTTCTAAGGTTTGCATGCTCCCCCTGGGAAGACACATTACCTTGGTGCAATAGGGTTCATTCAAAGGACAAAAATGCTACTCTTCAGACATATACAGGGAGGATAGGGGCACTTTCATATAATATCAGGGCTGGAAGGGACCTCAGGAGGTCATTGAGTCCAACCTGCTGCTTAGAGTAGGACTAATCCCCAGACAGATTTTTGTCCCAGACCCCTAAATGGCCCCTTCAAGGATTGAGCTCATAACCCTACCCTTAGCAGGCCAATAGTCAAACCACTGAGCTATCCCTCCCCCATAAAGAAAGTAGCTGTTCACCCCATATGGGACTTGGGCCCACACTCTCTGGCTTAGGAGGCCAATGCCTTATCAATTAGGCAACTGGGGCCACCTTCCTTGGCTTTGTTATATTTCTCTGGACACATCAAAAGTTTCCTGTCTATGACTACTTATCTGATTCAAAGATCTATAAATGAAGTATTTTATATATACTCACACAATGGCCACCCTTTAGTAATATACCAATTTTGCCTTTGATCTGGTTACCTTAGTATTTGCAGTATCCCTGTAGTTCCCTGTCAGGGCTACAAGGGACACCTGGGGGACTGCAAATGCACACATATCCCTCCTTAGGTGTAAAGCTTTCTCTGTAAAGCTCCATTCATATTTATGACAATGTATAAATAAATAATAATAATTAGAGCTGGCTGGAAAATCTTTGATGGACCCATTTTCCATCAGAGAATGCAGTTCTGCTTAAACTGAAATGCTTCATGAAATCATATTGATTTTGCTGAATTGTGTGTGTGGGGGGGGGAGGAGTTCCAAAACACTTAGATTTTTCTTTTCAAAATGACTCTTTGTTTAGCAAGGTTTTATTTTGTATTATAGTATATGTTATGATAGAATGTTCAATTTTTAAAAGTCATAATTGAAATGAAATGAAACTTTTTTTGGAACTTTCTTTCAGTCAATTTCAAATCAAAAGAAAGGTCAGATCCTCAGTGAAATGGACGTTCCAATAACAACATCCCTACTCATTATATAAAGAGCAATTTCTTGCAACAATTTTCTTTGAGAAAGGTTGGGAAGCTCTGTACCTACTTATATAAGTACCTCATTTACCCAAAGAACCAGGAGCTTGTTAACAAGGTATCTCTACTGTTTTTCAAACTTACATCTAAGATGAAACTGGCAGAAGAGGAAGTGATGCCATTATCACAGAGTAGCCCAATGCACTGGGGTAGTGTGGCCATGCTAGTGTTCAGCAGAAAAAGCTCTATCTATAAATACGATAGAAATATTTAGATATAGTTCGTCTACTCTTTATTTAAATAAGGGATTCCTTTTCAAAACATGTCACTTGGGGCTACTCTCCTGTAGATGGCACTATTGCCACTTCTAACAGGCAAACGGCAACACAAGAAAATCCTTTGGCTTTATTTAACACAGGGCTTGAAAATGGGCCAGAAATTTCATTGATTACCAGGCTAATCTAGCTGGTGGAGGTCAGTAGTGACCAAAGTCACAGAATGCTGTTTATATTGTATTGTGTGAAATGACTTGATGATCTTAGTTCAGTTCCCCGTGGACAGTTTCTTCACTGCACGTAATACACCATCACAACTGGCATCCTCAGCACATGAGCTGAGGATAGAATTAAGTATTATGAATATGAAACATTAAGCAAGAACTGTCCTGTTTCAGATAAGTTTAAAATTCCCACTGAAGTCCAATAGGAGTTATGCATATATATCTGAGGGCAAAATTTGACCATAGCTAATTAATCTGCTAATTAATAATTAATTAAAATACAGCTGTCCACAGGCATAGCAATCATTACCCTTCATAACTGGCTAATGGCCTGTGTAAGAACCACTGCTTTCATTTTCTTTTGCTCTCTGATTCTGAGTCAGCACCACATTTGATTATCTCTCCTTCTAGATAACAAGGTGGTGGTCTGTTTTAGTTGCAATTTGATGGGTATATAGTAAGCATTACTATGTGCTTCAAATTCCTTGGTACTTATTAGTTTTACATCAGTTCTTAATCTTTTTTTTTTTTAAGATTTTTTTTCAGTGGAGGAGGAGAAAGGAACATTAGTTCGGAGATATCATTGAACAGTCACATTTCTCTCAGAATGGCTATCAAGACATATTAGTATAAATTAAATGGAAAAAGCTCATGCAACTTTAAGGTTGCAAGGTTAGTCACTTAAAAGCTAGGAAATACCAAAGTTAAGGTTGCACATGTAACCTTAACTCTGTCCCTGTGGGTGTACACACTGCAATACAGCCTTTATCTAACTAAATTAACTCTATGGTTTTTGTCTGAGGGAGATCTTTACCTTGGTAAGGGCCAGATCTGCACAAATGTTAGTGTGAAAGCATACAAGAAACCTTGCCTCTTCCTTTGCATGTCTGCGCAAATGCTTAATCACAATTGCCATCACCATAAGCAGGGACTGCTCATCCTTTCAGTGAGCAAATTACCAAAAGATAGGGAGGAAGTGACCATGACCCTGTCCTCTCTACAGTCCTGTAGGATAGGACTAGCGCACTGGGGAACTTGTAGGATGCCTCCTCGCACATGATCCATTCTGGTGCTTCCCACCTGTGAGGTGGTGCAGTTCTATACCATCCCCAATGCAGGGCTGTGAGCAAACTGCAGCATCTAGCCTTAACAGCAGCAATTGTACAGTTAGTACCATTGAACTTAATGGGACTACTCCCAATGGTGACTACTCCTCCACTTGGGTAACAGGTGCACAGTCAAGCCCTGTAGAAGGTTTGTTCGTGAAAGAGGTGAGACTGGAACTCAGGAACTGGCTCCCAGGCCTGTGTATATTCCTCAACCCAAGGGAGCATTTTGTCTGGAAATAGAGCAATAGGAGGGAAAGGGTAGAGAATTGTTTATAAGATCCTGGATTTCCCCCCAAATCTGGACATTTATCTGAACCAGGTGGGAGCAACTCTGAGGCACAGTAGAAAAGTTAGCATTTCACTTGTATACAGCACATTGTTCCTTACATGCACATTTAGATTCCCATTAATTTCAATGGGTGATGGATCAGGCCCTCTGCGAGCTTAGCAGGACATCACCGTGCATGCAGAGCATGGAATTTTTAAGCACTCATGGCTTGTACAAATTAAAACTAAATTCTTCAGGAACAAAGCCATGTCTCTCTCCTTAATGAGGACTATTCCCCTGCGGAATTTAAATTTAACTCAACCCTCAACCATTTTGCCTGTAGACATCTTTTAAACCAACAAAACCAGTCACAATATACTTTGCTTTTAACGTGAAAAGGGTTTTGTTTTCATACTTCCCTTACTCAAAAGCACAGGACTGATTTTGCTCAAACTTTCAACAACAACAAAAAATCACCTTGGGATAGAGACCAAGCACAGAAAAACACCCAAGGGTCACATTTTCAAAAGATTCTAACTGACTTAAAAGTCTAAGTCCCACTGAAATTCAATGAGTCGTAGGTGTCTACGTGCCAAACAGGGGTGGCTCTAGTCACCAGCAAAGCAAGCACGTGCTTGGGGCAGCCCATTTGCAGGGGCGGCAGGGATCCAGCATGGGAGCTGAGAACTAACAGGGGGTCCTGGGAGCTGTAGTTCTTTGGTTAGCTCCCTGCCTACAGAGTCAGCCCTGGAGCAGGGAAAGAACTACATTTCCCAGCATTCCCTTGGCCACTACCAAGAGGAAAGGAAGGGGGAGGAAGTGAGGTAGCCGAGACCTCATGCTGCAGCGTGCAGTGAGTGGAGAGCTGCACTGTGAAGGGTAGGGATACCATATTTTAACATTCAAAAAATAGGACACTCCATTGGGAGGGAGGGTAGCCCCACCCTGCCACCATCCACTGCCTCTGACTGCCCCCCACAGAAACCCCCAACCCATCCAAGCCCCCTGCTCCTTGATCACCCCCTCCTGGGACCCCTGCCCCTAATGGCCCCCTGGGAGCCCACCCCCTATCTAAGCCTCCCTTCTCCTTATCCCCAACTTCCCCCCTAGGACCTCACCCCCTACCTCTCCCCTGACAAATCCCTGAGACTCCCATGCCTATCCAACCACTAACTGCCCCCCGAACTCCTGACCCATCTAACCCCCCCTTCTCCCTGCCCCTGACTGCCCCCCCGAACCTCCACCCCATCCAACTCCCCCTGCTCCCTGTCCCTTGACTGCCCCCCCGGAATCCCCTACCCCTTCTCCAACCTCCCAGCCCCCTTATCGTGCCACTCAGACCAGTGTGTCTGGCTCCGTGCAGCGCCAGACATGCTGCTGCATACATGCTGCCATGCTCCCCCGCGGAGCCACAGCCGCCCCCCCACAGCACCAGCCTTCCAGATTTGAACACCTCAACATTCAGGAGTGCTCAAGCTCAGTTTGGGCAGCTGTTACTTCATTTCTCCCAAATCAAATATACTGATCCACTGTAACTTGCTGTAGAAAAAGTAGGATAAAACTGAGCAAGAAATGCTTCCCAGTGGTTATTAGGACTGGAATTGCTATTTTCAACAGCCATTGCCTTTTTTATTTGTTTGTTTAAAAGGAAGACAGTGATATTGCATTGGCAAATTCCCCATAGAAAGAAAGAGTGGAACAAAAGAATAACAAAGGCACCTCGACTTTTCCTCACTTATGTAGGACAGTCTTATAATGTGCATCCGGATATTCTCCAATCATACAAGCTGAAAATTGTTCCACTTTACTGCAGCTCTGTAACCATACGGGAACTAATTCTGTCTGTGTTCTGTGCACATCCAAAATTCCTGCTGAATGACCTGCCCTGGGAGCGAGTTACCAGTGACCCAGGACTGTGGCGGTAGGAGGGTGCAGGTGGGGGATGTGGGGAGAGCCCAGGGCTGGGGGGGCAGGAGGTGTGTGTGTGGGGCAATGGTGGGGGGGAAGGGGGGAGCCCAGAGCTGGGGCAGCAGGGTGTGTGTGTGGCATGGAGAGCCCAGGGCTGGGGCAGCAGGGGGGTGCGGTAAGGAGCCTAGGGCTGGGACAGGGGGCAGCCAAAATTTTTTTTGCTTCGGGTGGCAAAAAACCTAGAGCCGGCCCTGGTGCCAAAGTCACTTAGCTGCTTTAAAAATGTTACCCTAAATTATTTTAATGGGAAAACAATTTCAAAACTGTTCCACCTAGCACTGTGGATGGGACCTAAACAAGTTTTAACCAAATCCCAAGCCATGCTACAGCTCCCTTCCAATACCACACTTCCATAATAGAACAAATTAATAGTTGTGTCCAGGTGGCTTTGTAGCTCTGTTACTAATGCTGTTCATGAAGTTGCCATGCACAGAAAATTAGATCTGTTCCTCATCTACCTGATTTCTAACAAAAAAGCAACAGCATAAATATATATTCTCTCACTTTGTCTGCTACTATACATGCACCCATATTTTGTAGAATCCCTGTAGCAAGTTGTCAATGATGCACAAGAAGACAAATCCCTCTCCAGTAGATAGAACATAGACAGAGCTATGCAGGCACTGCTGCGCCCTTTTGTATTTCCCTCTGCTTTTAATCAAGGTCACTCCACAGTCAGCTCAGAAAAGAGCTTCAGAAATGCCCTGAAGTCTCAAGACTGGAAAAAAAATAAAGGAAAAAGAAACGCTCAGAAAAATATTTTAAATATTTAGTGTTTCACAAAATCCTCCCATCACCCAATTTCTTTCCCCCTCATTCAGACTCCCCAACCAGCCAGCTACATCAACTCCTACTTGGGAACAAGGCAGAGCTTCTGGTGCCCCCTCAAAGGCAGCTCTCTCCTGCAGGGCCGCCCGGGGGCGGGGGCAAGTGGGGCAATTTGCCCCAGGCCCCCACGAGAGTTTTTCAGGGCCCCTGGAGCGGGGTCCTTCACTCACTCCGGGGGCCCCAGAAAACTCTCGTGGGGCCCGGGCCCCCGGAGCTTCTTCCACGCTGGGTCTTTGGCAGCAGGGGATCCTTCCGCCCCGGGATGGAAGGACCCCCCACCGCCGAATTACCACCGAAATGGGACCCACTGCCGAAGTGCCAGGTCTTCGGCGGTAATTCAGCGGCGGGGGGGCCCCTGCCACGGGTCTTCGGGGCACTTTGGTGGCGGGTCCCGGAGCAGAAGGACCCCCCACCGCCGAATTACCGCTGAAGCGGGGGTCCCCCGCTGCTGAAGACCCCAGGCCCCCTGAATCCTCTGGGCGGTCCTGCTCTCCTGCCCCATCAAAACCACAAACCAAACATAAAAAAGCATGTAAAGCGTTTCAGAATTATTTTGGAAGGTTTAAAGCTGGGCTCTTCCCCGCCCCCACTCAGTGCCAAAAGTATAGTATTGGCTGTTCCAAACTTAGAGACAAACTGACAGTCAGGGTCAGCTCCAGGTTTTTTGCTGCCCCAAGCCAAAAAAAAAAAAAAGCCGGAGTGCCGCCCCCGAAGCAAAAAACAACAAACAAACAAAAAAACCCTGGAATGCTGCCTTTTGAGAAGTGCCGCCCCAAACACATGCTTGGAACGCTGGTGCCTAGAGCCGACCCTGCTGACAGTTCTGGGATGTTACAGAAATCCCAGGCCAGATCCGCTGAGACCACTGTCTGTTTTGCACTGCTCCAGCAATGCAAAGCAGTCACAAGCCCGGCTTCACCTGGAGGGGTACAAAGCAAACAGAACAGACTGGTGAATCTGGCCTCATATCCTAAAGCAAGCGGCTTTTGAGGCAAGTGATAATTAAAATCCTTCAAGAATACCGTGGTTTCTCTTTAAGCCTTCCCAGTGTTGTCCTGCATTTGGTAAACAGATATGATTTTGTAATTAGTCTGTTCCTGCTATAAGAGATACTGCAAATACCGAGGTATCGTTATTTCATGTATCTAAGGGAATTGACAGATTTATAAGAGTGATCACTGTAATTTGGATGACAAGTCAGTATCACCCAGCCTGTGGTGACTGGGAAGTGCACAGGTATAGTAGGAAAGTCTCTTTTCCTCCCTCTGCCACACTTTGAAAGATTAAGTCTATGACCAGTTTGCACCTATGTTGCAGCTGTCACAATTTTAGTGAAGTTATCCATTACAGCGCAATGTACAGATGGCTGGCACCTTTTATTTCTGCATGTCTTATATCCTTAAATCCATTCTAAAACCCCTCCACCTTCATTAAAAGGCATCAGTTACAGCACTCCTCTATCTCAATGCACCGATCTTCGATTCCCAGCTACATGGTATCTAATTATAATACTCTTCTCATAGCAACCGTTACAATGAAATTATACACTTGGCTCTTAACAGCAGAGTTAAAATGGGGCTGGAGTAATGAGTAGCTCGCGTAGATGACTAACGAATGCTTTCTAATGGGGTGCACTTACCTTCCAAAAGAAATGCTGTGTTGTTATAGCGAAGACCTCGAAGCCACGACTGGCTCTTTTAAGTTCCTCTTGAATACAGTTGAATTGCCTGGACTGCTTGTCACACTTTTCCTTCAGCTGCTGGATGAACTGCCGTTCAGTCTCTCGAGTCTGCAGATCTGCCTTGGTGGAAAATCCATTCCTTGGAACAGCTGCCCTTTGTTTAGGGTGTCCTACAAGACGAAATAAAAAAAAAACAAGACCATAATCAGTTACTCTATATGCATGGACACAACCTCTCATGCTTCGAAGGCTCCTGGAACTCTACTAAAAAAATAGCCTGCTGCATTCACACAAGCTTTCCAGTGAATTTATTTGTAAAAAGTGCTGGCACATCAAAGCACAAGTTACTCCTTTGGGATTGATCCTTCAAGGAGTTAAGGGTGCATCTACACTGCAATTAGACACCCACAGCTGGCCCAAGCCAGCTGACATGGGCTTGGGGGGCTCAGGCTAAGGGGCTGTTTAACAGCGGTGTAGATGCTCAGGCTGGAGTCCAAGCACTGGACCCTCCCCCTTGCAGGATCCTAGAGCCCAGCTTCCAGTCCAGGCCTGAACGTCTACACCGCAGTTAAACAGCCCCTTACCCCGAGCCCTGCAAGCCCAAGTCAGCTGGCAGTGTAGACATACCCTAAGTGTGTCCTGCGTGGTGGTGAGCACCTTGAGCTCCCACTGATGCAATGATAGTTCAGGGCATTCAGCACCTCACAGGAGGTGTCACTGCAGGACTGGGCCCAATGGTCCTCCTCTCATTAACAAACCTGTGCCCCTTGTTAGTATTCTGTACCTTCTCCAGTTACATACAAGCTAAGATGGGCACAGAATCAACAGGAAAGGCATGTTCTGTCATATCCTTCTAGAAAAGCTAAATGAGAATTAGGGTGACTGTCATGTATGTTTGCTCACTTGTGAAACTGTTTTGTGAGTATGGATTTAAGGTAGTCTTCTGCTCTGAATACTGTACTTTCTATGCTATCTAGTACACAGGTAATCAAACTCACAGGTCAGTGGTTTTCTGAATTCTGATTCAGAATCCATGTAGCTAGAGATTGGAAAAGGGGGAGGAGGAACAGGAAGAGATTCTGCCTTTAAAAGAATGAATTCATGGAAACAGGGATCCAGTAGACTAAGCACAGGAATGGAGACAGAGGCCCCAAACCTCAGGTGTGCTAGATAATTGATTGGTGCACCTGGGAGGGCACTAAAGGTCGCTTTACTTCACCTTTCTGCCCCTCCTCTGAACAGAGTGATGGCCAATTCATCCTTTGGTGCAATTTAGAGGAGCTTTGGGGCTGCTCTAAATTGAATGAGCATTTAGTGACACCCACAACTCCCAAGGGCTGCAACACTGACTGTATTTTGCCAGAGAGTTGTGCTCCTGTTAATCCTGCGATGCCAGTGCAGCCCATCGACAGCAAGCTGGATTCTATTCATTTTTGTGCCTCATCAACAGATATGTGAACAAATTCCAGTTACAGGACCAATCACTTACAGTTGTGCAACCCAACTGAGGACAACAGAGTTGCACATGTGTCACTGAGGAAGCAGTATAAAGAAAATAAGATTGCATAGCCATCACTGATAGCCTGTTCAGCTGTAGAACTTTTACACTTGGTGATGATGTGTGAGGAAGAAATAAACCAATCTGACTAGCAGTGATGAGGATGAGTTTGCAGGGTTGGCAGTTTGAAAAGCTGCTCTGGAGTCACTGAGACACAAGCCATACAGAACCCCCAATATGCTATTTTTACAGTTACTTTTTAGAGCAGAACTTAAAACTTCCACCTCCTGAAGTTATAATTAACTCTCCATTGACTGACTGACTCACCAGAACCCACAGGAATTACTTTTCAGGTCTATATAAAAAACATGAACTTGAAAATACAGTGCTTAAATTTTACCATCACTTCCCCCCCCCGCCTCTTTTTTTTTGGAAGTTTCTATTATCCCTGTGCAGCATTAGCAGCCTTCCTGATGCTGTCGCTATGGGAAGTGCTAAGGGAGTCAGCCACAGTGACAGCAGCCGTGGGCAAAACTCATAACCAGTAAGCTGCAGGTGGGGGTTAGAGCACCACTGGCTCATCATGGGTCCAGGTCTGCTTTGAGCCTTTTGAAAACATTGATGCATTTTTCTGAGCAGCGGATATAGTCTGCCCTCCGGAGACTTGACACTGGAGAAAGTTTCTACCACCATTCCACAAATCGGACTGCTGTGGGTTTGAGTTGTCTCTCCCCGAAAAAAAAAAAAAACCTCTGGGGTTCACTGGTTTCTAATATACATACACCATTTTTAAACCCCATCTACAGCTATAACAGAGTCCAGGCAGGAACCCAGTTACAAAACAGTTACAATTTGCAATGTACAATGGATGGGACTTCTCTGTGTCTCAATAAACATGTTAAAACCCTACATAGTCTGTGGCTTTAGTGAAATTCCATGGACAAAAGTAAGTCCTGTCTACACTACATCTTTTTATTGGGTTGTAAATGGGTTGTGAGACTAGTTAATAGTTATAGAGCAGATAGGGCCTTATTGTGTGTATGTTGACCTGATAGTCCCTAGCCTCCGCCTCTGTCTGAACTGTCAGTCATACTGGAGCCACTTTATATGTTCCCTCCATAAGATATGGTCATGTTCCAAATCCTGCTCTGATAGTTGACTAGCATATATCACTTCCGTAGGTGTTATTACTCAGTCACACTGAGGGAACAAGGAAAGGTGATGTTCCTGAGGTGTTGGCTTCATCACTTTGGAAATTTGCACTGGCTTCATATTTTTATTAAGAAGCTTCCTCACCAAATGCTTTGTGTTCTACTGGGCAACACCTTGCATGGATTTTGACACTGTCTTCCATCTTCATCTCTGATCTCTTTATATTTTTTAGCTCCCTCCTGCACACTGTGCTGGAACATTTTAGCTCCTACAGGCTCATCTACTTTAAATCTCTCCTTGGCTCTCATTGGTTGAGCTTTCCTCACTGGTCCCAAACTGTAGTCCCAGAGGCTATATTCAGCAACAGGGAGAGAAGAAAAGTGTCAGATGCCTTGTTAATAGATGCTCCAGTCGAGGATAGACTTGGCCTATGTACCATACCCAAAATGACTGTGTGTGTGTGGGTGTTAGAGGAAGGCAGAGGTGAAGAAAGAGACTTCTGTGCAGGGGCGGCTCTAGGTATTTTGCTGCCCCAAGCATGGCAGGCAGGCTGCCTTCCATGGCTTGCCCACGGGAAGTCCCTGGTCCCGCGGATTTGGCGGCACGCCTGTGGGAGGTACGCCGAAGCCGCGGGACCAGCGGACCCTCAGCAGGCATGCCGCCGAAGGCAACCTGCCTGCCACCCTCGCGGCGACCGGCAGAGCGCCCCCCATGGCTTGCCGCCCCAGGCACGTGCTTGGCATGCTGGTGCCTGGAGCCACCCCTGCTTCTGCGTGTGTGCGCATGTGCACGCCGTGACTGTGGATGGAAGGGAAAGGTGAAGAAGGGTGTGTGTATTTGTAAAAGGGAGAGCTAAAACGGGAATATGCGTTTGTGAGGGAAGGCTGAAAAGGGAAGGAGGTTACATGGCCCTGCCAAATGTAAAAATAAAAACGGGACATTGATCTCCAACTGTCCTTCACCACTAAGTGTGACAGAAAAGAATCCTTATTTCTGTAGCTATTACATTGAAAAGACAAATCTAACTCAATCACAAAGGAATAAATAGCTCTCTCATACAGCAATGCAGAACTCTGAACTGATGTTACAAATGAGTGAGCTTCCATTTCACACAACTGCCAAGAAGAACAAACAGAATTTTAACACAAAAGCTGCATAAACTTCAATTCTCAGGGAATTCACTGACCTCATTTCTGGCAAGATGGCAACAGAAAATACCTGTAAATTTTGTAGGACAGCCAGTCTACACACCAGTGACATTACACAGTTTAATGGGCCAGCATTGACATTTTGGGACTCACAAGTATTTGCAGGTATGATTCAGATATTGTAGACGCTTAAGTACCCTATTTGAGTGTGCAGTCAGATTCTTAGAATTGCAAATGACTTAAATGACAGCTACAAAAACAAAAAAACAAAAACCAGCATTCATGATTAATTGTGTCCACAACATGTGGCTGCAAAGAGGCCAGATTTTGCAACATTTCATAACTGAGTACATTATGATTAGGGCCCTACGAAATTCAGAGTCTATTTTGGTCAATTTCACGGTCATAGAATTTTTAAAATAGTCAATTTCACAGTTTCAGTTGTTTACATCTGAAATTTCAGGGTGTTGTAACTGTAGGGGGTCCAAACCCAAAATGGGATTGTGGGAGGGAGGGTCGCAGGATTGCCACCCTTACTTCTGCACTGTTGCTGGCAGAAGTGCAGCCTTCAGAGCTGGGCAGCTGGAGCACAGCGGCTACTGGCCGGGCACCCAGCTCTAAAGCCAGTGCCACTGCCAGCAGCAGCGCAGAAGTGAGGGTCTCAGGGTATGGGGAGGTCATCACTTTGGGAGAGGGACGGGGTTGGCCTTACAGGTGGGCAACTGCCCAGGGGCTCCGTGGTTGGGGGGGCACCATGGTCCTGCCCACAGCCAGCCCAAGGCTCCTTTAACTCCCAAGCACTGGGTGTCCTATTGTGCACTAGTGCACCAGCTGCTAGTCCGGTGGGGTTGGGGAGTGATGTGATAGGAATAACAGAGACTTGGTGGGATAACTCACATGACTGGAGCACTGTCATGGATGGATATAAACTGTTCAGGAAGGACAGGCAGGGCAGAAAAGGTGGGGGAGCTGCACTGTATGTAAGAGAGAAGTATGACTGCTCAGAGCTCCGGTATGAAACTGCAGAAAAACCTGAGAGTCTCTGGATTAAGTTTAGAAGTGTGAGCAACAAGGGCGATGTCGTGGTGGGAGTCTGCTATAGACCAACAGACCAGGGGAATGAGGTGGACGAGGCTTTCTTCCGGCAACTAACAGAAGTTACTAGATCACAGACCCTGGCTCTCATGGGAGACATCAGTCACTCTGATACCTGCTGGGAGAGCAATATAGTGGTGTACAGACAATCCAGGAAGTTTTTGGAAAGCGTGGGGGACAATTTCCTGGTGCAAGTGCTGGAGGAACCAACTAGGGGCAGAGCTCTTCTTGACCTGCTGCTCACAAACCGGGAAGAATTATTAGGGGAAGCAAAAGTGGATGGGAACCTGGGAGGCAGTGACCATGAGATGGTCAAATTCAGGATCCTGACACAAGGAAGAAAGGAGAGCAGCAGAATATGGACCCTGGACTTCAGAAAAGCAGACTTTGACTCCCTCAGGGAACTGATGGGCAGGATCCCCTGGGATAATAACATGAAGGGGAAAGGAGTCCAGGAGAGCTGGCTGTATTTTAAAAAATACTTATTGAGGTTGCAGGAACAAACCATTCCAATGTTTAGAAAGAATAGTAAATATGGCAGGTAACCAGCTTGGCTTAACAGTGAAATCCTTGCTGATCTTAAACACAAAAAAGAAGCTTACAAAAAGTGGAAGATTGGACAAATGACCAGGGAGGAGTATAAAAATATTGCTCAGGCATGCAGGAGTGAAATCAGGAAGGCCAAATCACACTTGGAGTTGCAGCTAGCAAGAGATGTTAAAAGTAACAAGAAGGGTTTCTTCAAGTATGTTAGCAACAAGAATAAAGTCAAGGAAAGTGTGGGCCCCTTACTGAATGAGGGAGGCAACCTAGTGACAGAGGATGTGGAAAAAGCTAATGTACTCAATGCTTTTTTTGCCTCTGTCTTCACGAACATAGTCAGCTCTCAGACTACTGCACTGGGCAGCACAGCATGGGGAGGAGGTGACCAGCCCTCTGTGGAGAAAGAAGTGGTTTGGGACTATTTAGAAAAGCTGGACGAGCACAAGTCCATGGGGGCCGGATGCGCTGCATCCGATGGTGCTAAAGGAGTTGGCGGATGTGATTGCAGAGACATTATCTTTGAAAACTCATGGTGACCAGAGGAGTTCCCGGATGACTGAAAAAGGCTAATGTAGTGCCCATCTTTAAAAAAGGGAAGGAGGAGGATCTGGGGAACTACAGGCCAGTCAGCCTCACCTTAGTCCCTGGAAAAATCATGGAGCAGGTAGGTCCTCAAGGAATCAATTCTGAAGCACTTCGAGGAAAGGAAAGTGATCAGGAACAGTCAACATGGATTCACCACGGGCAAGTCATGCCTGACTAACCTAATTGCCTTCTATGTCGAGATAACTGGCTCTGTAGATGAGGGGAAAGCAGTGGGCATGTTATTCCTTGACTTCAGGAAAGCTTTTGATATGGTCTCCCACAGTATTCTTGCCAGCAAGTTAAAGAAGTATGGGCTGGATGAATGGACTATAAGGTGGATAGAAAGCTGACTAGATCGTTGGGCTCAGCAGGTAGTGATCAATGGCTCCATGTCTAGCTGGCAGCCGGTTTCAAGCAGAGTGCCCCAAGGGTCGGTCCTGGGGCCGGTTTTGTTCAATATCTTCATTAATGATCTGGAGGATGGCGTGGACTGCACTCTCAGCAAGTTTGCAGATGACACTATACTGGGAAGAGGGGTAGATATGCTGGAGGGTAGGGATAGGATACAGACAGGGGCGGCTCTATGTTTTTTGCTGCCCCAAACACAGCAGTCAGGCAGCCTTTGGCGGCACGCCTGCGGGAGGTTTGCTGGTCACGTGGATTCGGTGGCGTTTCTGCGGGTGATTTGCCGGTCCCGCACCTTCGGCTACCTGCCACCGAATTACCGCTGAAGCCACGGGACCGGCGGACCTCCTGCAAACATGCTGCCGAAGGCTGCCAGACTGCCGACCTCACAGTGACCGGCAGGCTGCACCCCGCGGCTTGCCGCCCCAGGCACGCGCTTGCTGCGCTGGTGCCTGGAGCCGCCCCTGGATAGAGAGAGACCTAGACAAATTAGTGGATTGGGCCAAAAAAAATCTGATGAGGTTCAACAAGGACAAGTGCAGAGTCCTGCACTTAGGATGGAAGAATCTCATGCATTGCTACAGACTAGGGACTGAATGGCTAGGCAGCAGTTCTGCAGAAAAGGACCAAGGTGTTACAGTGGACAAGAAGCTGGATATGAGTCGGCAATGTGCCCTTGTTGCCAAGAAGGCTAATGGCATTTTAGGCTGTATAAGTAGGGGCACTGCCAGCAGATTGAGGGATGTGATCATTCCCCTCTATTCAACATTGGTCAGGCCTCATCTGGAGTACTGCGTCCAGTTTTGGGCCCCACACTATAAGGAGGATGTGGAAAAACTGGAAAAAGAGTCCAGTGGAAGGCAACAAAAATTATTAGGAGGCTGGAGCACATGACTTATGAGGAGAGGCTGAGGGAACTGGGATTGTTTAGTCTGCAGAAGAGAAGAATGAGGGGGGATTTGATAGCTGCTTTCAACTACCTAAAATGGGGTTCCAAAGAGGATGGATCTAGATTGTTCTCAGTGGTAGAAGATGACAGAACAAGGAGTAATGGTCTCAAGTTGCAGTGGGGGAGGTTTAGGATGAATATTAGGAAAAACTTTTTCACTCAGAGAGTGGTGAAGCACTGGAATGGGTTACCTAGGGAGGTGGTGGAATCTCCTTCCTTAGGAGTTTTTAAGGTCAGGCTTGACTAAGCCCTGGCTGGGATGATTTAGTTGGGGATTGATCCTGCTGTGAGCAGAGGGTTGGACTAGATGACCTCCTGAGGTCTCTTCCAACCTGATAGTCTATGACAGGGGTCGGCAACCTGCGGCACGCGTGCCAAAGATGGCACGTGAGCCAATTTTTAATGGCACACTGCTGCCTGCCACCTGCCAGGGTCCTGGCCCCACTCAGCCTCCCTGCCCACTGCTCTCCCCTGCGGGGGCAGGAGGAAGAAGCTTGGTCCTGCCGGCAGCCAAGCTCCCTCTCCCCCGCTTCTTCCCCCAGCGTGGTGCTTTCCTGCCCCTCCTCCTCTCCTTCCCTGTGCCGATCAGCTGATCGCCCTTGCGAAGGGGAGGGGGAGAAGCGGAGCCACAGCGTGCTCGCTGCTCCAGGGAGGAGGCAGAGAAGAGGCGGGGGCGGGGCCTTGGGGAAAGGGGGGGAATCGGGGCATATCCCCTCCAGGCCTCTGCTGTGAACTGCTCATGGCAGGGGGCTGGGAGTGGGACCACCCCCATGAGCCGAGCACCCCAGTCCTCTGCCCTGACCCCTGAACCCTCCAAACACCCAGTCCTCTGCCCTGACCCCTGCACCCCCCCACAGCCCTCTGCCCTGACCCCTGCACCCCCCACACACTCAGCCCTCTGCCCTGACCCCTGCACCCCCCCACACACACTCAGCCCTCTGCCCTGACCCCTGCACCCCCACACAACCCCAGCCCTAACTTCTGCACCCCCCACACATACCCAGCCATCCCACACCCTGACTCATGCACCCCCTTACACACCTCCAGTCCCCATTCTGACTCCTGCACCCCCAACACATCCCCAGCCCCACCCTGAGCACCAAATGGGAGCTCCTGCACCCCTCCCCTCACATTCCCACCTGCACCCCTCACACCAAATGGGAGCTGTCCCAGGTAAGCGCTTCACACTCAAACCTCCTGCCCCAACCCTGAGCCCCCTCCCTCATTCTAGCTCCTGGTCAGACCCTGCACCCCAATCCCCAGCCTGCTCCTTCACCCGCAACTCTGTGCTCAGTGCACTCCCACCCTCAGCTCAGAGCAGAGAGAGAGGAAGAGAACGGGCTCGAACCAGGGAGAAGGTAGGTACCCACTCTATGTGGGCAGGGCCAGGACCCCAGACCGGCAGCGGGCTGATTGGGGCCGGCAGCCGGGACCCCGGCTGGCAGGAGCTGGCGGACAGAACCCCAGACCAACAGCAGGCTGAGCCGCTCAGCCCACTGCCAATCTGGGGTCCCGGCTACATGCCCCGCTCAGCCCGCTGCCAAACTAGGTGAATGGAACCCCAGGCCGGCAGCGGGCTGAGTGGGCCGGCAGTGTAAGATCAGCATTTTAATTTAATTTTAAATGAAGCTTCTTAAACATTTTGAAAACCTTTTTTACTTTACATACAACACTAGTTTAGTTATATAATATAGACTTATAAAGAGAGACCTTCTAAAAAACGTTAACATGTATTACTGGCACGCGAAACGTAAAGTGAATAAGTGAAGACTCGGCACACCACTTCTGAAAGGTTGCCAACCTCTGGTCTATGATTCTATGGGGAGGGACGGAACATCCTCTTCCTCTGCAGGGGCCGCTCCCAGGGCCAGTCAGACCCACCTCTGGGAACCTCCTCCCGGCTGCAGGAAGCTCTATGGCTGCACTGCCTTCAAAGCTGGGCTCCCAGCCAGCAGTCGCGGAGCTTCCTGCAGCCAGGAAAGTTCCTGGAGGTGATCTGACCCCCGTGGGAGCAACCCTGGCAGGGGAAGTGGAAATCCCGTCCCTCCCCAGCCTGTCCGGAACTAGCAGCTGGAGCTCAGTGCATCGTAGGATCCCTCCCCTACAATAGCAAGATTTCATGGGGGAGATCGGATTTCATGGTCCATGAGGCTTTTTTCATGACCATGAATTTGGTAGGGCCCTAATTATGATGCAGCACTTAAATACTATAGTGATGGGTGCTGCAGAAAACTCTCTAACAGTTAAATAGATGATCACTTCTCAGTCAGGCTCAACTATGACACTCATCACTTTGTACCCATTTCCCTCACTACTGTTTGTCTTCTCTATTTAGACTGACTTCAGTAAAGGGAAGTGTCTTCCTGTTTGATTGTACAGCACCTAACATAACGGAGCTCCTTCCTGACTGGGCCTGTAGGTGCTACGACAATACAAAATATTTAATAATAACCGTAAGTGTTTGTCTGTCTTTTTGATACAAAAGTCTTTCACTGCTTAGACACCATGGTGATGGTGATGCAACAAAAGTTATAAACGCAAAGAGAAGAGAACAATCACCTTGAAATCAGTCAAGATTAAATTAACACAAACTATCAAATTGTTTAATTCCATTCTAGATTTCCCCTGCCTTCTAACATTTGAAGTGTGCATCTCTAAGTTGTCCTTGTCAATGGCATAAGTTGTCCTTGTAAATTAAACTGTGATATTTTCCTCAGGGATACATCTGAACTTCTCAGTTCCTCTGGGTTTGAAAAGCAGCTCACTAAACTTTTTCTGCCCACTGATGTTTCTGTTCCGTTGCTCTGCACAGGATGGGAAATACACTGACAATGCTGGCCCTGATTCTGCTTCCTCTTGTCGATTAGAATATGGGGTGCTGTGGAAAAGCAGGACCACACCCACTGTACTCAGAAATCATTTGGAATCATTGATAGCTTCAAAATTCTTAGCATTTTTTCTAATTATCTGTTTGAAATAAAATGTTGTAACAAATACCTAGTGATATTTAATACAATCCATGAAGATTTAGATATGGTACATGAGCTAATACATTTTTATCTCCAGTTTCCAGTATTTAGATAAAGAAAGTGAAGAAGTAATTTTGAGGAGGCTGATAATAAGCAAATTGGACAATGTTGGCTACCACAGTGATATGCATGTTAGAAATAACTAAAATAGAGACAAGGGCTCTAATTCTTCAGTCACATTCATGTGGGAGGACCCCTGTGTCTGTGCAAAGTCCTCCACAGATCAAATGGCAGGATCAGGCTTATAGTGATAGATCAGATGGAGGTCCAGAAATGTTGAACTCTTAAAAAACACTCTCACAAGAGCTTTGGGGAAATCCAGATCCAGATATTGATCCAAACTCTGAAGGTCAGATCCATTGCTAAAACAAACCAGATAATCCCTCCTTCTGTGGCAGCAATAGGGGTTTATGTGGCAGCCAAAAAACAACAGTGGGGGTTGGGGGGGGGTATATCTGAATAGTACAATAGAAGGAAAATAAACTTTTTATACTATGAATAGCAATTTTCCACAGCACATTGCCTAACTAATTTCAATAGTTTGGTAAATTTTCAGAATGCTGTTGTAGAAAATGACTCTATTTGCAGTACAATTTTCCTTTGTCATTATTTATTTTATTTTATTATTTTTGTTTAAAGAAAGCAAAGGGCCACTGAAGAAACTTGGACTTCATCTAGATTTTGATTTAGGCACAAATTTTCAAAAGTGACTGATGATTTTAAAGTGCCATCATTTTGGGGCCCCCAACCTGAGACACTCTAAAAGGACCAGATCATCAGAGGGGAAGTGCTCAGCCCTTTATGCAAATCAGGGTCCTTTAAGCTGTCTCAAGCTGGGTACCCAAAAATTAAGGCATTGAAAATGATTAGTCACTTTTGGAAATGTAGGCCTCTGTAAAACCCAGCAGCTTTATAAAGCCAACAGAAATGTTCCTGTGATTTCTTTTACAATTCTAACGGAAACAATTGTTTTTAACCAGCTCTCCCTCTGCCATGGTGCCACAGCTGCAACCAGCGAGGTGTTTAAACTGGAGCCCCCTTGGTATAAATAAGAGGGGGCTGCTGGCCTGGCTTTCTTCATGAAGATGCCTCTCCCTTTAGAACTCACTCCCTGACTCCACATGATCTAAAACAGCTTGAATGCTCATCTTTTAACCTGGCATCTGAAGAAGGGAAGGAATTCTGAGGCTAGTGGCTGGGAAGGGAAGATTGGTTTTAACCTTTCACTTGCTCGGTTTTGTTGGCTGGGGGATCACATGAGATGGAACTGCTGCAGTTTATTTACAATGATGGGAATCTTGATGTGTGTGTTTTAAGTGATGTCAGTGGTGACTAAAGTGAATGGACAGATGCTCTTCTGTTTATTAATTTAGAGTTATAAAACATAATGTTCTCCTTGAACTCTTCTTAACCCAAATACGGTAGCACTGAGAAGCTGAAAGTGAAACTAACTTCAGTGATTTTAAAGGTCTGACCTGAAAAGTCAAAGGGCCTGATCTAAAGCCCACTGAAGTCAATGGGCTCATGATTTCAATAGTGTTTGTCTCAGGCCCAAAGGGGCAGATTTACTGCACCTATCTGCCTCTTTAGTGCCTAAATACATGTGTAAATCTGGCCCAAAGAGCATCATTAGTAAGAAGTACTCTGGATTTTTAAAAAAGATTTTAGCTGTAAAGAATCTAAGAACGTATTGGTAACACTAGTATAGAAATGTATTTGTTTACAACATTAATTTTTGAGTTGACAGTGTTGCTATAGCTGTCTGAAGGTTATTTCTAAAGATCATCTCTTTCCCAGTTATCTACAGAAATAACCTAGGAAATGTAACACTTCTGCACATCAGTGACCTTAGATATCAAGTGGTGCTGTTACTGTTGGTGATTGTATTACATGGGCTTTTTGGTCACTATATTTGTTTTCTTTTTTTTAAAATGTAAAAATAACAAAGATTTTTTAAAATGATCCTTGTACCCTTAAACATTGAACAGCAATGACTCTGTTTTGGAAGGCAGATGGTTTTACTTTACTACCAGGGAGAACATAAGACTGTTCACTTCATGCATTGCTATGATGAAACCTCCTGCACTCATTGCCTGATTAATGAGACTTGGACACAATCGATCGTCTTTTAACAATAGTGGGTCTCAGATGTTTGTCTGTTAACAAGAGCTGCAAATTCGACAAGTTTAAATCTTCCCTCAAGAGAGTGCTCTGGAGGTTTATAAATACCTGGTGAATGGAGCTTGGTGGCTGATACTGCTAATCTCTTAGGGGATGACACAGTGGGTTTATTTGCATCTTGATCTTTTTGTACTTCTTTCTTCAAACCTGCTTTAAAAAAGAAACCCAATCTTTACTTGATTTGTCATCACACAGAAGCATGCCTCTAAAAAGTGTAACAGCATGGCACAACACAAATATTTTTTCAGTATTACTTTTGGGCCACATATTGAAAGCTTTGCATATGCCTTTGCACGTGGACAATCACATATGCCTATTGCATGCATGAAGATATCATGATGCTGTGTGCCAACTGGGTATTTCAGTGAGCACATGGCCAGTTAGACACTTAACTAACCGTGCGCTTCTGCAAATATGGAACTCTGCACATGCAAATAGGGGTGAAATTCAACACACTAATGAGGGCCAGCACAAGGCCATGCACACTATGCAAATCCTCTGGCCTTCTGCATGCGGTATTCATCACTCACGCACACATACATCCTTAAAAAATCTGACACCTGATGTCTATTCTGGTTTACAGCACCATGTTATTTGTGAGATGCTTTACCTGTTCTTACCAATAGGCATTTACTTTCTGAGTCCTGACAGGGTGAGTACACTGTTGTCTCACTCATCTAGCTGGGCACCTTGGTGCACAGTGGAGCTCTCTCCTGAAAGCTCAAGGCCATCTCTAAACTAAAGTTTCCCTTGTTATTGATCAGACTACTCGAAAAAAATTCCAAATACAAACACAGGCTTGAAATAAAGAGCCTCTGATCAAAGTATGAGTTGGGCCCTGCTATGGAATGCACAGTTATGCCACGTGAACTGCACAAAATGAGCTCCAAAGTGGAGCTAAGAGCAAAGCCAATATCATGATCAGTGGAACTGGAATCAGAGAGCTCATGTTCCCCGGAGGGACTGTTATTGAGGGGCACCAGTGGAACTGGAAACATGGGGCAGTTAGGATGGAAGCAACTCAGCCATAGGTACACAGAGTCCCCAGGGTCTAATGAAGTTTCACTTGTTCAATTTAAACTGCATTCAGCGTCACACTTTGTGAGTGAAACATGGCGGCAGCATCTGAGCTGTGAGTTCTCTGCAGTGCAGCAGCTGGCAGCGTGAGCCATGGAACTGTGTCTGAAGGCGCCTGGAGCCCTGGATTTTGCAGACACAAACCTAGCCCAGGGATGGACCCAGTGGATGGAGAAGTTTAAGCGGTACACGGATCTGGCCATGCATGAGGACACCAGCACAAAAGTAAAACTGTTACCTTACCTTGCTGGGTACCAAGGCAGAAAGATCTGTGGCTTGCCACTGCCTCAAGCATCACAGAATTCTTGGAGCCCTGGGGAATGAGTACTCCCCAAAGTAGAACAAAACCGTGGAGCGGCACAGGTTTTTCACTGGCGACCAATACAAAGTGGAGGGGATAGACCCCCACCCTCTATGCTGCAGCCTTACACACACTAGCTGCTACATGCAGTTTTGGGAATTGACAGACACCCTGATTTGGGACAGGACAGTCTGTGGTGCGTGGGATCACCATGTGCAGGAGCAGCTGCTCCAGGAAGGCGAATCTCACATTAGGTGCTTAGCCATGAGGTGTGCAGCAGATGCCCTGAGAGAAAGGATGAAAGCCTGAGGAAGCACAACACCCCCAGAAGTACAGGCCGTGAGACAACAGCAAGGGAGAGCACGTGGCCAGGGCTCCATACCTATAGTGATCTGCATGTACTGTGGGAGATGACATGAGCAGGTAAAGGAGAGGTGCCCCGCACTAGGACAGCATTGGAAGGGACATGGCAAGTTGAACCACTTTAATAGTTTGTGCAAGAGCAGAGGAAAGTCCCAGAAAGATTCAGTCAGACCTGTACAAGAGGGGGATGGCATGTCAGATGTCAGCTTCATTCTCCTTGAGTCCAAGAGCATATCAGATTCAGGCTGTCATGACAGGAAAGCAACAAGAGACAATACCAACCCTCGTGCATGCAACAATGTTAACAGGGAAATGCCCCATGCAATTTCAGCTGGACAGTAGGGCCTCCTGCAGTGTGATTCCTCAGGATGAATTGGGCTCAAACACGCCTATTACATGAGCAGGTGCACTCAAATAACGTACAATGAGAGCATAATGCAGCCCACAGGGGATTGTGATCGCCTAGTAACTACTCCCAAAAAATACAGACCACACCAACTGCAATTTGTGGTGGTGGATGGTAAGCACTACAGACCCCGCCTTGGAGAATATAGCCATACAAGACATGGATCTGATATGGGCACAGCATCAGAATTGTATAGCTGCAGTGCAAAAAGAAAAAGGGGGAGTCCATAGATAATGAAGACCCCTTTAAAAGCACGAGGGGATGTTTTCAAAGGCGACACGTGCCTTGAAGGAAAGCTGTGACTGGAAGTAGACCCCATAGAGGAACCTCTGCTTACCACCAAGGAAAATTCCAATGACAGTACATAATCCAATACACAAGGAGTTTGAAGGTCTGCAGGGCAGGGGTATCGTAGTACCTGTAGAGGCCAGTAGGGACTGGGTAAGCAGCATGGTGGTGGTAAAGGAGCCATCCGGAAAATTATGCATCTGCATAGACCCGAACCCTCTGAACTAGGCATTGAAAAGATGCCGCTATCCACATTCCACAATTGATGACATCTTACTGGAACTTTCCAGAGCCAGAGTTTTTATGATCTGTGATGTGAGGGAATGGGTTTCGGTACATAAGCCTGGATTAACAGTCCACCATGCTTACAGCCTTTGCAACACCATTTGGTTGCTACAGATGGCTGCAAATGCTGTTGGGCATATGCCCAACACCAGAGGTACACCAGAGAAGACTTGCCCAAGGATTGGCTGGGGTGAAAGTAATTGCAGATGATATTCTCATTATAGGTGAAGGGAGCAATGATACAGAAGCGGAACAAGACCATGACAGAAAACTACAAGCTTTTCTACAGCGATGTAGGGACAAGGAATATAGCTCAACCTAGAAAAAAAGAAATGCAACTGAAACAGTATCCAGTGACACACACTGGATATCTGCTCACAGCAGAGGGACTGAAAGCAGATCCCAATAAGATCAAGGCAGTCAGAGACCTGCCAACTCCAGCAGATGTGAAAGGGATACAGTGCTTCATAGGAATGATACATTTCATGTCCAAGTTCTGTCCACAACTGGCTGCAGCAACAGAACCCATATGTCAGCTCACAAGGCAGGATGTTGAATAGGACTGGACAGGTCCCCAACAGCCAGTCTGTGAGGATATTGGCCTCTCTTATTTCAGACAGTGCTGGCGGTATCCCATCCCATCCCAAAGTCCTCTGGGTCTCCAGTACAAATCTCAGTCTCTTTCCCCGTCTTAGCCCAGGGGATCCGTGTTCTCCTTTCGGCACAAGCAGAGGCTCTGTTGGCTGTCAGCCGTCTCCTTGGGAGCTGGGGAGCTCAACTGCCTGTTCCCTTCCCAGGCTGGGGCAGGGTTTGTTCCCTGCCCAGGCTGGTGGAGGGTTTGTTTAATTCATCACAAGCGGGTCGCATATGCCAATAGAGCCTTGTCAGAAACTGAACAGGGGTACACCTACATGGAAAAAGAGCTTCTGGGTGTTGTGTTTGGAGTGGAGCGATTCTATCAGTACACCTATGGTCACTCAATAACAGTGCTGCAATAAGACCACAACCCCCTAGAGACAGTTATGGCAAAGCCTCTTCTTACGACTCCAAAGAGATTGCAGCACATGTTGATGCATCTCCAGCACTACCAGTTAGAGAATAGATATTATCCGGGATGATTACTGGTGTTAGCTGACACCCTTAGCAGGACATATATACCCAGTATCAGCCAGTTTGGGGAAAGGGATAAGGATACAGTCCAGCATGTTAATGGATTCAATCTCCCAGTTTCAACAGCAAAGCTGATGGAAATCAAAGAGGCTACGGCCATCCAACTAAGTCAGTCAAGACAGTGATACCAGCGGAGAGGCCAGAAGTCAAACGCCACTACAAGAAGGAGGTGAGTATGCAGGATGGAATCATATTTAGAGGACAGAGAGCTGTTGTTCCTGACTCATTACATAAGGATGTCATGCAAAAAATACCTGCCTCACAGCTGGGCATTGATAGGTTCTTAGATGGGCTCAAGGTAGTGTTTACTTGCCTGGAATGAATACACAATTCCACTCCTTGATAGAAGAGTATGACATCTGCCAGCCGTGTCATAGGCACCAGCAGAAAGAGACTCTTACCACATGAACTGCCCACCCAACCATGGGAAAAGATGGGAACAGACTTATTTACCTTACATGAAAAAGCAGTACTTAATTATAGTGCGCTACTATTCAAAGGTTTTGGAGGTCCATGTCCTGCCTGATACAAGAAGCAAGTCAGTGACTGGCAAACTGAAGGCCCACTTTGTGGGATATGGCATTCCAGACACCGTACTCACCGAAAATGGACCCCGGTTTGCCTCAGAAGAATTCACAGATTTTGCATGCAAATGGGAGTTTGTCCACCACACCTCCTCCACAGCATACTCCAAAGTATTGGTAAAGTGGAATCAGCTGTGAAAACAGCTAAGAGATGGTTACTCATAGCTGTTTCTTCTGGTTTTGACCCCTTGTTAGCATTCTTGGACCACAGGAATATCCCATTCCAGGGGTGCCAAACCAGTCCAGCACAGGCACAGATGGGACAAAGGGACAGAGGATCAAAGCTCTGCTAACCAATGAGGGGAGACCTGTTGCAGCCAGAAAGATGGTGATACTGCTAAGAGGAGATGGCCAACAATCAGAGAAAGCAGGCACTAGAGTACGATGGGTCAGCCAAGGACCTATTGGCCCTGGAGCCAGGCACTCCTGTGAGGATCCAGCCATTAGAGAGACACCAAGAGTGAACTAAAGGAGTTGTGAGGGGCACAGTGACACCCAGGTCATACAAGTTGACTATGCAAGGGGGACAAGTGATCCAAAGGAACAGGAGGCACTTGTGAGTCTGCAGACACAACACCCAGAGAGAGCCTGTGGAGATACTGAGACACACAGAGACCCAGCGAGTGGCCAGCCCCACATGGAGGGAGGAGATGCCAGAGGGAGTTTGGTAGACTCGGTGACAGGGAGATAGGGATAGTTCTATCCCAGTGTGGTTGCCTGTTGAGGAGACCAAACTATCTCAAAGACTGTAATCAGCTGAGTCTGTGGTAAACATGAGACTCCAACATGACTACCTGCCTGCAACCTCTGGCTGAAGATACACAGGGGCAGGAGTCTGGGCGTGTATTTCATTTTTATGTTTATATTAAAATTTTTGTAAAATAGGAAAGATGTATCCTGATCAGTGGAGCTGGAGGGCCAATGTTCCCTGGAGGGACTGTTACTGAGGTGACACCAGTGGAAGAAGGAAGGCAGGGAGTTAGGCTGGAAGTAACTCAGCCACATGGACAGAGCAGTGCATGGGATCTAATACCGTTTCATGTGTTTGATTTAAACTACATTCAGATTCACATTGTGATGAAACAGAGCTGAGCCTATGAGGCAGGCTCCTCTGTGCCCAGCATAGTTCCTCAGCAAATTTGAAGATCTACAGGTCTGCCAGGGAATGGGAAGAGTGGTGGAAGGAGGAAGAGGCTTCCCTCAGAATAGCTGATGCCATGATAGCAAGTGTAAATTAATGCCAACCAAATCAGTGCAAGATGTGATCTGGCAGCTCCAGGTGCCAAAGGGATCCATGCCATTATCTTTGCTGCCCACGAGGCTGAACCAGCATATGGTTCTAGTGCACTGGCAGCCCAGCATGTGCCCACTCACCAACCCAACAATGGCTCTGCAGGTTCCATGCCATCCATCTAAAACATACTCCTCCCTGTGCAGCCACTCACCCTGCCCCTCCAATGACAGTGATGCATTGGGAATTTCATTGGCTATGAAGCCATGGAAACTCTATTAGCTTCCCCCCTTCCATCAATTTATAAGGAGGAGGAAGTAACATGACCTTTATTATTTCCTCCTCCAACCTGCAGTTTTTCAACAGCTGGTTCTTAAAAGCTCTTCAGTCCTCTAGGCTTCCCAGTCAGAGAGGGCAGATCTTGTATCCAGGAACTGCTTTCCCTCTGGGAAGCTTATGTGACCACCGAAGCCTAGAGTTATCGTCTCTTTCCACCATGATTGTTTCATTCACAAAGCTTAAAGCCGAATGCATCTTAAGTTGAATCAGTAAAATGTTATTAACCCCTGTGTGCTGCCTTGTCCATATGGCTGAGTTGCTTCCAGCCTAATGCCCTGTGTTTCCTGTTCTGCTGGTGTCCCCTCAATAATAGTCCCTCCAGGGAAGCTGGGCCGTCCATCTCCAGTTCCACCGATCAACATACAGTACAATGGAAAATCACCCTGAGCACAGTAATGTGCAGACATTGCTCTCCCGCTTTCCCTGCCATGTGACACTCACAGACACACAATATTCTACTCAGTCAATGATAAAAAGCTCTTTATGTGCATAAGTTATGAAGAATGAGAAAACAAAAGCTAAAAGCCAACCATTCAAATACATTTCCCATTTGTTTGCCTTTTTTATTTTTAGTACTTGCAATTTTTTTAAATTGTAGTTCTCAGACTGTATAACAGCTATTGGAAATACAATGCAAACAAAGGGAACACAAAAATGGTTTCTGATAGAGGATAAACGATGTTCACATTATAAACTTCCACATTTTTCATGTGTACATTCATATGTCTGTTAGAGAAATGACAAACAGAACAATTACATTGCGCTGTGTACCTGCAGGATATCTGAAGCAGAAAAACAAAGCCACTGTTGGTACAATTTAAAAACATTTTGTAATTATCAGTTTCAGTGACTAGTCCCACATCTGAGACCCTATTCCATTTTGCTTCATGCAAATCTGTGTGCTGCACATGGGGAGAGGACAGTAGAGTTTGGTAATCTTATATTAGGATTACAATCCTGCAGGTAAATTCTTGTCGTCATAACATAGTTTTCATAATATTCAAAGCTGTAGTTAGAGTTACAAGTTGGGTCCCATGATATGCCCTGTTTTTTGACACACTACCTTCCCTTCTCCACATCTTAAGAGCTGCATGAAGTGAGCTACACAGAAGAGGACATTTGCAGTGCACAAGCAGTTTATTAGTCTTACAATACCAGAAACTATGCTGCATATTCTTTAGTGCCACATTCTGGCACTTTGTAAATTAACCATTTACGTACAGACAGACATCTCTCTTTTATAGAGCACTCCTGTCACAGCAAACACAGAGACTGAGCTAAATTCTGCTCTTAGTTATACCAGTGTAACTTTGAAGTTAAAACAGTGAAATTATTCCAGATTAGCAATGTTGTAACTCAGAATAGAACGGTTGCCCTATGTGACAGATTTGGAGCTGCTCTGTAATAATTTATGAATATTGTATGTTGGACTTGTTATTGGATTGTTTTCTGTATGACTATATTGGTTTAATACAACAAGAGTCTGTCTGGAAAAATAGGAAGGAAAAAATATCTCAAGATAACTACTCCTTAGCAAACACTTAAGCTTTGTTAAGGGACAATGTCAGAACGTTTAGTTTTTTGTCAAGACTTTTTTGCCTCCACCTCCAACAACCCTGCAAAACTGATTTTGATCAGAACAAGAAAAGGTCCACAAAACACCACCACTCTGGCAATGTTAAAAGGGACCCTTTTAAGAGGGAAGTGGGAGGTTGTTTGGGGGAACTGGACTGAAACATGGGACCCCCTGGATGTGTCTGAAGAAGTTAGGCCAGCCTAGGTTACCATCAGGGTTGGCAAACCTTTAAGTAAGATAGACATGTGTGTACACAGTTTGTTGTCTTAAAATCCTTTTTTTCTCGAATGGCTTGTTCCTCTTGTTAAAACAAGCAATACCTTTGATCTAATAAAGCTGTCTCATCTCTGCATACCGCTGCTCACACATTCCCAAAAGGAAGAACCGCAGGTGACCAAACTCAGTCAGACTTGCTGGGTAAGAAAGGTTGACACACGTGATACTGGAGTCCAGGGCCCAATCTAAGAGTGGGAGAACTGCAAAATTCCACCTCAGGTCAAGAAAAGGCATGAAGGCTGCTGCACGGAGCGTGCCCTTAGAGAGACCAGAAAAAAGACGGGGCACAATTAGCCCCAAACCAGGACACCCAGGATAATATATTCTTTTGTTTGTTTCCAGACGGAGGCAGTGGGAAGAATACTTTTAGACTGAGGTTCTTGTTAGAATTTTTTTCACAGAGTTCGAAGGACATGGTGAATCTCTTCTAGAGTTATAGGTAAGTAAACACCTCACATGTTAATAGATTTTTTGTTTTCACCTGATACCCATGGATGCGACTCACAGTCAACGGGCTTGTCTTCACTTCGCTCAAAGTTGTGAAAAATCCACACCCCGGAGCGACGTAGTTATGTCGCTCTAACCCTTGATATAGACAACACTAGGTCGATGGAAGAGTTCTTCTGTCAACCTAGCTACTGCCTCTCGTGGAGATGAATTAACTACAGCGACAGGAGAACCCCTCCTGTTGATGCTGTGAGTATCTACACTGAAGCACTACAGCAATGTAACTGCAGCCTTTCTAGTGAAGACATAGCCTAACACAAACCGAAACAGCTGGTAGGATGGCACACAAAGAGAAGAACTAACATCCTCTGAGAGTCGCACCATTCTGAGAAGTTCAGATAAGTTCTAATCACCTCAACATTCAGCACTGGAAGGTAAAGGCCTATCAGTGAATCTCCATGCGACATCAGTCCTGGGAATGAGGACAGTCCCCCTCGCACTACGACTTCAGAACATTTCTAATATATTCTGGGACATTTGTAAACTAGAAATATTGAGGCCAAGATCACATTTGTGATTAACACATTTCACAATGAAATGCCTGAGGAAATGCCTGAGGAAATAAATTTTCTGGATCTGGCATCTGCTATACAGTACTTCACAACTGAGCAGGGCATAAAAACAGGTTTATGTTGCCATTTCATTACCAATGACTGAGTGAAAGCTACCTGTGATGGGAGCTGTGAGACAAAACAGAGAGCTCATTTTACAAGCTATAATTTATGTGGTTACAGATTCAAGAATTATTTTTTTCATGGCAGTGAGGCCTTGGGTTTTCTGTGGTTTACCAATAAAAATGGGATGCACAAGTGGGCCATCTGCCAGGACACTCAGAAAACGAGTCTCAGGGAAATGCTGATAAAAGGAAATGCTTTCACTGGAGGCAAGGGACATACAAAACTATTTTGTTTTTCAAGAAGACTTGAACAAGGAGCTCATGGGGAATTAGTACAGGCTCTGACCCCCAAACATGGCACAGGCAGCAAAAATCCAAAACATTAAATCTCAGTTTAAATAAAAGAAGCAACAAGGAAAGAAAGGTATCAAACACCAACACAACTCCTCACTAGTACAACACAATTTTTTTCATGTAGTATTCTTTATGATAAGGGCATATATTACTTCTCCTGAAAGCAATGAGAGTTATACCCTAGAACCAATGGCAATACAGGTCACAAAACATCAAAGAACATTTTGCAGCAAGGGATAGCATAGTAGAGAGACGATTCTTTACGGAGGGTTGGAAAGCAGCTCTGAAGCAGGCTGCAAGGGAAAAACGACATACTGTACTGTGCAAAGCTGGAGCAGAGCAAGAGCAATGAAGGCTGAAATCTATAACTAGTAAAGCTACAGATTGCTATTTAGTAATTTATTTTATATTGCGGTGAGAGACTAACAGAACAATGAATAACAAAGTAGGGAAATAAGAGTGGGTTGACATCCTTCAGCTTATATGAATGGGAAGGTTTGTAACGTTACATTTGAAAAGCAACTCAGTGACTCGAGGAGAGATGAAGAGGAAATTCTAAGCAGATGGAGCAACACAGCGGCAGAATGACTCCCAACTGGGAAGACGAGGAAAGAGGGGACAGAGATTGGTGGAGCAGAGTGAGTGGGTGAGGAGCAGGTGGATACAAGGTCAGAGGAGTAGAATGGAGCAAGTCCTTGGAGAATTTTAAAAGCCAGGAGGGCAATTTATAATTATATTTGAGGTTAGCTAAGGAGCTGATGATGATGATAGGGGTTGATGAGTGTGGTCTTGCTTTCTGGAGGGAGAGTAGTCTAGCTGTAGCACTGTGGACCTCCTGATGTTTAGAGGGAAGGGATTTAGGAAGACCATGAAAGGCAAAAGAAAGTAGCATAATCCCCAAAAGCAAACACTGGCCTTCTCACCAAGCCCATCATCTGCAGACAAATTCTTGAGAAAAGGGTTGTCCCTGGCACTGTATCCTAAAAGTAAAAAATGTAGCTTCTCTCTGACCAGCTGGGGGATGAGATTTATGAATCAAGGAACTTTTCGATGAGAACATCTCATGATTAGCTCCCACACATTAGGGTGTGTTGGATTCCATGTGGCAGCTGACCTTAACTGACAGATCTTGTGGAGATAGGTGGTCTTTGAGGCAGCCAGGAACCAAGCCGTGTGCTATTTATTGTTGTATCTCTGTACCACCTTTCCAAAAGCTTTGGCTTAAGTACTGTAGCTCTTTTTAAGCCTGTATTTGCATGTGGAAATGGGCATTTCTGTTTGCAATATGGATAACTGCATGCATAAGCCCCTGTCAGTGGGTGCAAAGATGGGTTCAGTTTGTGCAATTTAGGTGCTAACTTTTGAACATTTGTTCGCGCGTATTTAAAAATATTTAAATTTCCAAATCAGAACTATGTCATTTGCTTCAAATTGTACATGAGATGCAAAGATAAAGGTATAAAAATAAAATGTAGCAATTAAAAATGGGAGCTCTTATGTTATCAAAACACTACAGAGGTGCTGAGTCAGTCATCAGGAATTTGGCTATGGGCAAACCCCCAAAATGTGTTTGTCTTTTCCCAAACTGTATGGAATCTGATAATAGAAATTAGAAATAAAAAACAGCTGTTATATTATTTAGGCCATTTTCCTGAGGCCAGTGCAGCATTGATCCCTACTGTGTATTTGCCAGTCTAGGCTTTAAAAGCCCACATAATACAGCCTTTAACATTGGTTCAATTTGCATTTACCCTTCAGATTGAAAACATCCTGGTGAATTAGTACTGAATATTCATTCCTAAACAAACCCTAACCCTATATATCATTAACAATGCAGTGTAACTACTTGCTGTGGGTTTGGACTGCAGTTGTTCTCAGGCATATTATATACGTTAATAATGCATTTTGCGAGGTTAAAAAAATATAAAAGCCAAGGAAATGTTTTCCAGTCATAAACTGATAGACAACCACACCAAGCTTCTTCTACTCCTCTCCCTCCGTGATAATCATGACTAGTCATGTCCATGGTGAGTAATGAGACTTCTGTGTACACATTGTTTGAGACAAAATGAACAAAGTTAGAAGTATGATGGATTCTGTGGAATAATAACAATCCAATTCTCTCTAGAGACTTCATACATCCTGTGATCTAGGAGACACTGAAAGGATGTGAATAAATAAGCAGATGTAGAAGAAAGACTACGTTTGTTCAACGAGAAACAGCTAATGCTTGTAGTTTTTCCCTTTGTGTTTTTTTCAAGTTTGAAGTCATCTGGTAAGAGATAAGAGGACAAAGACTAGTTCCTTGGCACATATGAAGGTGATTATTTTCTGACAAATGGAGACAGTTTTTCATAAGTTAGCTGGTGTAAAACAAAAATAAAAAGACAAAAATGTACTAAATGATCAATCCAAAAATCAAAGTCAGGCATAAAGGAAAATTTATTAAAAAGTTCCTTGAAATAAGTGCAGCATTTCAGGATAACTTTATTAACACATCAGAGTTCAATTGCAGAGATAATATAAAAACTTGATCTCTTCCTTATATTGTGGATTTCATGGACTCATGTAACCCTCTTATAAACAATTCTCCCCATTTTGAGGGGCGAGCCTCTGGGCCAAATTCTTGGGGGAGGGTTGAGGCTCAGTGTCTTACCATAAACTGCTCCATAGTGTGTCATATATGAGTTTCCACCTCCCAGACTGAGGTGTCAATAGAGGAGGTTTCGGGACAAAATGATACATTAAACAGTCATAAGTTACCAGGACCAGATGGTATTCACCCAAGATTTCTGAAGGAACTCAAATATGAAATTGCAGAACTACTAATGGTGGTATATAACCTATAATTTAAATCAGCTTCTGTACCAGATGACTGGAGGATAGCTAATGTGATGCCAATTTTTTAAAAAGGCTCCAGGGGTGATCCTGGAAATTCAAGGCCAGTAAGCCTAACTTCAGTACCAGAACAATATAGAACAGAATTAACAGACACATAGATGAACACGATTTGTTGGGGAAGAGTCAACATGGCTTTTGTAAAGGGAAAACATACCTCGCCAATCTATTAGAAGTCTTTTAGAGAGGTCAACAAACGTGGACAAGGGTGATCCACTAGACATACTGTATGTAGACTTTCAGAAAGCCTTTAACAAGGCCCCTCACAAAAGGCTCTTAAGCAAAGTAAGCAGTCATGGGATAAGAGGGAAGGTCCTGCATGGATCAGTAACTGGTTAAAAGATAGGAAACAAAGGGTAGGAATAAATGGTCAGTTTTCAGAATGGAGAGTAATAGTTGTGTCCCGCAGGGATCTGTACTGGGACCAGTGCTGTTCAACATATTTATAAATGATTTGGAAAAAGGGGGTGGCAAAACAGTGAAGTGGCAAAATTTGCAGATGATACAAAACTACTTAAGAAGTTAAGTCCAAAGCAGACTGCAAAGAGTTACAAAGGGATCTCACTAAACTGGGTGACTGGGCAACAAAATAGCTGCTGAAATTCAGTGTTGATAAATGCAAAGTAACGAACGCTGGAAAACATAATCCCAACTACACATATAAAATGATGCGGTCAAAATTAGCTGTTACCTCTCAAGAAAGAGATCTTGCAGACATTGTGAATAGTTCTCTGAAAACATCCGCTCAATGTGCAGTGGCAGTCAAAAAAGCTAACAGAATGTTAGGAAGCATTAGGAAAGGGATAGATAATAAGGCAGAAAATATCATAATGCCGCTATATAAATCCATGGAACACCCACACCTTGAATACTTTGTGCAGATCTGGTTGCCTCATCTCAAAAAAGAAATATCAGAATTGAA
The DNA here is from genome assembly GCF_016161935.1 of Mauremys reevesii. Taxonomy (NCBI): domain Eukaryota; kingdom Metazoa; phylum Chordata; order Testudines; family Geoemydidae; genus Mauremys; species Mauremys reevesii. The sequence continues at coordinate 51,112,373 of NC_052623.1, read as the reverse complement.
AAAGGTACAGAAAAGGGCAACAAAAATGATTAGGGATATAGAACAGCTTCTGTATGAGCAGAGATTAAGAAGACTGGGATTTTTCAGTTTAGAAAAGCAATAACTAAGAAGGGGTATGATAGAGGTCTATAAAATGTTGACTGGTGTCAAGAAAGTGAATAAGGAAGTGTTATTTACTCCTTCATGTAACAAAAGAACCAGGAGTCACCCAATGAAATTAATAGGCAGCAGGTTTAAAAACAAACAAAAGGAAGTATTTCTTCACACAACACACAGTCAACTTGTGGAAATTGTTGCTAGGGGATGTTGTGAAGGCCAAAACTATAATAGGGTTAAAAAAAGAACTAGGTAAGTTCATGGAGGATAGGTCCATCAATGGCTATTAGCCAGAATGGTCAGGGATACAACCCCATGCTCTCAGTGTCCCTAGTCTCTGTTAGCCAGAAGCTGGGAATGGGTGACGGGATGGATCACTCAGCGACTGCCTGTTCTGTTCTTTCTCTCTGAAGCACCTGGCATTGTCCACTGTCAGAAGACAGACTACTGGGCTAGATAGACCATTGGTCTGACCCAGTATGGCCATTATTATGAGTACTGACTTCAGGTGTTACCTGCTACTTTCTTACTGTTCATCTATCTACAATTTTATGTTGAAGTATCTGAGCATGATGTAAAGAGAACATTGTCACAATTAACCAGTGGACTAGTTTCAGCCCTACATCTCCAGACACACAGAAGTTTTTATTTCTTTTCCCCCACTGCCCTCCCCATCCTCTTCTTTGTTGCTGGCTTTATTCTGGCTGTGGAGAAGCTAATTCAAAGAAGTGCAACTTGCACTTTACTGTGATGTGGTGAGATCTGTGAGCATACGGGGCTTCTATATCACACATATTACGCTTTAGATTCTACACTGCTTATTCCCGATCTACTGGTACCTGTGGAAGTATGGAGATGCTGTTTACATTGTATTTGCAACAGAAACATCTTTCTTTGGTTAATTCAGTTTTCTGAGCAATGCTTGTTGTCATTATTTCACTAAGACAAGCAGAGAAAACCCAACTACTTGTGAATTTCTCATTGATGCTGTCATTTACACTCAAACTATGCACAGTCTTAGAGAGGGACAGCAGTAATTTGTCCATTAGGTGAATACAATGTACAAAAAATAATCAGGCAGAAATAGTTATTCTATCAAAAAGTATGTGCATAGAACAGAAAATCCTTCCACTCTCTAAAGATTTTAAATGTATTTTTTTCTTTTTATGTTCAAATGTATAACAATCCTTCACCTCCTCACATGTGTAATTCCAGCTGGCTGCTGTGGGAGTCTCACAGTCAAAGGCTATGGTCTGTCTACACTACCGACTTACATTGGTATAACCATGTTGCTCAGGGGTGTGAAACAAAGCAAAGCAAAGCAAAGCAAAGCAAAGCAAAAGGGGGGGGGGGAGGGATAGTTCAGTGGTTTGAGCATTGGCCTGCAAAACCCAGTTCAATCTTTGAGGGGGCCATTTAGGGATCTGGATCCAACCCTGATATTCTATACCAACCTAACTCCTAGTATCAGACAGCACTAGATGGTAGGAGAGCTTCTCCCATCAACATACATACCACCTCTCAGGGAGGTGGATTAACAATGCCAAAGGAAGAGCACTCTCCCCACAGAGCACTTTCATTAAAGCACTACAGTGGTACAACTGCATCAAGGCAGGACTTTAAGTGTAGACCTGCCCCATCTCTTTGTTGCAGAGTTAACTGAATTACTCCTCTCCAGTTAGCCTACTTGAAGTGAGAGTGGCCACACTGAAATAACCCTGGAGTTGCTGCATCTATATGTTTGCACTGGTGCTGTACTCACTCATGTGTGGCACTAACATATCTGAGGGGACATCTCATTGTTTTTAGTGCTGCACTAAGCTGAGTCACTTATGAATTACTTCCAAGTGAATCCTGAGAGAACTTGTCTGTCCTTTCTGGGCACAAAGGGAATTGTGGGAAAGCATTGACAGTCTAGCAGCACTCGAGTGGCACTAGTCTATGCCCATAATACACAGTGGTCATGTTAGCAGCTGATGATTTGCTCTAACTTGAACTGGAACTATACCACAGTGGGTCAGCCAACTTGAGTTAACAGCACCACCATGCTTAAGAGTTTTAGTGTGTGGATGGGACTTGAGTTAGAGGCTACAATTGAGTTGTAACTTGAACTTGCATTGAAGACAAGCCCAAAGCACTTGCAAGAATGAGACCACAAATGGGTGAAAAAGTGCTTGCACACATTCTTAGAATACTTCCTCTTGCAGGTGTCCCTGCATATTCAGAGATGTAAGGTAGAAAATTCAGTATTTATGTGGCTCGTAGATCATACATGACAATTACCCCTATTGAAAAAGACAATCCATTAAAAAAAAAATTAAGAGATGGCTCTGAACTACAAAGTTAGCTTCCAGATCAGAACTTCTCAAAGCTCAAAGGTGCATGGCTCTAGGGTTTAAAACAAAATAGAAATGAAATGTTAATAATTTTTCCACTGCATTCCTCAAGGCAACTCTCCTAGGCTAATGTATTTCAGTGGATTTAAAGGATGTGTCCCAGTTTTCCTACTGAAATGAATTCTTTTTAAATCTTTCATACATTGCCATGTATGCAAAAATGAAAGAGGTCTAGTAATGCACAAAAAGCAATGCACAGAAAGCAATGCACAAAAAGCAATGTACAAAAAGATTAATTAAACCTAATTAAAGGTATTGCTTTCACAGACCGATAGAAAAGCAATCAGTCCATGTCATCAAAACAATTTGCATGACAATGATCTTCTATTGTTATTGTCCCATGCTAGGCCCCCCCTTCCCTGCTTTTTTTAACTGCCTGAATCACTGTGGAGCAGCAGGTATAGGAGTCCATTTGCATTAATTAAAGGAGATCTATACTCTGTAGTCCAATTTAGTTGACAAGCAGATTTAGTGAAATACCAGTAATATAATCTCTCTTGAACTTACTATTTTTAATGAGAATTTACTGTTCAGGTGGCCCTTTTTCAGGTAGAATCTAACACATGAAAGGTTTCACACAATGCTTGCTGGTTATTTTCTTCTCATTAATACATTTGGATGTATGCCTTCACAAATAAATATCCTACTTAGATCTAGTTATAATGATGTACGCTTTCAAAATATCCATACATTTCAAATCTCACCTAGTAACCCTCTCCCTCAGAAATGTTTTGCATTAAAATTAATGCCAACCTTTGTGCAAGACTCTTCCCCTCCCCCTACATTATTTAAAGTGATGTTGCAGTATATAATTTATATAACATTTGTGTGTTGCTGTATTTTAACTCTGCCTGTGCAGTGTTCCGAGCTTTACTTGGCTTTAGTAATGGAGGTGGGTTGCACAGGAGGCTTAAGAAATAAATATATTTATAACAACTGCTACAGGGCTTGGTCCTACAAACACTTAGTGAGTAACTTTACTTATGTGAACAGGCCCAATGGGGAGGGGGGATTTTGCACCCCCATTTTAAATCACCATGTGGAGAGGATCCCTATACGTAGATCTGATGCCCTTTGGCCCTCTCTGCCCCAAAAGAGCTGGTCAGCTGCCACCACACTACCACCACCCCTCTGCCGGACTCTGAGGAGGCTTTTCCACTGGTTCAAGGATCCACAAATGGAATGGGAGCAAGCACTGCATAGAAGGCACATCATCCCCACACAGGCCAAGGAGACATTACCTGTGAAAGGCTATACAGCCAGCTGGATGGAGCTGTCTTACCATCCCCATAGATCCTGCAAAATGAGAATCCTCCTTTAAATGGAGTCCTGGGGGCAGCTGTGGCCAGGTGAGGCATGGTAAAATAGGTTCCCCAGGAGCATTCTACATAGGGGTCCTGCAGCCTGTTCTGTGAAGGGGGAACCTTCCGATGGAATGATGGGGAAACAGCCAGAAAGGAATCTGTGTGGAGTTTTCTTCACCATTCTAGGGGCTTTGCTGCACCCTTTGACTTTAGTGGCACTGCTCAGGTGAGCTATGAACTGAGTTTGTAGTTTGTATTTTCCTCCAGTTGCAGACCATATTAGGAGACCAATACCAGACAGGGTCAGGGTCACATATCCACTGACTCCTTGGACAGCCCTCTTCCTTCTTGGGATGATATCCTAATCTGATAAGAGGTTAGTCTTACTTGAATGTGAGTCACTTCCCCTTTCACCCTCCAAAGCCCTCACAGGTTCCTGAAGCCATGTCTACACTACAAAATTATGTCAATTTAACTTACGCCAGCATACAGCCACCGCAGTTATTTAATTGCTTGTGTGTGTGTCTACACTTGGCTCCTCATGTCGGTGGTGCACATCCTCACCAGGAGTGTTTGTATCAATTGTATTTTCAGTGTGCAGCATTAGGGGACGGCTCCTAAAAGCCAGCAACAACCAACGTAACCAATGCAGTGTCTACACTGACACTGCGTCAACGTAACTACATTCACCATGACTCTATGCCACTCGAGGAGGGGGTGTTATTAAGTTAGCATAAGGGGTACTTACATCAGCAGGAGCCAAATTTAAGTGAAGACACTTCCACAGCGAGCTCGACACACGGCAGCTTACGTTGACTTAACTGTGTAGTGTAGACCAGGCCAAAGACTGCATATCTTGATCACTGTACCTTTGTTAGGTGTCTTGTTAGGGAGGAGAGGGATGGACAGACTTCAGTAAATGAAGGACATCTATGCTAAAGTCTAAAGCTTCTGGGATTTATTATAGCTGCTCTGACTCTAACCTTAAATACTCTGTGTAAGGGAAGCTACCTCCTGATCACCCCCTTTGGGTATGTCTGCCCTGCAAAAAAAGACCTGCACCAGCAAGTCTCAGAATCCAGGCCAACTGACTCAGGCTTGAGGGGCTCACACTACAAGGCTAAAGATAGCAGTGTAGCTGCCCCCACTTGGGCTGGAATCGGGCTCACTCCAGGCCAAGCAGGAATGTCTACACTGCTATTTTTAGCCCTGTACTGCCAGCCCCGCATGCCTGACTCAGTTGACCCAGGCTCTGAAACTCACTGCTATGGGGTTTGTTTAGACGTGCCCTTTGTGTCCAGAGGTGGGTGTGCAGCACCCTGCCTCTGTTTCCTCTCTTCAGTCTTTCTCGTGGCTAACTGCCCCTGCACTCAGGGCTGGTTTAATAACAGAGGGAGCTGAAAACAATCCGCAGGCTCCCAAAATAAGGTCTATCGCCACTACACAAAAGTTCATGTTCATCTCTGGCTCTGATACCATACACAGCGCCATCCTTCTGTCCCCGTCTGCTCCTCTCAACGCTGCCATTGCCAGCCCTTTCTCAGCTCCTGGCTCTGGCTTGCTTCTCCTGCCAGACTCTCCCTGTTCTGAGGCAGAAGGCAGAACATGCCCTTCTACAGAGAGCTCCTCCTGGGTGTCTGGGAGAGAGGGGACCTCTGCTGCACCCTAAAGTACAGGGCTCCTGGTCCCAGGCCCTTAAAGGAACAGTGTCCTGGGTTTTTCTCATTCAACTACTAACTCCCTGGGACCGCTTCCTCTCTTTCAGCTTTGGACATTTCATGAGCCTTTGTTTGTTCCAGTGTTCCTGGAACAGGGTCTTTGTGACATGTAATAGGGTATGCTGTCCTTTAAGCCTAGAAGGAGCCCAGTGTCAGTGCAACTGCATCTATATTCTGTCTCTATGGTCCACCAAGGGCTCTCACTTTAGCCTTCTGGCTCTCAACCATCCCTTCCTTCCCTGCTCATTGCTGGCAGCTGGATGTCACTTTATCTCTGGCTTGGAACACCGGTAAGGGTTCTTTTAGTGATGAGGTTGGCATTCCTCCTTACCATTTCTCCTAGAAATTACTTTTCTTATCTTTATGACATGTCAGTGACCAAAAGTGAGAGGGTGGGATAGATTATTCTTTAATGACTTCTTCAAACATTTTTAAACACTGATTTTACCTCCGCATTCCCCTATCCTTTTTAGTCTGCCATTCTTTGATATCCATTGATAAATGAGGTGAAGCTACAGTGCCAATACAGATTTGCCCAGAGGAGAATTTGAACCAATGCTAGCCATTATTCTTTGCGCTTTGCAATGCTTCAATGTGGCAGAAACACTTTGAAACTCCAGACTGTCTCTGGACTATAGGGTGTCTTTTTGAAGGATAGCCTCTTCAGTCTGCATTTAGAAACTCAGACACTTTCCTCTGTCGAGTTTAAAATATCAAACCCGACACAACAGCAAAGACCATTTGTAATAAAGTTTTGTTTGTCTGGGACCAGAAAACCCCAAAGTAATATGAACCCTTCTCTGTCCTCTTTTTCCCTTCTAGGTTGTCTTTAGCATTTTCCTTCCAATTTAATAAAGAATTTAATTTCACAAAGATATTTTAGTGCTTTATCATTTAGGAGATGGGAAGAACTGACAAGAAGATGCTTAAGTGGACTGAACAAAGAGAAGTGCCAATAACTAAGAACATAAAAAGAGGAGATTATCTTGTAGGTGGCTCCATATTGCATAAGGATCTATAGACAGCAGGCATAGATTCTGGTATGGTAGCTAGAATCAGACTTGTGCTAATATACTTCTATTTCTCATTCCTTTGTTTATTTTGTCTTTTATCTCCATAAAATATTTAGCATTGTGAGGAACTGGAACACTGTTCTCATAAAAAGAAATTTATGACCAGTACATAGATGCACCTGCTGGTACTTTGGCTCTTACAAAAATAAAATAAGACAACTGAACTGCACATATTTGCTTTTGTTCCTGCCCATGTTATGCATTATAACAGTAACATACAGCACCTGCCAACTGCACCTATTTAGCAGCGTCTGTTATATCTTTTTGCAAAACGTAGCTTTTTTTTCCCACTTTGCACATTTATTTTGCTTCAGAAATAAAACATGGGAAAGAGTTAATTGTTTGAACTGTACTGCCTTGCCTAATTTAGACTATAAGATCTTTAGGGTAGAGATAGTAGGTTCAACCCATTGATGTATCCAGTCTTTGCTGGATGCAACCAGAACTGGGGGAACTGGTTGTGGCTCCCTGGTCTTGGGGGGGGGGGGGGTCAGGGAAGCCACTGTGGACCCCCAAGTAGTTAGAGCAGCATCAGGGCTGCTCTAAGCTAAACCCAGGCTGCACCAGCCTCTAATGGACCATCTGACAGTTGTGGACTGCCAGAGTGCAACACATTCCTCTTATGTAGGGGAAATCCCCAGTTGGCTGGTCACGGCATCTTTGTGCCCCCAGAGCAGCATAAAAGGGCCACAGTAGGACTCAGCATTGAGCCTTGTGTCTTCCTCTCTGTATGTGCGGTGCACTGACAGTGCTCAGTCAATAAAGTGATGTTAATAGTCACACAGTAGGAGACAAAATGTGAGCAAGAAGCATCAGTCAGAGAGTATCAGATTGCTGTACAACCACCCAAATAATGTGATATGCTACATAGACCAACCAAAACACCAACATGTACCATTGGGTAGCACAAAGACAGGAACAAGCCCTTTGAATCAGACACACTAAGATTTAAAAATGAGACATCCAGTCTTATAATAAAATAGTGAGATGAGATAAAGCAATTAGCCAAACAATGGTTCTTTGGTGGGGAAAATGGGGAGGCATTATTTTAATAGTCCCAAGTTTTATAATGGCCTGATATTTTTCAGCTGCTTCTTCAGATGTAGTGAGATTCAACAGAAGTTTTAGTCCTTCATGTATGAAAAGCAGTAATACACACAGTAAAATCAAATCAAAGATCCAAGAGAGTTATTTTTCTTCTATAATAGACTATTAAATACCAGAGAAAACAACAAATCACCCTCGTGGGGAGGGGGGCACTGGAGTTTCTAGAAGATAAATCTCCAGATGTTCTTACACTTGAATATTTCCATAGGGGCTGCAGACATGTCTGTCTTTTGCCCCTGAAACGGGCCCCATTAAGTGCTGCCAAAGAGATCCACATGAGGATCATTCACATTTCCATACATTAAAACATGCCAGCAGGGGTGTAGTTGCTTATCCCAGTCCTTCCTCTGCCCGCCAGGCAAGTCTGACTGTGACAGGCCTTGCTGTGTAAGGGCTTTCCAAGGCCACACATTCCCTGCACATGAACAGTAGCTCTTTACTAATCTCCTATATTTCAGGCCACAGAGGGTATCATCCTATCTGACACAGGCTCACTCAGTGGCACAGTTATCTGTGTCTAAGACCTTGTGTCCGTGGTGCAGTGTAAGTGACTGCACTATGGACATGCTGCTCAACATTAACAACAGTAAGTCTGTCCTTCAGGGAGAGAAAGCAGTGAGGGAGATGGATAATGGATTGATTTTGAGCTGGGTAATGGTGGCAACTGATTTAGGCATGTACTATTGATGAGGGCAATTGGCCTAACTTCACAAATCCAGTAAACACACTAAGAAATCTGTTATCTACAGCCAGGCATTCAGATACCACAGAATATGCTCCAAGGAGAAAGTCTGGGATATACACCTTAACACACTTAAAACCGCCTTCACCAGAGCAGGACATGCCACCAGAGAAGTAGATTGCATTATGGAACAGGCCACCCAAATATCCCAAGAGAACCTGCTTTGGTACAGAATTAATCGCCCCGACCACACACTCTTAGTTGTCACCTGCCAACCCACACTGGAACCCATACAGGGTATTATCAAACAGTAAACACTCATATTTGATGGGGACCACATCCTGAAAGAATTATTTTCTGAACCCCCTTTTCTGGCCTTCAAACAACTCTCCCAGTTCATCATCTCATCATCAGAAGCAAGCTCCCCAGAGACCAGGATATACCAGTTCAAAGCAGCACCAGACCCTGTCCAAACAACAGATGCAAAACCTGTAAACATATCTCCATTGCTATGATGATCAGCACCACCACAATACACCTTTCCAGATCCACAGGTCCTGCAACATGCCTATCACAATATGCAGTATACTTCATCCAGTGCACTAAATGCCCCAATAACAACTATGTGGGTGAAACCAGACAATCATTATGCTCTTGAAAATGATAAAAGCCAACAACACAGTATCACCTGTGTGGGAACACTTTTCACAAAGCAATCACTCCATATCTGATCTCTCAGGCCTCATCCTCAAAGGAAACCTGCACAACACTTTCAAAAGAGAAACTTGGGAGTTTAAATTCATAACTGCGCTAGACACTAAAAATCATGGACTGAATAGAGACACTGGATTTAAAGCTTATTACAACAAATTATAACCCACTAATCCCCCTTCCATGTTTTTTCTTCTTCACCACCCCGTCATGACTGTTAACAAGCCACTTCCCCTTGAATGGTCTCTTGAAATATGTATTAACTACTTATATTAAACAATCTGTTCCACCTTGTATTTAGCTGTGACACCCTGAGCTCCTCTCCCAGAGCTCTGTGTAAGCTCGAAAGCTTCTCTCTCTCATGAACAGAAGTTTTCTCCAATAAAAGATACAACCTCACCCAATTTGTCTCTCTGATGGAAACTAAAGATTTTTGGTGAACTGGTGCGCCACTGCATTTTTCACATATAATCTCAAATGCCTTGAATAGTCAAAGTACTTAATGACCTGCTTAACTTTAAGCATGTGCTTAAGTCATATTGATTCCAATTGGACATAAGTAGATGTTTAAGTGCTTTGCTGAATCAGGGCCAAGGTCTGTAGGACAGGGATTCTAATATAGGTAACATTCTCTGCTATTGGGCCTAAACCGTTATCACTAATCAAGGCGAAATGGGCATTCTCACATGCATACAGAATATTTCCTATTTTGGCCACGATGGATTATAATATTCAGCTCTTATATAAGATCGTGTCATTAAAGAGATGGCCCAACCAAGCCATATGTCCTGAAGGAAAATACCAAATGGGCAATGCTCATTTTGTCCTTCTGAGCCAATGTTCACTCCAAGCAGACAGATAACAGGGAGTCAGGTTTAGGGATTCGTCTTGTCATGTCCTCATACTGCTTTCTGACACATCCATGTGCATGCCATTGTCTGACCACTGCACTCCGCCAGGTCACCAGAAGAGCATTCACATTCAAGCAGCTGGCATCACAGGAGATGCTTCGTATTCTGAGGCTCTCTGCCGCAGCCACAGGTATCATCACTTCTCTAGACTGGGCCAACTCCAGTGCGCTACTGATTAAGGGAAGTCCAGGGTTGATCTGCACTGGGTGGTAGGTGCTCGACTGGTGGGAGCCAGAGCACACAGGCTAGCGCTAGAGGGTCGTTCTCTACTCTTGTTTGCCATAACTGAACCCTTGTCTGTTTGGGTGACAATGTTTTGGGCTTAATGGTGGCAAGAAAACTTTGTTGTGACTTCAGTCAACTCAGCATCAGTGTTATGTAGCCGAGCGGATGTCTTGGATCTGTGCATTGCCTTGTGCATTTGACTCTGCAAGCAACTACCCAGCACGTATCAGGAGGAGCAATACCTGAGAGGATGAAGAGGTTGTGACGTGGGTAGGCTTAAGGCATCCTGTAATATAGCAGCAGGCAGTGTTTAGGGAAGGAAGAAGCAGAGGCATCAGAAAATCAATGGAGAGTCTTAGCAGAGAGGGGAGCCCAACAGTGGGAAGTCAGTGAGGCATCTTTTCCTTGGGAGGCAACAGGGAAACTAGTAAGGAGTTCAAGGGACAAGAGTGCATTGGGCAATGAGAAGTATGATCTGTCCAGAAGCAAAGGCAGGAGAGAGAGAGCATGGGAGCCATTAGAGAATCTCCCACCTCCAATTTCCGATTTGGTGTGAGCAATTGCAAGCTGCTCTGAAAAACTGCTTGGCTTTGGAGAAAGGCTTTTTTTGTCCAGGTGACTGTAGGATAAATCCAGTACACTTCGAGTGGAGTTAGCTCACATTAGCTGCATTACATCATCAAAATACACCATCCTAAAAACGTTTAACTGACTGGAACATTAAGTTTGCTTTCACCCCTAAGGAAACCTTTTGCTATAAAGATGCTGAAAACTCCAGGCCTGGTCTGTCCATATACATTTGTTCATTGCCATAGATTTGGGGTTACTTTGACTCAGCTACACCCTCATAAGGGTTTGGATCAAATACATCCTCAAAATTACAAAATATGACCCAGAACCTGCAAATTCTCATTCTGACATGCTGCTTCATTGGTATTATTGTCCCATGAGCAAAGATTACTCCTGTGAGAAAGGGATTTCAGGGCTAGTCTCTATGCTGAGGTACTTTCAGAAAGATGAGAAATAGGTTCATCTCAAGAAGATCTCTGTACTAGCTGCAGCTTAATGTGAAACACTTAGATGAACAAAGACTAAAGAAAAAGAAAAATCTACCTGTGAGTTAAACAACAAGAAAATGTTACTAGTGAGTATTTACTTACCCGCCCCCTCAGTTTATTTGCCTAGAAATGTGAATCATTTAAGGCCAGATTCTGATATGTTTACTCTGTTTAGTAATCCCACTGACTTTAGGGGGTTATTCATGAAGTAAGGTACTATTCAGCATGAGTAAGCACATCATAATCTTAAAAGTTAATCACGTAGGGTCAGATTCTTTCACTCATACACCCACTGAGCAGCTCCTTTGTATGCAAAGAGTCCCAGTGAAGTCATTGTATGAACTGTGGCAAAAAAAATTTTCAATTTATTATGCAAAAATATTGATGCTTTTCAGTTAAAAAAAGACGAGCCATCAGTATTACAGTAATACATGGATTATTTCATTGGAAAGCTGACAGCATATAGCAGCACAAACACTTTGATAAAGAAGATTATGCCTTTTCTTTTTTATTTCTAAAAATTGTGGCTAATTCCTGCTTTGATCAAACATTTAATTCACATTTATATTTAAAGAAATTATATTTTAAGAACATGCACTTCTGCTCATTCCCTCTTCACTCATTAAATTCTTCTGGGTTAAGGCCAGTAATGTTAGGGAATTGTTGTAGGCCTATCTGAAGAAATCAGTCTTGATGGATTTGAAGGAGGGTTTAGTTACTGGGAGGATTTGGAATCAGAATTCCCAGGAACTTTTTACCCTGGTTGCTTTCTTCTTTTCTTTCCCGCTCTCAAGTGAAAATGTCATGAGTTCTTTGGTTCTGGAATGCCATGTTCTTGTCCTTGGAAATATACTTCACAATGAATTCTCTTCTCAAAGGAAGCGGTCAGTCTCTAGAGAAGTTTCGTGTTTTCAAAATGCCATTTTGTGAATATTTTAATGAACATGAATACTATACACAGCGAATCTGTGGCATGTGCAGCCAGCAGCACTGAAAGCCTTCAATGCCAGACATGCTTAAGTTTGCAAAATGAGACTACCCATGTGTCACTGACTGTGGTTCAAATAGACTATGGCACCTTAGTGGCAAACGGAATCAAAATCAGATCAGTTTTGGTGACATGTCTCAGAGCCATGTGAAAGGTAACCACATAAAAAAATAAAGTATATTAGAAATATTATTTAAACATAACTTGGGTAATGCAGATGGCGACTTGAATACACAAGCTTGAAAAACTTACCAGCAGGTGTTACGGTAGTTTTCGGTGCTGGAAGTAAACTCCTGCGGGGAGTTGCTGTGCTGGTTGATACCTGCAGTGCAGTCCTACTGGTCCCCTTGGGTAAATCTTTAGAAGGCACAGATGCCTTAGGAGGGGTTTGCTCTTCACTGCCAAAGTTTGAACCTGCAGGAGGCCAAAATTGCACTAATTATAACTTCATAAAAAATGTATGTAAGTTCTGGAGCATAGACTGAACTCATGTTTACAATTATAACCTATAAAGGCATATTCTCCTCATTACTCAGAGGAGTAATGGCTCTGTTACATATATATTTCTCCCAATGCAACCGGTTATTCACAGGTAAAGGATTCCCAATACTGAATTTCTATTATGTTAAGTCTAGGCTGCTTTTAGGGCCTGATTCTGATAGCACTTACTACCGGCCTCCTTAATGCTTACTACTGTAAGCATTTTTGCTTGACTACTGGGCATGGAGTCACCCATGTTAGTAAGCAGTGCCTCTGGTATGTAAGATCAGAGCCAGAAGGCTTAGAACCTTGCAAAATCAAGTCGTTAATCAGCAACGGTTTGTTACAATCAATTCTTCTGATCTTATACAGAAATTTGAATGATAACATGAAAAGAAAAAATTTCTTTAATCAGCACATCCTTTTCAATGACATTCTCATATTTAATCTAAGGTTGCCAAGGTTTCCATTTGATACAGACCTTTCAAAACCCCTGTATGTGTTCATTTGGCTTTCCTGTATTTGCCACCTAAGAAATAATCACATCCTATGCTCCTTGCAGATATAAGGAAATCAGTTTTTTTTCTACATTTAAAAAAGTAACAGTGGAGTGTCTTCTTATCTATTAAGTAGAAAGCCGAAGCGGAGTGAGAGATTACCGCATGTTTGGACTTGAACATTTGCAGGAATATAGAAGCATTTGCTTGAAAACTGAGCACAGACACTGGCAAAAAAAAGACACAGAATTTCACAGAAAGGCTATAATTTTTATTTTCATTATTTTAAACAGAGAGGAATAAAATGCTATTTAGGTATGGCCTGTAGGGAAATGATAACATTATTAAAATAGCTAGCATGCCAAAGTCTTCAGGCTTTTTAAGATGTAGGCTTCTTATTCATGCATAAAGAGACTCTCTTCATTTTCTTTTTGAACATCTTAGGATCTGTTATAAAAAAGGTGCACATTTCAAAAAGAAAAGCACCTTTTCTGATAAAAGGAAAAACTGTATCACCCAGCTTTGAAAAAATACCTTAAGGTTTGCTGTCCCTTTAAGGTGGCTTGCGTGCACGTCTTAAGTTAAAGGAGTGTGCCTAAAGTCTACACGAATTGCTACAAACACATTTAAAAGACAAGGTGGGTGAGGTAATATCTTTTATTGGACCAACTTCTGTTGGGGAGAGAGACCAGTTTTCGATCCACACAGAGCTCTTCTTCAAGTCTGGGAAAGGCAGAAGGAGCTCTGTGTGGCTCGAAAGCTGGTCTCTCTCACCAATTAAAGATATTACCTCACCCACCTTGTCTCTTTAACATCCTGGGACTGACACAGCCGCAACTACACTGCATACTACAAACACATTTGACCTTTACTAAAATAACAAGCTACATTACAAATTCAAATTAAACCCTCTACTGTATCTGAATGGGAGCAGAAAAACCACAAGCATGTATCATCCATGCACATAATATCCCTAATACATTACACAGCTATGTTGCTTCAGAATTACAGGAATTTTTCACTAGTTTAACAAACGTTAAAGATTATGGAGCTAATTCTCTGCTGGCAGAACTCCACTCACTTCAATGAAGTTACACCACCAGGAAATTTGGCCCAACCTGGGTAATGTCCACTGCACACAATGTGTGCATGCCGAAGGCTCTCCTGGATGTTAGTGATATTTTATTGGGCATGCTCTCATTTAATCATTTAACCACATGCTGCTAAAATTATTAACTGTTCTTTGAAATGTGCTCACCTAGCTGATTTGGGATGATTTTTTTTTAAGTATAGGAATTACCTCAAGAGGAAATATTTATTGTTATTTGCAGAGATATACAACTCAAATGTCCTTTTACTGAAGCCTCATATGCCTATCTTTTATTCTCTTATGTGAAATTTATTATACAGAGAATATTTCAATTTAGAAATCTGGCTAGCTTCCAGCACGGAAGCAATTCTTCTGTCTGAAGCATGAGGTGCCAAGGGAAGCTATATAATCTATTCTGAGAGATCTTGCATTAAAATTATTTATTTATATATATTCAGGTTTTTTAGTATGAAGTGCAGCTGGCAACAAAAAGCCTTGCCCTTTGAAACACAACGGAATAGGGCCAATAACTAAAGGATAATTACAGGCTGAATGGAAAGCCACCTGAAATGTGATGTGATCATATACAGTGAAACCCCCCTATAACACAATGTTTGGGGTCCAAAAACTTAGATCGCGCTAAATGCGGAGTCGCGGTATAGCGGGGTTTGTCAGTGGTCCCCAACGCGGTGCACTGATGTGTGCCGCCTAGTGCCCCTAGTGCCCAGCAGGGGAGAGGAGCCGCAGTTCCCCGCCTCCGGGGACAGAGAACTCCGGGGCTGTGGACGCCGGTTCTCTCTGTCCCCGGCAGGCGGGGAGCCACAGCTCTTCTTGAAGCGGGAGAGAAGCCGCGGCCCCGCACCTGCCCGGAACAGAGAGCACCATAGCCCGCAGCCCCGGAGTTCTCTGTCCCCGGCAGGCGGGGAGCCACAGCTCCTCTTGAAGCCGGAGAGAAGCCGCGGCCCCGCGCCCACTGGGGACAGAGAGCACCGGCGCCCGCAGCTCCGGAGTTCTCTGTTCCCGGCAGGTGCGGGGCTGCAGCTTCTCTCCCCTGCCATGGTGTTGGGGATCATTGGTACAGTACAGTACCGTATTATACCTTAAAGGGGAGCCAACCTGTGATCGTGTTATATGCGATTTAGCGTTATGGCGGGGCGCATTATTGCGAGGTTTGACTGTACCAGGTATCCAGAAATGCCCAGTACCTGGAGAGTGATGTTTATGCCTATGGACATTTCCTGTCACATAAACGGTTGTGCAGATAATAGAACAGAAGAGGAACAAATACCCTCAGAATTTTTTAAATTATTTGTTCTGTTATTCATCTTTTAATAAAGAGATACTAAATTCTTGAGGATGTCAAGTTGAATGGCAAGATTTAGAGATCCAATGTACCACGCTGAGGCCATTGTTTTACTTAAGGAATAATACATCTCATCTTGCTGTTTACCCAAATATGAAGTCTATACACATGTGAATGTGTGTGGGAATACATGTGTGCACACAGACACACGTATGTTTACATAATCTCAAGGCTGTTCCCACTGATGTCTCTGGGGACAGGATTGGGCCCTCATTGAATCATTCGAGCAGCAGGGCTGGAATTCCAGCTTGCTACATACATTTCCGGAATGTTCCTTTTCTTTTAAGCTAACATTCTAAGCAGAGAGTAAATTAAACCCCACTACTCCTCACCTCCTGAGAGGAGACTAATAGTTTCATTTAACTCAGTGCAGCCACTTACCTCGCGGAAGCAAATTAGATAACGTGATGACGCCTCACTTAACAATTTTCACTCAGTCATGACAGCACGTTTCCATCTATGGCCCACGAGTAACTCAATATTATTTGCACTCTTAAAATCTTCCTATTCCTTATTTTTTTACTAAAAAGAATATACAGAAACAGCAAGATGTGCAGATTCATGAAAGGTGTTCCATGGGATTACATTGCTGTAAGATCCATCCTTCCTTGCCCACTCCTCTTTATTCTTTGCCCTCAATTGTTGTGTCATGTGTAAAACTTAAGCCATGTCTACACTTACAAGCTTACAGTGGAACCGCTGTACCGATACAGCTGAGCTCTCCCGTCGACATAATAAAACCAGCTCAGTGAGTGGCAGTAGCTATGTTAGCGGGAGATGCTCTCCTGCTGACATAGCACTGTGCAGATTATGCTGGCAAAATTTATGTCACTCAGGAGGGTGGTTTTTTCACACCCCTGAGCAACAAAAGTTTTGCTGACATAAGTGCTAGTGTAGACATGGCTCTTCTATGAGCTCTTCTATGAAGCACCTGGTACATCTCGTGGGTGCTATAAAAGAAAAATACACATATATTGTTCTTAATTATAGACCAGCATGATGATCTTGCGGGAGAACACTTCCTGAGTATTAACAACCTGCTGAGTGACTAACGGCCTTCTGCTACACTCCTGGTTATTGACTCCTTACTGCAAGTCGTTGATCCCCAAGGATTCCTTCTTCTCTTTCTGTGAAAAAACATGTGGAAGATGAACAGATTTATGAGCCATCTGGGGAGTCATGGCTGCACCCCATCCATCCTTCTACAGTGCAGGGCATGTGGATATATGAAAAGGCCAGAGGTGGGCCAAATAGTGTAGGCTAGGGATTTAAATGAAACGGTGAATCAAAAACAGGTTCCCAGCCTGATACACAGATAACAGGCTCTGTGCCTCACAGTTCCCTACCCTCATTCTAGCAGCACAGTTAGCAGATTGGTTAGATTTCTGTTAGTCTTTAAAAGCAGCAGGTTTTTTTGCACATACCAGTAGTTCCTTTATTTTTTTAAGTTACCAAATACCAAATGAAAAAAAATTAAAAAGCACGAATAGTTACATACATTTTTTAGGCAAAAAAGTCACTGGGATTTTTAAAAAATCCTTTGCTTAACTTGAAAGAAATTCAATCATTTTGCCAAGGGAACATGTCGCTTTGCGCAAATCTAAGTCTGAGCAGAGTTCCATTCTTGAACGGTAAACAGTGCAGAAGATTTTGATACAGAAGATTTTGCATGCAAGACTGGCCAATGGCGAGTGGGCTAGCATAGTGACAGCCTTCTTTTTCTATATTTGTTAGTGTCCTACAGCCTCTTTCTGTCAGAGAACATGGGCAGGTGCTGTCAAAAAGAGGCCTGTTTTTGGCAATATTTTGAACTTTTTTGTTTTATTGATAAATAAAACATGAGAAGGTACAAGAGTATTTGGAGCCAGTCCTCTTCTATGGCTCAGTGTCTCACAAGCTGCAACGTGAAGACTCTTAAACTGCGTACGTTTCCGGATCTTCACAGTAGGTCAAGCATCAAACTGTTTGGCAATGAGCTGGGAAATGTTAGTTACCTGCTGCAGCTATAATCACACCCAAGAGGGAAACACAGAGAACGCGTCTGCATACATGCATGTTCAGTGACGCTCTCACATTCATCCAGAGCAGTAGCCGAGACCTTTCTGTATTAACATTTCAGACACTACTTGATGTAAGTTTAAAAACAATATAAAGTATGTCTATAGGCAGGATACCACATAATAAATCGTAACACTACTTAGCACTTATATAGCACTTGTCATCCATATATCTCAAAGTACTTTACAAATAGGGAAAATTAGGCACAAAGGGGTCAAGTGACTTGCTCAAATTCACACAGCAGGTCAGGGGCAGAGATGACTATAGAAAGCAGAGAAAAATCATGATCATCAGAATGATTTAAAGAGGAACATTCACCTGCGACATTTTGGCCTGATTTTCTATCTGGGCTTTACCAGGTTACCCTCTGGTGCCCACAGTTTTGCTACAACAAATATTTGTAGGTGCAGTTTTGCATCTATGATTATTTCTGGGTGTAGCTCAGGTCATTTAAGCACTTTATTTGCAGACCCAGTCTGGTGCTTAGGGTATGTCTATACTACCCGCTGGATCGGCAGTCAGTGATCGATCCAGTGGGGGTCAATTTATCATGTCTTGTCAAGACATAATAAATCAACCCCAAGCGCACTCCCGTCGACTTCTGTACTCCACCTCCACGAGAGGCGCAGGCAGAGTCGATGGGGGAGCGGCAGCCGTCGACTCACAGCAGTGAAGACGCCGCGGTGAGTAGGTCTATGTACGTTGACTTCAGCTACATTATTCATGTAGCTGAAGTTGTGCAACTTAGATCGATCCCCTTCCCCTCCCCCACAGTGTAGACCAGGCATTAAGATGCTTCACTGACCTAAACTGTACCTGCAAATAATTACAAGGAGAATAATGGTGGTTAGCTTTGGAAAATCTAGCCTTCTCCTCCCAATGAAAGGTATGTCTGCAGTGTTACTGGACCAGAACCATGATGTCCTTTGAGACTTCTTCACAAGTAAATAAGAGTGTCAAACCGTGCAGATATGAAAATGCAAAAAGCAAGACTCAAACCATTGAGACCACATCAGAGAACAACAAATGGTTATACTGTGACATGCTGCATAACTCAATGGGAAGGAAAATACTTCTTATCCAGTAACCATGGTCACTAGGAACAACATAATAAGGTTTCAAAGATTACAGAAAAGATGTTATGATAACTTAGAGTCAATGTCTGGTGCTCTGAGTAATAGTCTGAGCAGGAAAATCCCTAAACCATTGTGAATAAGCCAGTGACGTTTAAAACAAAAATACAGCAACATATTTCACTAGCATAGCTCATTTTCCCATACTTTAATTATTAAACTGCCTTCTTTACTTGTGATTTCTTCCATATACCTTGGCAATCAATTTGTATACTTTAATGATAAGCTGCATAATGTGTCAGTTCACTTTCATATTACATTAATTTAGCAGTCTTCTTTTCAGTTCAGTCTTGTTTAATTATTGATGCATACAATTCCTTTTACATATCCACTTTCATACTTTTCCACTTGATCTGAAGCTATATAATTGATCAAGAAACATAATATGAGTGCATACTAGTCCATAAGGGTTACTATGCTGGAACAAAGTTACCATTATAGAACAGATTATTAGTCCAGCTATTTCGCGTTTGCAGGCTGCCAATATCTGATATTTCAGAAAAAGGTGTAAATCCCTCAATGCATCAGGTCAACTGTGTAATGGATCATTGAGAGTAGTGATGAGGTGACAGATTTCCAATCTAGCACATGATCGGTTCAAACCAAGAGGCATGAAGATTGATATTCATAGTATATTTTTTTAACCTAGTTGAAAATGTTTTTATTATTGCACTTTATTTTACTGACTTCAAAGTGTATGTTTGTTCCACATTAAACTGAACTAACATATTTTACCAATGAACTGTATAATATGATGACTGTAGTGTATTGTTTGTCTACAGACATTCACACACACACAGGTCAGAATTTTAAAAGAGCACAACACTGAAAATTGGAATCTGATT
The DNA here is from genome assembly GCF_016161935.1 of Mauremys reevesii. Classification (NCBI taxonomy): domain Eukaryota; kingdom Metazoa; phylum Chordata; order Testudines; family Geoemydidae; genus Mauremys; species Mauremys reevesii. Next base: position 51,092,638 of record NC_052623.1, on the reverse strand, counting down.
TTCAAAAGAGCTCAACCTATTTAGGCACCAAATAAGTAACCAAATTTTCAAAAGCTCTCAGTCAGCACATGGTGTCACAACAGGGTGCTGAGTGCCCTTGAAAACCTAGTGCTAATTTTGGTTCCTAAATTGGAGCTGAGTTTTTTGAAAATTTAGGCCCAGTTGGGGCTCCTGAACAACTGGCAATCTGACCATGTCCCCACATTAATAAAACATATCACAGTTTAATCTGAAAAGTCTGGTGTGTTTCTAAACCATTGAAATGCAACACAAGAAGAGAAACACTTTCAGTTACTCTATTTCTATTTTACAAGTGTACATTTATATAATTTATTTGGCTTTCCCAACACAGACCTACACAGAAATAAAGAAGGAAAAACCTCAACTGTACGTATCAAGTGCTGATCCTGCAACTTGGTTTGTGTGGGTGGACCTCTGCACCTGCACAGACCATCTTGCAGGATTGGGGCCTTTCTTTGATGGAAACTGTAAAGCCCTCAAATACTTCAGTAATGAGAGTGGTATAAGCAGACATAATGATTATGTTAGTGCCATATAGATTGGGGTTCTCAAACTAGGGGTCGAGATCCCTCAGGGGGTCACCAGGTTTTTACCTGGGGTGTCGCGAGCTGTCAGCCTTCACCCCAAACCCCGCTTTGCCTCCAGTATTTATAATGGTGTTAAATATATTAAAAAGTATTTTTAATTTATTAGGGGGGTCACACTCAGAGGCTCGCTATGTGAAAGGGGTCACCAGTACAAAAGTTTGAGAACCACTGATATAGATGGTGCCTAGGGGTGCTGTAGACCATAAAGCCAGTTTGCTAACTTGCTATATTGCATAATGTGTTTTCTTTATTGGTTTGATTCATGTTATTTTGTTATCATATCCTAGTATTATTGAGTCATCTTATTTTCTTGAATTTTGTTTATGTTGAATTTAGTACATACTATTCATAATAGTTATTCATGGTTATTCGTGGCTGTAACGCAAGCAACCTACAGGCCTATATCCTGTATGATTACCTAGAGCAAGTCAGTATGAGTGTTTGCAACCTTTGGCATAGATAAATGGCCGACCAGTCGCCCACCTTTACTTTGGGGAAATGCATGGGGAACCAAACAAAGAACTGAATCTGTTTACCTTAGGTCTGGAGCAGACTGGTAACCGCAGGGCACACCGCAGAACGTGGAAGTCAGAAGTAAGGCCAAGGGTAATGGTTCGGGAATGAGATAATCGATATTAATACATAAGAATATATGTCAGAACATGTTAACCTAGAGTAAGTGTACTCGAAGATTTATTTGGGTGAGGAAATAAGATTTGGGCATGGTAGGTTGGGCCAGGATTAAGGCAGTGTAGGACCCTATAAAAGGGCAGGCTGGTCGCTTTTTCCTATCTTCTATCAAGCTATCAGCTCAGCTTTCCAATACAGCCTAGCTACTCAACACTCAAGGCTCGGGCATGCCAGATACAAGGCTGGTCCTCTGCCTCCCACTACCAGGTCTTCAGGGAAGGGTGTGAGCATGCCAGCTTAAGTAGTCTTTTAGAATAGAGATGTTACCACCAGGGGTCATAGAATTGTATTACTTCTTTGTGACTCTGTGTTCAATAGCATGTATTGTTCTTTCATTCATATTAATAAAGTTCTTATCAATTTAGTATTGTCCTCAGCGTAAGTTGTCCTTGCCACACAACCTGAGAGTCCTCTCACGATATTGAGCTCTCTGTGTTCTCTAACCCTGTAGCCTGAATTGGGACAAAAACCTAAAATATCTTCTGATCAGACCAGAAATTTTGGCGAGCCATAGTAAACAAGCCCATAAATTCAGGTTAACAGCGCCTTTGCCAGCCAGCACCCCCTTCATGGCTGTGGGTAGTACAATGGCAACTTGGCCTCAGTTTCCCCACTCCAGCAACAAGTCATTTGGCCCCATGCTGGGTGGCTTCCCTTTATCTGGCTGGGTCATTTACACTCTGTTTTCTTCCAGGGCAATAGAGTCGGAAAGAAAAGGAGCCCAATGACCCTAATGAAGAGTTGATAATATCAGGCCCCTGCAGAGTCCTGACCCCTTTCGCTCCAAGCGGGGGGTACCTATCCCCTTTGCTAGGGATCACATGGAAACAAGGCCTGCCCACTCCTCTGGGGTCCAGCCAGGCAATCTGTGTTAAGCAGCTGGGACCAGTTCGTTACATTCCCTTGCTACCTCCTAGGGCTGCTTCCTACTTTGCCTCTCTGGAGGCGTTTTCCAGGCTCATATTCTCTGATTTTCCCTCTCTGACTTCCTAGCCAGCTTCCTGCCAGTCTACTACTGAAAGAGTCTCACGGAGTAGTCCCTCGGTCGCTCTGGCAGCCACTCCTCTTCTTTGATCACAGATCCATAGATTCCAAGGCCAGAAGGGACCACTGTGAGCATCTAGTCTGACCTCCTGTATAGCACAGGCCACTAGGGTAACCAGATAGCAAGTGTGAATAATCGTGACGGGGTGGGGGTAATAGGCGCCTATATAAGACAAAGCCCCAAATACCAGGACTGTCCCTCTAAAATTGGGACATCTGGTCACCCTACACAGAACTTCCCCAAAATAATTCCTAGGGCAGATCTTTTAGAAAAGCATCCAGTCTTGATTTAAAAATTGCCAGTGATGGCGAATCTACCACTACCCTTGGTAAATTGTTCCAATGGTCAACTACTCTCACAGCTAAAAATGTACACTTTATTTCTAGTCTGAATTTATTTAGCTTCAACTTCCAGCCATTGGATCCTGTTACACCTTTCTCTGCTAGATTGAAGAGCTCATTATTAAGTATTTCTTCTCCATGTAATTACTAACAGACAGTATCAAGTCTTCCCTTCAACCTTGAGTCTATCAGTATATGGCCTGTTTTCTAACCCTTTAATCATTCTTGTGGCTCTTCTCTGAACCCTCTCCAATTTATCAATGTCCTTGAATTGTGGATACCAGAACTGCACACAGTATTTCAGCAGTGGTTGCACCAGTGCCAAATACGGAGGTAAAATAACCTTTCTACTCCTACTCAAGAGTCCCTGTTTATGCATCCAAGGCTCGCATTAGCCCCTTTGACCACAGCATCACACTAGGAGCTCATGTTCAGCTCATTACCCACCATGACTCCCACATCTTTTTCAGAGTCACTGCTTCCCAGGATAAAGTCCCCCATTGTGTAAGTATGGCCTACATCCTTTGTTCCTAGATGTATACATTTTACATTGAGCCATTTTAAATCACATTGTTTGCTGGAGTCTATTTTACCAAGCAATCCAAATCTGCAGCCTTCTAATCGCCCAGCAGTTGCTGACCCAGCAATTACCGGCAGCTAAGGAAACAGGTAGCCTACTTGTTAACCTCTTGGTGGCTGTGGTACAATGGGGCCTATACCCTATGGCAGATGGGTCTAAAACCAAACCCCAACCTAAACATGCTACAGGTTTTTTGGGCACTAAGTTTTTGAAATCTAGATCCAAATTTTGTGGCTTGGGCCCATCCCCAGTGTCCTTCTTATGTATTTGTTACAAACACTGCTGACCAAGGTCAGTATTTCATTACTTGGTAAACTTTCTATGTACTTTGGTGGCAGAGATGCATATAACTTGCTGACTGTAAAGCAGAGTTATATAACACATTTAATTTGGTCTCATTTACGTAACTGGCAAAACAATGGCATGTAATAAAATCACTTAATACTTTACAGAAGAGCTTTAAATTTCAAGTGGCACATTTAACAGAATGTACGCATTTTGTAAAGGGACCTGCTTTGTAGAAACTATTCCCACTCCTGTTCTACTTGGGATGTTGCTGAGTGACGTTCAGATGACATTGGTTGTGCTGTAGTCCATACCAGGCAGACCATGAAAGAGCAGAATCATAGAAATGCAGGGCTGGAAAGGACCTTGAGAGGTCATCAAGTCCAGCCCCCTGCACTGAGGCAGAATAAAATAAACCTAACCCTACCCTAATAGATGTTTGTCTAACCTATTCATAAAACCCCCCAGCGACAGGGATTCCACAGCCTCCCTTGGAAGCCTATTCCAGAGCTTAACTATTATTATAGTTCGAAAGCTTTTCCTAATATTTAACCTAAAATTCCTTTGTTGCGATTAAGCCCCTTACTTCTTGTCCTACCTTCAGTGGACATGGAGAACAACTGACCACAGTCCCCTTTATAACAGCCCTGAACATATTTGAGTCCCCCCTCAGTCTTCTTTTCTCAAGACTAAATATGCCCATTTAACCTTTCCTCAGGGGTCAGGTTTTCTAAACCTTTTATCATTTTTGTTGCTCTGCTCTGGACTCCCTCCAATTTGTCCACATCTTTCCTAAAACATGGCACACAGAACTGGACACAGTACTCCGGCTGAGGCTTCACCCAGTGAGTATAGCGAGACAATTACCTGCTGTTTCTTACATATGACATCACTGTTAATACAATCCAGAATGATATTAACCTTTTTTGCAACTGCATCACATTGTTAACTCATATTCAATTTGTGACCCAGCTCCTTTTCAGCAGTACTACCACGCAGTCAGTTATTCCCAATTTTGTATTTTATTATAACGCTATACAGATATTGCATTCAACCATGATAACATTGTCATTACCTACCCCAATTGCAAGCAAGATTGAAGGATACCAACATCCAGAACAAACATCTAATGGAGAACCTAAGTAAAGAACCCAGTGGCTTTTCTCTCCCATGGAAAATATGGTCCACTTTGAACCGCATCCACATACCACACAGTAGGTGCACTTACCTCGTCCAGAAATGATCATACCCTGGTGATATCTCTGCCATCCACTTCGTGTCACCAGAGACAATCAATTGGATCACTAACCTAAACTTGTATCGTCTAACATTACTGTTTTTAAGCCGCATGGAAGAAGGAAAAGATTTTTAGACTGTGTTCAGTACCCACCCTCTGAAAATCTGGCTTCTTTAAAGTATCTCAAGTTGGGCACCCAAAAACTGAGGCTGATCACTGATCACTTTTGAAAATCCTTCCCAAGGAATTTATATATGATTATGATCAAATTGACAAGAAGCACCCTCAAGTTATTACCATCATGATGAAATGTCTGATGAGATATTTTGAGAAACAGATGTGGTGAAGGTGAGAATGTTTACTTTTATTAACTGCAAAGAAAGAGGAGTAGCTGCTATATGCATCTTCTAGGGATATGGATGGGAATTTCTGACAGAATAGGAGATCAGCAGGGATCCTAGATATCCGTTAGCCACTGAAAAGTGAGGAAAAATGCGGAATTTGCATTTTTACAGAGAATCTTTAGTTTTTTGCATTTTATGAAAAAATAAAAACATATATTAACAATTAACTATATTTTACAGAAAGTACCAGTGTCACTTATTCAATGTGCACAATCTCCCCCTCTTGTGGTGGATTTTTGAATATGCTTTAAATTTGCACCGGAACCCCATTTATCTGATCTAATGGGGACCAGGGCCAGATCGGATAATAAAAAATTGGGATAATCAGGAGAATTGGCAAAGAGTTTTCTATCCCTTATTTTAAGATGTGGGGAAAGGGTACAGCTAAAAGGATACAACATTGGTAAAGGTGACCTGCCAATGGAGTTAGCTAAATTCCATCAGTTTTAGCAATGTGTGTTGGCGGCCCCATCTCACCGCACTAACACAGGGGCCAAGCAGCACCTTAACAACTGTCAGCATTTTAGGTTGGTAACATCCAGTCTCATTCCTGCCTGCCAGTTCCCAGAACGATGCTGATGATGTCAGCAAACATGGAACCCTGCTAGATCATGCAGCAAACACACACGTGTCTCTTTTCACTCTTTGGCACGGTGAGGCAGAATAGTGCATGCTGGGATATTACATTGTTATGGGGAAGGGAGCTGGCAGACTGGATGTCCTCGGATATAAAGGGTGGTGGGGTGGAGAGCCCACAAATGCATTTCAGATAATTAACTGGGTTTTATGAATTCCATCTTTTGAGACAGCTACTCATAATGAAGCTTTCATAAACTGTACTTTCTGTCAGGCACCTCACTATCACCAGGACGTTTCTTTTTTATTACTCTTTTAGGAAGGAACACAAGAGATACGCTGCTAGATCACAGATAGGAAAATGTTGCTATAGTGCACCGACTTCTGAGTGGGATCAGGAGACCTGTATTCTAATCCTGGCTGTGCCACTGACTCCCTGTGTTATGATATGTGCAAAGTACTATAGTTATCTTCCTCCTTCCCCTATATTAATTTGGATGATCTCAGAGGCAAAATGATGAGTCTTCAGACACTGTCTGGACCAAAGCATCAATCAAAGCACTGAGAAAAATCCATTACGTTCTGAAAGTGGCAATCATGCTTTCTTTCTCCTCATCTGTATTGCAGTGTATAACCTCGTACGGCAGACAGGCCGCTGCAACTGAGTGGTATTCCATGCACTACAGAAATGGCAGCTTTAATTGCACAAGCTCTTTGTACAGCCCTCCTCAGATTTTGCCATTTGTGTTTGGGAGCCTCATTAACTCTGGGTGTGCAGTGAGGCTTCTGAACCAGAGGCTGATAATGGACAGAGTCAGTACTGAGTGCACCTATGTCAAACAGAACATACAAGATCCTCACCTAAACTTTGGGAAGACAAGAGGCCATCCGCCTCTTCCTGGGTTGCTGCTGCCATCCCCTAACCTATTGTTTGTTCCTCGGTTGTTGGGTAAAAGAGATAGTGAGAGAGAGAGACAGGAAGAGGGAAGATCAAGGGACACCTAGGTCAGATCCAGAATTACAAAGTATCCCCTGCTCTTGAAAACCATGGACTGAAGCAGAAGATAGTACTATCACTCATGAATAAGGAAGCACTAGAGCTGCATGAGCGCCGATGGAATGGGAGTGCACAGCTGTTTTCTGGTATTATAAAGAGTTAGACTTGAGATCACCATTGTCCGGTGTATGTAAGACATAACACTAGCATGTACCCATGTCCGGAACACTAAGGGTACATCTACACTGAAATTAGACACTCATGATTGGCCCATGCCAGCTGACTTGGGCTCACAAGGCTGTTTAACTGTGGTGTAGATGTTCAGGCTCAGGCTGGAGCCTGAGCTCTGGGACCCTCCCACCAGGCAGGGTCCAATAGTCTGGGTTCCAGCCCGAGCCCAAATGTCTACACCGCAAGTACATGGCCTCTTTGCCCGAGTCAGCTGGCACAAGACAGCCACGGGTTTTTAATTGCACTGTAGACATACCCTTAGGGGCAGAGTTTACATAATGTGCACATGCTCCCCTTCACTGGGGAAAAATGTATTTAACCCCCCCACTGGAAAAAAATAGGATGGAGAAAAGAAAGAGACCGGCCTGTTTAACTGTTACACTGCAAGTTACATTAGTGGCAGAAATGTCTGAAAACACCAGGGAACACTGTTTTCCTCCATAACCTGTAAATGGCAGGGATGAGCCTGAACCAGGTCCAAAGACCCACAACTTTTGCATGTAGAGTCCCAGGGCCAGATTCACAAAGATGAAGATGGGCACTCAGTGAGATTTACTACAGTGCCCAAGTGAGTTAGGTGCCTAACTCCCGTTGAAAGTCAATGTGAGTTAGGTACCTAACTCGCTTAGGTGCTTTTGCAAATCCCACTAAGTGCCATCTGCATCTTTAGGTGTCTAAATACCTTTGTGAATCTGGCCCCAAACCCCAACCTGAATCTGTATTTTACAGTTAAGGCCCATCTGTAATAGCTACCCATCTCTAGCAAACTTACAGAATAAAATTTCATGTAAGAGAAAGTCCATAGAGGCAACAATACTAAAATAAAAAGTAGATAAAAATCTTGTCATGCACCAGGGCTCAAATTGTCAGACAGTTTATTTAGCTGTGGGAGGTTTTATTTTCCCATATGCTAGATACCCTGCTTTTAGTTCTGCAACAGTGAAACTGACTACATTAAGCTTACAGAGTTTTGCAGTTTAAACAACAACATTGCCTCCCCCTGTCCCCCCGCAAAAAAACATTTCAACTTCCTTAATCAAACTGATTTTTTCTTTTAATAAGTTCTTTCATTTTGGAGGTGCTTGGAAGAAAACTGCAATTTGAAAATCTCTGCAAAATAAAAAACAAAAGCAAAACTGGTGCTTTAGATGGTTATTACTTATAGGGAGAAAGCATCTACTTTCCCATGGGACCTGTTGAAAATCTGCCCCATCAAATGTTTGCTGAAAACAATTGCTTTAATTAGATTCCTTTGAACATGATCTGCTTACTTTGCAAACCAGCAATGCTAAACACTGAGACGAAGTTTAATACGTTTTTCAAAGGTCGTTGCAGATATAATTATGCTTCTTTTGAACTAGAATAATCTAAAACATTTGATGCATAATATTTCGCAGTGAGTAAACAGACATTAAATTGCAGATACTTTGCAAACAACAATTCTTAAAAGTACATGAAATAAAACTTGCACTTAAACAACAGAAGTTAAATTGATTTTTTAAAAATTTATTGTTCAATTTTTAACACTTTTATAAGCAAAATTACTTATATTTTCTCCTTCTTAAAAGAAAGATCAGACACAATGTTTACTTGTTCCTTTTTGCCCTGGTCTTGTTCTTCCTACTCAAAAGATGTTGGCTGGGTTACTGTCTTGAAATGAGTAGCCTTCTTTTATTATAAGAAACACTAATAAATAACAAAATTTTAATAATAAATAATAATATGCAGGGTCACCTAAATGAGGCACAGAGAGATTAGGACACAGATGCTCAAAGGTATTTAGGTGCCTAACTCCTACTGATTATAATCCAGCCTGCATCATTTGGATAGGAAGAGCAAGCTTGGGCCATTAAGAATTTCAGTGGGAAAGGCGTATACATACCTTTGAGGAACTGGGTCTAAATGACTTACACAAGGTCACACAAAAATCAGTGGGAGAACCAGAAACAGGACATAGGAACAGGAATAGGATACAAGAAGCTTGATTTCCTGTCCTGTGCTGTAAGTAACTGCCACAAATCTCTGCCCATGTACCATAAACAGTAATATTATATTACATATAATCAGGGGCGGCTCTAGGCACCAGCGGGCCAAGCGCCCGCAAGCGATCCTGGGAGGGGGGGCATTGCCCGTTGAGAGCTTCCGGCGCCCGCCTGCGGTGCGGAGGGGGGGACGAGCGACCTGCGCGGACGGGCCGCGCCGCGGCGCCCGCGGGTCCCCGCTTCCCGCTTCCCGCCCCTCCGAGGCAGGCAGCTGCGGCCGCGTCCGTGTCGCTCGCCGGTGGACCGCCCCGGGCATGCGCGGCGGAGCTCAGCCGAGCCAACAGCCGCCCGCCAGGATGCCGCCAGGAGAGGAGGACCCGGGGGGCGAAGGGAGGAAGCGGCGCGTGGGGGCTCTGCTCTGGCAGCTACTTTCATATAATCTTCATCCCCTGTGCAAAGTCAGAATATCTGAGCTTTTGCAAAGGTCTTCTGTATATGCTGAGAATGGATTCCTTCTATTCCAGATACAAACCAACTAAGGCTCATATTAATAAATCACATTATAGAATTGTCCCACAGCTGCAGCAATAGAGAACCATGCTTGGTGCTCCACCTCTCTCACGTAACAGGTAATTTCTGTCACAGAATCATGTCATGCCTCACACAAGCATTAGGTGTAGGTACTGAATGTGTAGAATCCATGAATGATGCTCCTCTCCTCTGCAAGGTGGGAATGAGGGAGCTGAAGAGTGGGTCATCATCTTTGTAGTTGTGGACTCACTGGACAGTCCCTTGCTTCTGCTTTCTGCATTACTCGTGAGAGATCAGTCACACATTGGTAGAAGTACTCTACAGTGCACTGGGGACATGGAGTAGTTCCTCAGCATCTGTCCCCTGAAAAGTGAAACCACTAACATTCCACTGTCTTCAGGTCCATCCATACCCTTAAAGAAGAGGGACAAGGTTTCATCTAACCGGTAGAAAATCTTCAGTGCTTTGTCTTTACATACCCTCCTCTGATCCTCAGATAGACAAATGACAATTTAAAGCATGTATTGTAGGCAGGGGCGGCTCTATGTATTTTGCCACCTCAAGCACGGCAGTTATGTGGCTTTTGGCGGCACACCTGTGGGAGGTCTGCTGGGAACGCGGATTCGGCAGCATGCCTGCAGGAGGTCCACCAGTCCCGTGCCTTCGGTGTATCCGCTGCCGAATTGCCGCTGAAACCGCGGGACTGGCAGACCTCCCTCAGGCATGCCGTCGAATCTGTGTTACCAGCAGACCTCCTGCAGGCATGCCGCCAAAGGCAGCCTGACTGCTGCCCTCACCGCGACCGGCAGGCAGCCCCCCGCAGCTTGCCGCCCCAGGCACGCGCTTGGTGTGCTGGAGCCTGGAGCCACCCCTGATTGTAGTGTTTCTCAGGGAACATCTATGCGCTTCATGCATAATATGCATAACAGCAAACAGTGAATACTTGAATCAAGAGGGAGGGATAGCTCAGTGGTTTGAGTATTGGCACGCTAAGTTCAGGGTTGTGAGCTCAATCCTTGAGGGGGTCATTTAGGGAACTGGGGTAAAAATCTGTCTGGGGATTGGTCCTGCTTAGAGCATGGGGTTGGACTAGATGATCTCCTGAGGTCCCTTCCAACCCTGATATTCTATGAACAAAATCATTTTCCTGATCTTTGTGAGCAAATTGGTACAGTAATTCCACATCTCTACACTTTGCTCACTTACACATATCTTTAAATTAAAAGTTAACTCACGGCCAATGTATGGCATCGGCAGCTTTAGGCCCTTACACAGCACATGATGAAAACTGTTTTAGTGCCTATTCTATGGACGAACACAATTCCAAACCTACAGTGGATGATAAGGGTCTGACGTCTGACAGTCATGTCTGGAAAGGAGTACTGCATAACATGTCAAAGTTCAGTTCAGATAGGAAGGATGTATTGTTTTCCTGTTTGGTTTGTTAAATATGAAAGGTACCAGCATGACTTCCCAGAAGATTAAAATCCTCTATTCAGAGATCAAGTACAGCGCGACATCCAAGCGCAAGGTTCCTTACGCTATCTGCCCAAAATGCCTTAACTCTGAGCTAGAAGGATCCCAAGAGGATGAGACCTATTTCATTTTCATCCAGTCCTCGTCCCTAGACTGAGACAAGGATGCCAATTAGCACAAAGACAGGTAATGGCTTTTGTTATAGCAACAACTGTCCATAAGAAAAGGACCAACTCAGTTCACCCAGGCCACTGAAGCACCGTCAGAAAGTAATCATTTTTAGCGACTGTCAGTCACTGGTAGGATTTGAACAGATTACCATTAGCTGAAAGGGCTTGGTGTCTCATGACAAGTGCCCTGAGGAATCCTGTCCACCAAAGGAAAAATAAGAATGGCCAGACTGGGTCAGACCAATGATTCATCTGCCCAGTATCCTGTCTTCTGACTGGCTGGCGCTGGATGCTTCAGAAGGAATGAACAAAACAGGGTAATGTATTGAGCGATTCATCCTGTCATCCTGTCCCAGCTTCTGGCAGTCAGAGATTTACGGACACCCAGAGCATGGGGTTGCATCTTGGCTAATAGCCACTGATGGATCTGTCCTCCATGAACTTAGCCAATTCTTTTTTTGAACCCAGTTATACTTTTGGCCTTCACAACATCCCTTGCGAATGACTGTGCGTTGTGTGAAGAAGTACTTCCTTTTGTTTGTTTTAAGCCTGCTGCCTATTCATTTCATTGGGTGAAACCCTCGTTCTTGAGTTATGTGAAGCAGAAATAACACTTCCATATTTGCTTTCTCCATACCATTCACAATTTTATAGACCTCTATTATATCACCTCTTTGTTGTCCCTTTTCTAAGATGACCAGTCCCGGTCTCTATAATCTCGTCTGATATGAAAACTGTTCCATACCCCTAGTCATTTTTTTGCCATCCTCTGTACTTTTTCCCATTCTCAGATATCTTTTTTTGAGAAGAGGCAACCAGAGCTGCATACAGTATTCAAGGTGTGCATGTACCATGGATTTATATAGTGGCATTATGATATTTTTTGTCTTATTATCTATCTCTTTCCTAATGGTTCCTAACATTTTGTTAGCTTTATTGTTTCTCTTTGTTTGGCACAGACTCGCCCCGTGCACTAGTTTCAGTGAGGTTTTTGTAAGAGTGCATTTCTTTCCTGAAGGACCTATATAATACATCATTGTATCTTGGGCTACTTTTACAGTAACCGTGCATTTATTGTTAAATAAAAGGATGTCAAAAATGAAGAAAATTTTAGTCCACTCACAGATTCTCCCCCCTGACCTCTCTGCTGGGATTATCTGCCTACAACTAAGACATTTGGGGTACAAGAGGAGATCACAATTCCAAAGATCGTCATTGGCTGCTGCAGCTAGTGACCAGATGGAACATCTACAAAACAGCCATTAATCTTATCCTGCTGCATGTAGCAGTTTGTGGCCAGGCTTCAGTGAGTAATCCCTTTATTCACTAGGGACTTTTGATATGGTATAACATCACTGACAGCCAATCAGAAAGCGCCAGAGTTTTATGACGTTTACAATGTCATAAAAGCTCTCAAACCTGATAAAAGGATGATGCTGTGCTCTAGAAACAATTATTGTTCATAAGGAAACCTCCAGCGTATTTCAACAAGCATTCAGTCACAGTGTTTTTACATTATTTGGTTTGAAACTGAACAAACTGTCTCCGTCATTCCTGTGTGTCACATCCTTATTACATGGTGCCAGAAGGAAACTTGAAGATTGGTGCTGATTCTGCTAATAACTCAGGTGGTATTGTCATTCTGAATTGACATGTTAGGAATTGTTGCCATTTAGGGACAATGCAAATGGAACATCAAATAGTAGGGTGAAATAGCATACAATTTTATCTTGAGAAGAACATTTCCTTATTTCTCTAAAAGCTCAGACTGAATATGAAAGTATGCCTAACGCACATACAATCATGGTGTCTAGCTGGAAATAATGCACTTTCTTAAATAGCATCTAACAAAACCCACCATGCAACAGAATAAAATGACAAACATTAAGGGGCCTCAAGCTGCTCTGAAGCCAGGACCCAAAGTCTATGTGAGTTGCATCTCATTATTTATTGTTTACATTGTGATATTAACCAAAATGTACAAGGCACAGTGTAGACTGAAGGCAGAATATGGCCTGTAGTAAATACTCCCTTTGCCCAATTACTGCCCATTTTAGGTGCAGGGATGGTTTCTTTTCTTGTTCAGAAGATATATTCTTCTGTTGTTTATGTGCACCTTGCTTGGCCAGGCAGCATTCAATACATCATCCAAGAGGGAGAGGGCAAAAGTGACTGCATGTCACCTTTATATGTATTTGATCCTGGGGAGGACTGGAGGACAATTCAGCCTTCCATATAAATTCAAATTGCCTCAGGCTTGCTCTATCTTATGCTAGCTGGGTAACAACCCAAGGGTCGCTTAGACAGCACAGAGTGTCCCCTTCTCTGGGGCATACCTTCTGGCAGGAGAGGGAGTCAGGAAGAGGTGGTGTAGACCTGGCTAACCTGGCTATAAGCTAGCCAGGAAATCTTAGCTGTCCAGTTAAGCCAGCTTCACATTCCTTTAGCGTCACTGTAGACTATGGCCCATCAAGAGGGGATGAATACCCCGCTATGATCGTATAAACAGACGTGAACTGAAAGGCTTTTCCGAAAATCTAAACTCAAAAAGCATTTAAGATTTAACATTAATATTTAGTTAGCCTTAAAATGACTGATAAATACATTTTAAAAAACAAGCAGGAAGGATTTTTTGGTTTCTTCCTACCAAAAGCAGAGGTTCTCTGCTAACACAATGCTCGGTGAAGGATTCAGTGTTTGCAAAATTAGGAAAGGATTTTCAAATAACAAATTTGGTTTGATAATTTATTTGTAAATTCAAGATTACCCACTTGTTCTATTCCAATCCAGTCCATCAGGAGTGAAATGGGCCCTCTGAGGATTTAGTTTCTTGGCACGTATTTCTGCATTTATAATTTTAAAAGCATTTCATTTCCCCATTTCTATTACTGAGTTTCTAAGTCCATTGCCTTTGAAAAACAAGGTTCTGATACACCAAGGAGGCATCTATGTAATTACAATCATCCTTACCACAGCTATTTTTTCTTAATTAGGATATTTGCTGATAAATCCACTTGCCCATCTCTAGCATGTAAAAACTGAACTACGGTATTAACCAGGAATATCCGATTAATTTCACCTCTGTATGAATCCTGCAATAGTTAAGACTTTGAGGACACCATTTAATGGAAGATTTTTAATCATACGTTTAATACACGGGTTATTAAAATGGAAGAGCTTCTGATTTTGCTCAGCTTAAATCCTGCTAAACTATTCATTAGGATCTGTACAATTATTAACAGCATTAAAAACTGGGGATCAAATTATGTTAAGGAAGCACAATGAACAGTCAGAAGTATAATTTTGACTGGTTTGTACCAATAAAAAAAAATTGGTATCGTAGATTCGTTTAACTATGTCAATGACAGAAATGGAATAGAAATTGTGAGATGATAAAACCAAGCCTCGCTCAGTACATATTTGTAATTCAAGTATTCCAGCTCCAGGAAAAGTCTTCAAACCATATGGAGACGCTATTAACAAAGGGCTCTTGCCACAATAAATGCATTACAGGAGTCTTGGGGCAGTATGACTCTGCCAGGATCCCCTTGAGGAGATTCACCTTTATGATACTGGCAGACCAGGTGCCAGCTCATGCCAAGGCCCTGGGCTTCCACGAACACTGACAAATGCATAAGCTGGAATCAGTCTGGCTCACCTGTGTGTTAGTATTGTTAAAACAAGTATTAGATTTATAAAATATGTGTTTAGACTTTATGAAATGCTTGTAGGATGCTGCATCCATTAACCTTACTTATAACAGCTGTACCCCACATTATAAGGTAATATTTATATGTTTGCTTGGTGAGTATTAAAGTATTTGCTCTGAAACTGAAAACCCAATCAGGAGAGAAGCATTACCAAGTGAAAAATCCTAGTGTACCACAAGAGATGTCATCTCCTCTCCAACAAAAGAAAGGGCCATAGACCTCAGACAAGCCACTGTGGAACATCAGTGGACAAAAGACTTTGTTGATTGTTCTCCCATGCCCATCAAGAGGACACATGCACAAGCACTTGTCCCATCAGCTTGAACTCTGGGGGAATGGAGTAAAAATACTTAAGAAGAAATTGTTATTTCTATGCAGTTTGAACTATGAGGAGTGAAGATTTCTAAACATAAGCAAGAGTTCCCCAGTGCTTTGCTTGGATTCCCTAAAGAGCATAGAGAGCTTGCATATTACAGCAGACTCATTTCTTTTCTTAGTTAATAAATCAAACTCTCATTTCTTTTCTTAGTGAACAAATATTTATTTAGTTTATTATAGGATTGGCTACAAGCGTTGTCTTTGGGATGAGAGTTAAGGTAGAACTGATCTGGGGTTTGTGATTGATTCTTTAAGGATGAGGTTCTACGGTGGTTGGACAACGACCAAACCAAGCAAAACGACGCCAGCAAAGTTTGGGGGGGAATATCCAGACATATTACACAAGAGCAAAAGCTGTCTGTGGCCAAAAGAAAGGAAGGAACTGTCATGGCAAGGAGACATGACAGTAGTTCAGTGAAGTGCAGGAGGCAGTAAAGGAGAAGAAAAGTTTTAAGCGATGGCATAAAGTAAAAATGGCAGAAAGTTATGAGGGAATACAAGCTGGTAAAGAAAAACATAAAAAGAGCAGTTGCAGAAGCTAACGGTCAGGCATGTAAAGCCTTATACTCAGAACTACTAACAGAGGTAGGGGGAAAAGAAATATATAGCTCAGCCAAGATTAGGCCAAGAAGCATAGAGGACTTGGGGGCTGTGAAGTGTGTCAAAGATGAAAAGGCAGGAGTATTGATGGCAAACGGTGAAATCATTAGGAGATGGCAATGATTTTATGAGAAATTGCTCAATGAAAACAATGTGAAAAAACCATTGAGGGAAGCATGAGCAAGCAACAATGTTACAAGACCTATCATCATGCTGGAGAATCAGACACGCTAAAGATGATGAAATGGGGGAAGGCAGTGGGACTGGACAATGTTCCAATTGAGGCATTTAAAGCATTAGGCCATGAGGGAGTGGTGATAATGACAAACCTTTGCAGCTTAATTCTCCATCTTGGAAATTGCCTGACAAATGGAGGAAAAACACATTGGTTCCTATTATCACATGTAAAGGAGATGTCCAAGAATGTAGTAATTGCTGACCCATTAAGTTAGTCAGTCACATGATGAAATGGCTGGAAACAATTATTGAGAAAAGACTTTGGGAGGACCCAGATTATCAAGTAAATGATAACCAATTCAGGTTTATGCCCGGAAGGTCAACAATGGATGCAGTGTTTGCACTCTGAATATTGCAGGAAAAGTACAAGCAGAAACATAAGGAACTATACGTAAGTGTTTGTCATAAATCTTCTGTAAATCCACAGAGTTCCCAGAGAATTATTGTGGTCATGCCTTCAGTCGCACAATCCGCTGGAGACATGCGTTCAGACCACCACAGACATGTAGGAGAGTAGCACAACAGTAGTGAGAAGCAGTTGCAGCTACAGTTGGTCATTCACTGTGAAAGTAGGCCTATATCAAGGATCAGCTTTAAACCCGTTCCTATTTGTAAGGACACTTTGACTCAGGAGATTAAAAACATACTCCATGGAGTCCCCTTCTAATCAGGGACATTATATTGTACCATGAAGATAAATACGAACTGGAAAGGGACCTATGACTATGGAGGGCTGCATTAGAAGAGGAATCAGTTGACAAAAGTCGGAACACATGCGATACTTCACTAAGAGGGACAACCAGAACCTAGTACAATTAGATGGTACAGAGTTACAGTATGTGCAACAATGTAAATACCTTGGTTTAGTGTTGAGCCACAATGAAAATGTGGATCGGGACGTTAGAAGCTGCATGAAGAGTGCTTGGGGTAAACTGAGGTAGTTAATGGGAATTCTCTGCAATAAGATTATGCCAAGTAAACTAAAGAGCGAAGAGTATACAATCATCAATAGCCCAGCCATGATGCTGGCCAGTGAGGAAGAGAGAACAACTACTTCACACAGCCAAAATGAGAATGCTCAGGTAGATGGTGGGTTAGATGAGAGCTGACAGACTATACAATGAAACAGTTTGCTGCAGCCATGATGCAGGTAGCCCCCATCACAGAATGCCCGAAGGAATATTGATTGAGATGGCTGGGTCATGTGAAATGATAAGATGTGGGATATGTTGGCCAGAGAGTTCAAGAGCTAGTAGTCACAGACAAAGTCCACGAGGAACACCTAGAAAAAGGTTTGACATGCTGAAGGAAGACATGAAGAAGGTTGGAAGACACATTTGACAAGGATGCTTGGAGATTAACTATAAGAGCCACCAACCCCAACTGACGGGACAAGGTGGGGGCAAAGAAGAAGAGGATTTTTTAATTAAAAATGGTTTATACAATAGTGGGAGGAATATGACTTTAAAGGCGTTTTACTCTGAGAGGTAATTTAAAAAAAATCATGATTTTTAAGTTCTCATGACTTTTTGGGTCTTGACTATTGATATTTAAATGCTTAGGACTGGTGCTACTGGCATGGCTCCACTGGAACCATGCTATGAGGGGCTGCCCCGGGCGACCAATGCCCCAGGGAGCATCTTAGATGGGGGAGGAAGTGGTTTCCTACTCCAGAAAAGATAAAACAAGTTCAGGCTGTATTCCTTTCCATGTAAACTCCATGGGACCACAGGGAGGATAATATACACCAGTCCCAGCTATCTATTCATCCACCCTTCCAAGTCCTTTCCCAACCCCCAAAGATCCTTGAAGCAATAGTGGGCATCCATGGGGAGTAGGAAAAGCAGAGGTAACTGACTGCCCCTTCCACATGGAAGCAAGGAACTTTGTGTGCGGAGGGACTACTGACTTCAGAGGCTACTGGGTCCTACAGCACTTAGGGCTTCATGATTAATAATTATCAACCCAGTATGGAGTCTGAATCACAAGTGCAGTATGCTTTTGTCAGTTTGTCCTGCTTCAAAGATGGGGATCCATATTCTGCACTAGTTGAATTTTTCCTAGTGGAAAGTGATGGAGGGATACACGTTTGTAGCGAAGTCCATATCTGAGAGGAAAGCATACAATCCATTGGACAAATGAAGACAAAAAAAATTCTGACACTAGCAAGATCTATGCTGCCTCTATAACATACTGAGGCTTGAAACCTGAATGATAGGGACACCAAGAAATTAAGTAAACAAAGATGCTAATGGATTTGGCCTGATGCCATCTTCTCCTTAAAGGAGGAGTTTAGGGACCTGGCTACCATAGTGTGGTCACACTTTTCAAGTGAAAGTATCTTGACGACGTTCAGTGTTTAGTGGCCAAGAGCAATTTGTCTTCATATGTGACAATTCCACCAAAATCAATAGGGGCTTGGCAATGGGCTACTCAGTGTAAGAAATAGTGGCAGAATCTGACCCTATGTGACCTGGGGCAAGTCAGTCTCGCTTCTGTGCATCTGAATTTGTTCCTGTGTCAAATGATAATTCCCTCCACTCTCCCAGGAGCACTCAGAGGATTAATTAATGTAAACTGCTTTATTGTCCCTGGATGAAAGGTGCTATGTAAGTGTAAAGTACTATTATTAAGCAGCATTTAAGAAAAATAAGAGGTGATACAGATAAAAGGACGCTTTTCAGTTGTGCCATTCGAATTCTTGTAAATGTGTGTCAAATTACCCCCAGCCAAGCTGCTTCAGCCTTAGGTATAATATTGCAGTGGTAATTAATTAATGAAATCCACCTTTATCTTGAACAGTTTCATTTTTAAACAGTATGGCAAGTACTGCTGTTTGCCTAGAGAGGGAAAGACATGCTATACAATGAGTAATTCATGGGTTTAATAGGAAAGGAATAAATTGTTTCTTAAAATATTTATAAAATGCTACTAGGTTTCTATCTGCCAAGGACTTTTCAGAGTAAAACGCCTTCAAAGTCATCTTCCTGCATAAACTGGATACAAACTAACCCCCACCATTGTATCAACAATATTCTAATATGCAAATAATATTGTTTTAAAATGAAAGAAAATTCTGAAAAATAAATTGACAGGAGGGATCTTCACAAGATATGATGTAGAACTGGACTGCTGTATCAGGGAGAAGTGGCACTCCCTGCACTTATTCCTACAACTTGATTGACCCTATCATCCTACCATCTTATCACCCCCATCTATGAAAAACATAGAGACGAGATCGTGGGGGTTGCTGGGGTGGTGTATCTTGCAGAATATGAAAAATTCTCCTAGCCAAGTCATTTTCTGGAACAACAAGGTGAGCTATGGCAAACTATTTTGCTTGCAGAATAATCAATTTAGAGGACTAGGATCCATACTAGAAGCCAACCTCTTTCAGACCGGTATTGCCCAAAGTATGCCTTGGTTCCCTAAGAGTGTTGGTGGTGGGTCTCCAGTGAGTGTATGGCATTTACATTATATAAACATGGGGCATATTTCACTTTGCAGTAAGCAGAAACCTGCAGGGCTGGCTCCAAGTTTTTTGCCGCTCCAAGCAAAAAAAATTTCCTGTGCCCCCCCCGGCTCCACCCCAACTCCACCCCTTCCCTGCCCCATTCCAAGCCCTTCCCCAAATCCCCGGCCCCGCCTCCTCCCCCGGGCGTGCCGCATTTCCCCTCCTACTCTTCCCTGGGAGGGAAGGGGGAGAAGCGGAGCGGCGGCGCACTCAGGGGAGGAGGTGGAGGTGAGCTGCGGGGGGAGCGGTTCCTCTGCCCCCCCAGGGTTATTTCCTGCGGCCCTCCCCGCACCCGCCACTGCCGCAGCTCATCTCCGCTCAGGGCCGGCTCCCAGCTTTTTGAGCCCCAAGCAAAAAAAAAAAAGGAGCCAGAGTGCTGCCCCTTGGAAAGTGCCACCCCAAGCACATGCTTGGAGCGCTGGTGCCTAGAGCCGGCCCTGGAAACCTGATATCTAAATAAACACCAATATCTTTTGAGTTCAGCAAACAACCATGTGTTATAGCTTCATAGTAGTGTAGTGAAATGGTTTTGTGTGTGAAAGTAACAGTGAATGATGTTACTCTCTAGAGG
Source organism: Mauremys reevesii (assembly GCF_016161935.1). Taxonomy (NCBI): domain Eukaryota; kingdom Metazoa; phylum Chordata; order Testudines; family Geoemydidae; genus Mauremys; species Mauremys reevesii. The sequence continues at coordinate 51,072,475 of NC_052623.1, read as the reverse complement.
CTGAGGATAGGATAGCTATTACTACTGTTGCTAGCTAAAGTTGTTCAAATGGTAGAAGCCAGTGGGATTTTTATTTGAAGGACCAGGATTCCAGTCTCACATCCCAGAGAAATAATAAGAACATAAGAACAGCCATACTGGGTCAGACCAAAGGTCCATCTAGCCCAGTATCCTGTCTTCCAACAGCGGCCAGTGCCAGGTGCTTCAAAGGGAATGAACAGAACAGGTAATCATCAAGTGATCCATCCCCCGTCGCCCATTCCCAGCTTCTGTCAAACAGAGGCTAGGGTCAGATATGTGTGTGTGTGTGTTCATAATATATTAACTGTGTTTGTGGTTTCACCACATGGATTTTATACACTGGGTATGTGAGAGAGAAATCTTTGCATCAGGCTAAGTCAAATGGAACCAGAAACAGCAAGGGCATAAACACAAGCTACAGCACTCTAGTCTCTGTCACCCATAAAATAAGCTAGATTAGTAAATGTAACACACACAATCTATGACTTCCTTCCACCAACCACACTTGCTACTGCTATGAATATATGGTTAGTAGCAGAAAGCAACCATGTTGTTATAAGACTGTCCTGCAAATATTTATAAAGAACCTTTCGGAGGAGGAAAAGGGAAAAACCCACAAGTATTATTTTGCTTACTGGCATGTTAACTTCCCTGTACTAAATTTGCTGAATTTACTTTCTGTGCCCTTCCTCAACACCATGTCCCCCCACAAAAGGACAGGCAGAATCTAGCCCTTATCGTTTGTGTACTCCGAGCAGCAATGCACACTAGAGAAGTGTGATTTCTAACACGCACCAATGTGTTGTGCACTAACTGGCCCATGTAGACCTGCTGGTGTGAACTAAAAGTTCCCTAGTGCACATTAATAAAGTGCCATTTCAGTTCTACATTAATGCATGAGGGAACTTTTAGTTCATGCCATCAGGGTCTTCAAGGGCCAGTAAATGCACAACATATTGGTGCACTTTAGAAATCACACCCCTCTGGTGCATATTGCTCTACGTAGGCACTAAATGGTTAATATTGTTTTGTTTCACACCCTTTTTACTTAGTGCTCTATTTTTGGTAAACATTTTACAACCGCTCAGGCATCAGATTTCCACACCAGGCCAATCTATTCATACTACTTTTCTCACAGAAAACTCAATGGGATTACTTGGAGAACAACATGCTGTTCAATGACAGGGTGGCGGAATTCGGACCTCAATTTGTGGGGGCTGGGAAAGCTCAGATTTACTACTTTGCTAGTAATTTCCATAGGGAGTCAAAGTTATTAATTCAGATACAAGATGGATTAGTGATAACATACCTCTTCGGAATATCCCTAGAAACTTAGAACAGCCACTCAGAATGTTGCTCTTTAAAGTGATCATCTGCATAATTGGTCTTTCAGTGTAAGGTCCTATGTATGACTGTCAGGCTACCCTAGTGGTTATTTGCTACCAGCTGGTCAAACTCTTGCCATTGGTTATATGTTCCAGGCAATGAAGTTTCTCAATAGATTACACAAGGACAAAAAGTGTCGTACCACAACTTTTTGCCATGGCATTACAGAAATGGCATCATTCCAAATGTCTCCATATACATGATCCTTTCTTTTGACACGATTGTGTCAATATTAAAATGTTTGATCAGGGAAATAAAGAAGATATAGACTTCAAGGGCAGTTCTGATGATCCTCAGACAGAATGTATTGCAGTGGACATCTGGAAAACCTAGGATCACTATTTGGGTTGGAAGCATGGAAATGACCACGCACAGTTTGTATGCGCAATCTCATAGCAAACAAAGGTACTAAGGGATGAACTAAGCATCACTGAAATGCATCTAGTTGAGTTGAAAACATGTTATGCACTTAACCCAAAGCCATGGAGTAGTATCTGAAGAGGTGTAATACAGAGAGGTCAGCAACAAGCTCTCAGATGGTCTTTCATGAGTGGAAACTCTAAGAAAATTTGCCTGGGCACTGTTGTCATTTGCCTGAAAAGAAGAAACAGTGCTGGCCATGTAGGACACAGCTGGAGGTAACATTCTGTAATGTAAACCATGTCTCCTACGCAAACTATGTCTATTGTTAGAAGGATGTTAACAGAGTTCCATTCTATCAAGATCCCAAGCTTTTAAATATTCAGTAGCATGCTGGTAGCTGGGTAAAGCCAATCAGCTTCAGATTGCATGAGTGCTGGCAAAGCTTTCTTCTAGATTTACTTGGCACTGCTGCATAACACTCCCCTGGGTTTCACTCTAACTTTTGTTTTTCATCGAAACCAAAAATATAACGGGAAACTCAGAGCGGATGGCGACATTCAACAGATGAGGCCAGACATTGACAAGTGAATTAGCTAGATTTCATAGTGAAATCCTAGCACTTATTACTTGTGGGTTTCAGTCACACTTTTTGAATTCTCTTTGTATTCCCTGGAATCATGAAATATCACAAAGTTTTAGCAAAAGATTACAGTGAGCTAGGAAAAGTTTCAAGTTTGTAGCGCAACATGAAACTAGACAAACTCGACAGATGCACAGAAATCCAATTGAAATAAGAATACAGCCCTAAATGAGGACATTTCCCAATAAATCTAGCCCTCATAAATCTGGCTATCAAAATGAGAACTATTTATGCAAAATATATTAACTTAACCACTATATGAATCCTTCAGAAACTAAGACTTTGAGTGGATTACCCAAAGGGAAGTGCTTTCAGCCAATGTTTAATAGATGTCTTATTAAGTAAAAGCACTTCTGACTGTTCAATTTGATTATGACCTGAAATCAACCTCAACTTGCCATTTGGGTTTCTCAAAATTGTTATTAAACTCTTCATGCTTTGAAACAATCACTTTGGAAAGAAATGATTACTTTTAAAAACATGCCTCTGTCACAATGTAAATATGTGGGTTGCTTAGTCAGACTATCTCAACCTTGAGGACTAGACTGTGTTGATGCTCATTTCTTAGAACGAAGACTATCCAAAATCCAACTCTGTGTCTGTGTGTGTGTGTGAGCGAGAGAGTGTGATAATAAATTTGGACAAGCACTTCATATCCCATCAGCTATGTACAATACTGCTCCAGATGTGAACGTATAAAATGGAATAGTTTATTAACTGAATTAACTACTTCCTTCCTGAATGTGAAATATTCTGGGTGGGAAAACTGATCTCCCCAAACTCATTCTCCTATCTCTCTTCTAAGCAGCCACTCCAGCAGCCTTTTGTAGATTGTAAACTGAAATGATTACCAAGCAGCAGTGTAAACTATGTACACATATGCTTTATTCCTTTATTTATTTTTATTTTCTTCCACCATGTGTTTTAGTTTTCCAGGAAAAAAAGATTATGCCAAATTAAGTAAATTAATGACATTTTGCAACTAAATTAGATTAATATGTATTATTTCCATGGGGGAGGGATAACTCAGTGGTTTGAGCATTGGCCTGCTAAATCCAGGTTGTGAGTTCAATCCTTGGGGGGGCCATTTAGGGAAGTGGGGTAAAAATCTGTCTGGGGATTGGTCCTACTTTGAGCAGGGGGTTGGACTAGATGACCTCCTGAGATCCCTTCTAACCCTGATTTAGTGTTAAAAAACATACTTAAAAACCAAGTTAACAGCTAAAGAAATTAAGCACACTTACACATTAATACAGTGGGACAGATTTGCTACCCTGCTCTGCTTCCTAGTAACAATACATGGACAGACACAGATGATAAAGCAAATGTTACCATCAACATTTGATTAGGGTTTTTCCACACTGAAGATTTAGGCTAAGATTTTCAGAAGTGATTTTGGGTGCTTCAATGTGACACACCTTCAGAGGTCTGATTTTCAGAAAGTGCTCAGCACCCACCCTCTGAAAATCAAGTCCCTTCAAATTATCTCAAATTGGGCACTAGTAGACATTTTTTAAAATCTTGGCCTTAGTGTACCTCTGTCAGGGTATGCATGACTGAGGTAACATTGTATGAATATTTTATATATAAAATAACTAGCTGCTTAGCTTTGGATTCATATGCACTGGTTCTTTTCCTTTCTCTTAGAAGAGATGACTGGCTTGTGGTCAGCTGGAGTGAGACCAACATAGAGTCTTAAGCCTTGTCTACATTTGTGGTGGCATGTCAGGTATGTGCAGCTACATTCTGCAGTGAAAAGCAGGCTGTGTCCACACTGCAGTGTGCAGCTACATGTGGCAGTGAAAGGCTCAGGAGGGGGAGGCAGTGGAGAAAGGCTCCGGCAGCAGGGAGATGCTGAAACCTTTCCCTGCTACCTCCCCCTGCTAGAGTCTCTCCTCGCTGCTGGAGCCTTTCCCTGTAACGGAGTAAGGCTGAGGCAGTGTAGACTCATAGACTTTAAGGCCAGAAGGGACCATAACAATCATCTAGTCTGACCTCCTGCACATTGCAGGCCACAGAATTTCATCTGGTATGTCTTTACTCTGTTCATTTAAACAGAGTTTCATCATCTACACTGCTATTTATACCTTTAGTAGAGGGGCATCCAGTGTATGTATTCTACACACCACCATAAAGTGTAGACATAGCCACAGTGACTAGAGGGTTGGAGTTCTTTTGGTAGGTAGGAGTGGAGTAGGTGAGCTAGTCTTGACTTTCTTTTTCCTTTCTTTATCTCTCTTGGTCTGAATGCCCATATATGCTACGGAGTGGTCCTGTGTATAAGTGGTGTATGTATAGATATATTATATTTAAAACAGTGCACTATTTAAAGATTTCAAGGACACAGAAGACAAACAAGCTTTTGCATTGAAATAGCATGGGAAAATGCAAGACTGAATAAAGATGTACAAATCCTCCTATACCATCCTGTCCTAACATCTAGGGGCATAGACAAATTTTCTGAGAAATTTCTTTCTGTTCAGGGCTTTAGCTCCTTTATTGACTTATTGCAACATCAGTGTTTATCAATAATTGACTCAGTAGCTTTTATTGTAAGCATTCTTCGCTGAGACGTTTAGTGGCAAATGTAATCAATTTCAGGTTACCGGATATTATTATTAAATATATGTTCTATTAAGTTTACTGATTTTCATTTCCCAACCATAATATATATTGCACAATTGCCAAGATGTTTGCAAATCAAACTACTGGTTACCAAGAGACCTCGACTGGATCAATTAGTAATTCACCTCTACTGCCACTAGAGGTCAGTCATTATCTTGCTTGTTATAACAGCTTGTCTCCCTCACCAATAGAAGTTGGTCCAATAAAAAGATATTACCTCACCCACCTTGTCTCTCTGACATACAGTAAAGACACGATAAAAAATCTTTGTTAGATTCTCTGACAAGATTACATCTTCAGATCATCCTAAATGGACTCTGCTTACTTAATTGGATGTAGCAAAAGTTAACATTGCTAAAACACCTCAGCCAGAATCCCGTTCCCATTGTCTTCAGTGGACTTGAATCCAGCTTTTGATGAGGTTGGAGGGTTCGGTTCCCAAGTACAGCGAGACATTAAAATGTTTTCGCTAAAATAAGACTGAAATGAAATACAGTGAAGTCTGCCTTAAGCCACCACCTAAATGGACCAGCAAACACTGGCCTCTACTAAACTACATTGCAGTGGGCACATTGGGGGATATTTTAGTTGTCACTTAAGACAGACTTGTCTGTTGAAAGTGGTTCCTAGTGTAAGTTTCAGTGTAACTTTGGAATTTTGCGAAGAAATGATGGGTAGCTAATGCAGGAAATATCATTAATCCACATAATTTTCATAATGAGAACAATAGAACAGAAGGGAAAAATCCCTTCTGAGACATCTGACTGAAAATTCACATTCATCTGTTCAGCCTCTTTGATCCACTGGCCCAGAAAATTATTAACCTGACCCTGCTTAGCTTATTTGTAAAGAGACTTTTTGTTATTTTTAAAGACGTAAAATGTTCCTTGTGAGAAATGCAAAGATCACACCCCAACCTGTTACAACACAGGGAATGGCACTAAGTCACAGGGGGTCAGTCACTGGCTTTTTGGAAACAAACACTGTCAACAAATGATGCGGTTTACATCAGCTCTATAGGATCATCATAGCCCTGGACTATGCATTCTCACACTATAAAGTACAGATGTGAAATACAAGGTGGTTGGTTTGGGATAGTACAAATGGCATAAAGCCAGGAGTGCCATTTTCAGGGGAAATTCAGATCCTCTTCTCATCCCATGTCTCTATTGTCCTACTTGCAGCTTGTCAGAGAGTACGGCTGGAACAGAGGTTGCCATTGCTCAGGGAGGGAAAGATAAAGAGCTAATCAAATCACACAACATGTGAGAGTGTTGCTTCCCTCCCAGAAGGAATGAGGGGAAGAAAGAGAGAGAAAAGATAACATCCATCAATTCTCCTCTTCAGCCACTAGTGGAAGAAGTGATGATAGAAATACCCTGCCCTGCCCTACCCTCCTGGATGTCAGGAGATAGGAGAGAAAGGAGGAGGGTGTTGTCTCCATATGTGATGATGTTGCGTGACAGTGTCTTCACATTAATGTATCATCCCATTTTAATGAAATTTCATGCTTCAAATATGTCACATAGTTGGGTGTAATTGTTTGGGGCTCTCTGCAATCCCATGTAATGATTAAATGGTTCTCCACCTGCCAAAGTTTGAGTCTTACTGCTCAATATGATAAATCGAGAACACTGAGCTTCACTGGTTCATTATCCTGTTGCCATGTTGGAAGACCCATTGAGGCAACTAACTCGAGACTTCTCTTTTGGGCAGTACCAGATCTGTGTAATTCACAAGCGACAGGGCAAACAACTCACAGTGCTCACAAGTGAACAACTGCTGGTTGTTTTCCAACTCTAGATATTAAAAGTGTATGAGTTAATTAAGATGAAACACAAAAAAGAGGCCAGCAAATACGAATAAAGCCAGAAAGTTCCATACTAGTACTGACAGACTGCCAAGAGAACAGTTTCATCAGTGGGGGGGAAGGGTGTGGAGGGCACAAATGGTCCCAGTAAGTTTTAAATGTCTCAGAAGACTTCTAGGGCTGGTTCCGAGGAGCTGCGCCTTTGACCCTGCTCTAGTCTAAGGGCACTCACTCAGGTGACATGCCCTGCACCTTCACCTCTCCAGGTGGAATCTTGGGATTCTTCCACTCTCTGGCCAGGACCAATGCTAGACAGTGATTCCTCAGCAGGCCCTGTTAGATTCAAACCGAGCAAGTCTTTGAGAGCTGTGACCAGTGGTTAACACACAGTGACCCAAAACAGCTTCTTCAAAAAAAAAGTGTGATTTGATCTTAACCGCAGGAACAAATAACAACAAAAGGACAGCACTCTGCACCTCAACAGTCCCTGTCTCTCTCTCTCTGCCTGTTCTTCAAGGGTTTCCCTTAATATCCACCCTCAAGTTCTTTGTCTCCCCTGTGACTCTTGAACCTGGTCAAACTGGTATATGCAGCTCACTAAGGGGTCAGGGATAGGAGTTCAAGTGGCTGTTTCTCTGCATTATCCTTCAATTACTGGTAAATGTGTGACTATCAGAAGAGTTTGTCCGCTTTCCTGCCTACGTGCCCATCAGTGCTTGTTGGAATTGTACCTGGTAATCATATAGAAAACAATACAACAGTAATCAAACAAATAGAGCATAGAATATTCATAATCACAGGCATCTTCCACATCCTTCACAGGTCAGTCTACAATTTTGCTATTACGATCATCCTAACATCTATCAGCAACGATTTTGGACCTTCTAATAGTATTGGTGGTGGTGGTATCTTAAAGCATGTTTTAGACTTGAGTGCCTCTCAAGGTTGAAGTATTTCCCCACTGAAATCAGTACAGTCTTCTATTATATTCAAAACATTCATTTCTCTCCAACTTCCACTTAACTTTCTGAACTCCCCCAACTCCCCATGCTACATAATGTAGAGAGGCTACCCCGGTCTAGCAGCTAAAGAACAGGACTATCAGTGAAAAAACCCAACTGTTTTATAATGTCAACTTGGCAACTGACTTGTTTTGTGACTATGGGCAAGTCACAAATTCCTTGAGCCTTATTTTCCCGATCTGCAAAACAGCACTACGGGCAGTATAATAACAACAGTGATAATGATGTAGATAATACAAAGATAACAATACTTAGCTATATATTGCAAGGTGGAGGTGTTGTAAGGCTTAATTAATATTTATAAAATACTTTGAGATCCTAAAATGGAAGTACTATATTATTTGATAATGAGAAGTCTGGTGGCACCTTAAAGACCAACAGATTTATTTGGGCATAAGCTTTCATGGGTAAAAACCCCACTTCTTTAAGTTAATCTTTAAGGTGCCAGCAGACTCCGTTGTTTTTCTGGATACAGACTAACACGGCTACCCCTCCAATATATTATTTGATTTCACTGTTTTGATAAGCAGCAAAGACATTGAAACAGTAGAAGAAGGGCACAAGTGCACCTAAGTGTTCAATAGTTAGTCTGTGGGCTTGGTTTGGAAATAAGTATTATTTACTGTTTGAGGCCCCGAACCAGCAGAGCAGTTAAGCACATTCTTAATTTTACATGTCTGAGGAATCCCAGGGAAGTTAATGGGACTACTCGGGTGCTTAGAATTACCTCTTTAAGTGCTTTGTTGGATCACAGCCCAAACTATTTGCATTCAGATTATTAGAGTTACATGGGAATAGAGGATTTGTCAGACTGGATCAGATCAGTGGTCTATATAGTATGGTGTCTGATTCTAAAAATGAACAATTTCAGAGAAAGGAGAAAAATCTCTATAACGAATAAGGCCAATTGGGAAATGGCACAACATAAGCAAAACATTTATTTTGAAAGGATTATTTAATACTAGCAGCACTGTGGATTAGTTAATTTTTATTCATGCATTTCTACTGTATAGTCAGAGAAAATGTTCGTTGCATTAGTGCACTGCCTTGATGTCAGTAACTTATAAGAACTCACGCCTGTAAAGAAAGAAATCTTTCATCCATTATTCTTTGTCTGGGATCAAATAATGCCAGCTTTCTCAGTGTAAGATAGCTTTCTAAATCAGAAAATTTAGCAAGCCATCTAAGTCACATACTTTTTACATTGTAATTTTCAAGAGATGAGATTCACCTTGAAGAGACAATCTTATCCTAAAAATCGAGGATATTTCATAGACTAATTCTTTTAAAGCATGAAGCCTTTTGGCCAAAATCACAGAGTACAGTTTTTATTCAGCAAAATGATTTCAGGAACTATAATAAAAGAACGAAAGTGATGCTCTAAAGGTCACACAATTAAAATCAATGAAAACAGGCACAGTGCAGGGTGTGAAGAGTGGGCCAGTTGCGATTGAATAGTTTGATTGGTATCTTAGCTGGCAGGTACATGTTTGTTGATCAACAACCCAAGAATTTGAGAAAAGATGGGAAAGAATGAAATGGGTTGATGCTTATTTGGATTGTCAGTGTTTCTACATTTCTGAAAAGCACTGTTTTATTTCCCAGTCATGAGAAAAAACACACTGCATGTTTAGGTGTTTGAGATTAAATAAAATGAATGGGAGGTTATAGGATTGCAAAAAAGCATTTACTTGCAATAATTGAGAATTCAACCAATAAAACATTAAAGGAGCACATTCTTTCCTTGTAACAATTGCATTGAAATGAACATAGGCTTTCTGTGCCCAAACTGAAGGGGAAAGCATGCCCCTACCACATCAGAACTGAGATTCTATCATTTAAGGGTGGAAAAAGTGGACACAACAACTTGAAGACCAGTCAGTCTAAAAAGAAAATGAATCCAAGCACTAATCCTGTTCTGGAGCACCCCTGCTAGCCTTTGTGGTCTTCCTATTTTTCTGTTTTTGCAAACATTTTCTCTCTCCCCTCTTGCTATGTGAAAATCCCACACAAACAGAGGAAACTGCTTAATTGACCATACAGGTGAAACATTATGAAACTGACTATGTGCAAGATGGTGTTAGCTGTATAAAGTAAATAATGTGTAAAACTGAGAAAATATTTTCCTGCAATATTTCTTTTAGACTGATCTATTGTAATACTAGTAGATTTTAAAAAAATCAGGGAGAAGTATGTTTTTTAAGATGACGATGTCCTGTTAAGTGATATTTGTTCATTATTAGGCACTCATTCAGAGGATGCTAATTTGTAAATTACTGGAAAGCCCTGGAGCCCTGGTATTACCTTTTGAGTTCACATGATTATTATTTTTATATTGCATGGCACAAAACTTACTGCAAAGGCAGGTAAAGTTAACATATACAATTAAGAAATAAAGAGAGCAACGTTCAAGTTCAATGTACATTGAACTGGTGAGGGTTATAAAGTTGTCAAACATCTTCCATTGTGCAAGAAATTCACATGAAACAGACTGTGAAAGGCTTTTTATACTATATAATATAATATAAAAGAATTTTATATTATATATAAATATATAATTATATTTTATACTATATAATATAATATAATATAATATAATATAATATAATATAATATAATATAATATAAAAGAATGAGGACTGAAGCAAGGTGTCTATTGAACGACTTCCAAAAAGGAACCTCTCTTTGGAAAGTGGTAATTTGATACATTTCTGATGATGTTCCACTATGGCAGAGAAATTATCAATTACATATTCAATTAAAAAAAAATATGAACAGCAAAAGATCAATCAGGGACATTTGCTGAAAAGAGAAAATTTATAAAGCTATAATTAAATATTGTGTGAATTATTTTAAAATCAGCTATTTTCTACTTAACAAATTTCACATCTCATTGAGAAGCACTGAGTAAGACAACATGAAAACTATTTTGGATGAAAAGTTAGACAGCCCCACAAAAAAAACCAGGAACAATTGAGATGACTTCAAAGGTTAGTCAAGGCAAACGGTTGCCTTTCACTTTTCATGCAATCAGAAATGCATTGTGCTGAAATCTGCCATCAAGTGCATTCATAGCAAACTAGAATTGAGCAGAGGAAAAACACAGACCTTGGCAAAGATGTAACTTAATAATATATTTAGAAATTTCTCTGGTTAAGGGCCAGACAGACATTTTGACCCAAAGGTCAAGAAGTCCAATAGGCAAATAACAAAAGACCACTTCCTATCCAGCCTGAAAACCAGAATAAGATAACAGAAAGCACAGAAAGAAGAAAAATGAAGTGGGACTGCTGCTTTGCCATTCAGTCTATACAATATATCTGAGATGCCATTCCTCCTGGCTCTCAACTGCTGTGCAAATGGTGCTCTGAATTAGTCATCTGTGATTTCTGTGCAGGATGTCTTCCTTGTTAGCAGCCTCACAACAGTTGTCAGTAGGGCAGAATAGGAATTGTTCCCAGATGATGGAACCATTCCTAAAAGTTTTAATATCATTTAATGCAGACCAAAAAAGATGTACAATAATCTCCTTTCACCAAGAGCTGTGTTTTGTATTTGATCCCAAATAAAAATCCACTCAAAATGCATTTTCTGTGAAAAATGTTGATGACTAAATATCAGGGCTGATCCAGACTCATTTTCAAATGAATGTGAGTTGATTATGAATGCAGATCATTGACGTTAATGGCTGCTGTTCATGCAGCTTTCCTAGACTGTTTCCTGCTGTTTCTTTTTCTACACAGGTAGATTGTCAGAGGAAGTGTTATCAGGCACAAGTTCTCCAAAGCACTTTGTTGTTGTCTAGATGTTATTCCACACTTTAGTTACATCCTTACTTAATTACTACAAGCTCCTACTTTTCTCTCAACTCTCTTTCTCCACCCTGCCACCTAGGTCTTTTTTGTCTGCTCTTACCATCTATTCCATTCTGCTTTGTTTAGGTTCTTGTACCATCACCACAGCTGTGGTATTTGATTTAGAAAACACTGCTGTATTGGCTGCCAGGGCTCATGTGATAAGTGAGAATTCTTGTGCTGAGCCACCGGCTTTCCACCTTCTTGAATCCCTGACTTGGCATCCTCTCCTCCTCCATGTAAAATTCAAACTTTGCTTTATTTCCAGAGCTCCCCATAATTCTATATCCATTTACACCTGTGCCTTCATCTTCTGCTCTTTGGCCTACCAAGTGTTACACTCCTCACGGCTCCCTGTGTCTCCTCTTCTGCCTCCACATGTCTATTGTGCTCTGTTTCATGCCTCCCTCTGCACCTGGGACAATCTCCAGATTCACAAGCATCCAGCTCAGTCTCCTTTCCAAATGCTACTGAGAACAGATCCATTAAGGGAAGCATCCCAGCTGCAGTGGCATCATACCATGATTGCCTAATAGGCACTTGTCCTTGTTGTTTTGGATGCTGTTGTATGCACCTGTGCTTCGATGAAAGAAGATTCTATTCTTCATGGTACAGTCAACATTTTGCAAAGAGCCCTACATATTTAATTCTGATGTACTAGGTAATAAAGGATAGGAAAGAAAGTCTTATGGTATCTCTTATTATAAAAGGCCATTGTCATGTTACTGCCACATTCTTCCTCCGTTACTCTGTCTCTTTTTCCCCATAATTTGTCATTGCCAACCGCTCTGTGCTTACACATCAGTGCCCTTACTAAGGTTTCTTTGACATAAAGACATGAGCTCAGGGCACCACATTTTTTTATTATACTTCGTAAGTCATCTCCAGCCACTGTCAACAGAACAGTTCCCTCTCCTCCAGCCCTGTGCCCTTTGTGTTACCCACAACTACTCCTCAAATGCCACTCCCAATTGATACATTGCATCCATTAAAAAACCAAAACCTCTGGAGTTAAATTCTGGCCCCTTTGAATCGAATGGGAGTTTTTTCAATGGTGCCAGGTTCTCATCCCTAGTGTCTCGCTTTGCACATGCAATTCATATGATGGCTTAGAGTGGTATCCCTTAGAGCAGATCACTCCACTGCTTACCTTTAAAAAAAAAACCACAAAACAATGTCCTTTCAAAAGAACACTCCATTCTTAAGATTTTACAGGCAGTATTTATATTTATTGCTATTCAGAACTGAAAGTTAGCCTTCCAAAGATTCAAAAGCAATACAAATGATAACTCATAACTCCTATCATGCACGGCCATAATTTTACCATTGCTATACACAATATTCCCTTTGTTTTTGCCCTCATTGCCTATAGCAGCTCTCACAACTCAGGCTTCATGTCTACTTATTTTCTACTCATAGCATGTACACTAGAGATAATTTGTTTGTTGGCTTGAATAATTTAAATAGCCACACATCCAAGATCTAAGTGTGAGGCATTTATGTAAGATTGAAGCCAGGAAAGATGAGACAGTCTCTTTTGATGTTAACCACCTTTGTGTCTAGTGACTCATTAGTGAGATCTCTTCGATCTTGTTTGATTTCTTAAATTGTGTGTAAGATTCAAAGCAGTGATGTTCTGTCAGGAGCAGAAAGTCAGGGGCTTAGAGGCTTTGAAATCATGTGAATATCCTACATAGAAATCATCAATATTTAGCAAACTAAAACCTCAGAATATTTTGGAACAAAGCTAATGTCCCTACAACATGAAAACAAAGAAGGCAAAGCATTTTGTATCATAGCATTTCCAAAGCCAGCACTGCTTCACTGTCAGAATGCTTTTAGATTCTGTTAACAGAGCAGATGGGAAGCCAAGGTGATATGCTTTTATTTTTAAGGCGGTTTTGTGGTGCAAGAGCACAGGCACAAGGAGCCTGGAGGGTCCTGGGATCTAATTCAATCTGTGTTCCTGTCCAACAGTGTGACCTCGAACTGGGCATATCACTTGACCTTCCTCTTGCCTCATGCAACCAAGCTGTAACTGTGGGCAAACAGGCTCATGGAGTACATTTGTATGGAAAAGATGTTCCAGGTACTAACAATATGCAAGATGCAAAAGTCAAGTTATGCTTCTTGATTGTTGGGTTCTAGCTGAATTGGAAGATGGCAGATTTAAATATACCTACATTCCCCTATTAGCTGTAGGAAAGCGCTACAAACCTGAGCCAGGTTTGGAAGGGTGAGAAGAGGAGCACTAGCCGGGCACTAGTCAGACTCCAGCCAGCAAAGGCAGAAGTAGCCAAATCAGGACTGCTGCACTGGGGGTAAGAACTTAAAACAGGGCCTCCAGTAACCCCCTGGATCCAGAACTTTGCTGAGGAGGGGCACTAGAACCCAGGTAGTCCCTTCCCATCCCCACCATGTGGGCTGCACGGAGGAGCCAGCCAGAGCCCCCAGCCACTAGGGGCAGAAGCAGCCATAGCAGGGATCTTTGGACTGCTGAACATTCAGAGATCTTTCCACAGTTTTAATTGGACTTTTTCTGCCCTGTGCTAAGTGGCTGTTTGCTCCAACTCGCTCCCTGCCCCTCCCACACAGTCTCTTCACCTCAGCTGCACTCTACACCTGCCTCTCCGACCCTCTTCTCCCTGCCCGGTCGTCTTCATCCCCCATGTCCTTCACTTTTCTTTCCATTTAGCTGATCCCCTCCTAACTAACCCCCCTCCCACCCAAAGCACGGAACTAGCCTGACATTTGCTGCCATCACATTGTTCTCTCTGTTGATGTGTTTATATCCCTTCCCCCACCTTGTGTCTGTCTGGTCTATTTAGATTGTAAGCTCTTGTGACAGGGACTGCCTGCTATTCTGTGTTTGTACAACACCTAGCACAATACGGCCCCATTCTGGGCTGGTCCTTAGGCACTACCATAATGATCATGTGAAATTAAAGAACAAGCAGCTGAGCTGAGCTCCTTTTGGGCATTATGCCTGTGCAGTGCTGGAGCAGGCATAATGGCCCCAAGGGGCCTTGCTTTTGATACTTGCTACTCCTGTTTTACAGGTGCAAGCCTATGCTTCCCATAGACTTGTTCCGCATTTGTCAGCTGTTCACAGGGATGGGTAGGGTGGATGGGGCCATAGCTACCCCGCCTTTAGGGCCTAACATGCTGCAGGCTGTTCTGGCTGGCCTCCCCTGTGTCTTGATACCAAATGGACATGTCCAGGGCAGCCCTGTGACTCCACAGATTGTTGCCATTATTGAAGATCGTGATAGGAAATTTCTCCTGCATGTGACACCAGAACCATTGGTACCATGCCTGCAGCCACAGTGGGAATTTTTCTTTTTTGCTTTCAGGATCTTCCACCCGCTGCTCAGCTTGGTCTGTTCAATGACGCTCTTTGAGTGCAGCGGTGCATGCGCCTGCTCAGTGGTACACAACAGGGAGCTATTTCAACAGACTGGGGAATAAAACGAATCTTCATCTATCCACATTCCAGGGACAGATTGTGATACCCTTCATCTCACTGAATAATACCATTGAAGACAATGGGACTACTTGTAGAGTAAGTATGATTCAGTATGAGGAAGAATATCAGGTTCTGACCCCCAGTTAACCAGGAGGCTCTGTCTCAATGAGGCCTATGACCTGCATGGTATGCTAATCAACCTTCGTAGTGCAGTAATACATGTCAAGAAAGTGATAACATCTTCATGTACATAGTTGTAGTTTGCATTTTAATCACAGCAGCATTGTATGCACTGCAGTGTGATCGTTGTATGCATTCATTTTAATAATTAAAGCATTAATTTAGCCTCAAGTCATAATTATCATGAAGGCAGGATACCAACAGAACATATTTGACTAATGTGTGGGAAATTAAAGTGATGTATATTCCTCTTAGAGATGAAATAATGTTTTTCCTTTCTGGCCTAACTTGGACATAAAGTGGTCAGATGACCTAATATAAAGTTTAATTCAATCTATTCCTAGAAATGGATGACAATGATTGACCCTGAGTTGGAAAACCAGTCTTGTATCAAGATAAAATACTAAGTGTAAAGGGCAACTTTGATTACTGTACAGTTGAGACCAAATCTATGTTTAAAAATCACACACAGACCCTAATCTTGAAATTTACAACAGACAGACAGACTGCTGAGCCTGTGCAAAGTTGACTTCAATGGCTACTTTGCCTCTACATTGTAAGTTGCCTTACAGGTCTTAGGGCTGTTCAGAAAAAGCAAGCTTGACATTCTAGCAGCATGGCAAAAGGTGGATGACTACCCACATGATTCATTGGAACCCACTTAAATAGCAAGAGCTTTTAAAATGATTATAGTGCTTATCTATACACTTTTTAAAAGAATGAACTTCCACTTCAATAAAAAGAAAGGTGCAATAAAAATTGACCCCTTAAAAGAATAAATCTCTCAAATCTAAACATATTTCATAGAAGAGCAAAGCCATTTAAAATGAAACCACTGATGTTGACTGGAGTTTAGCACCTAGACCAAGGAAAGTATATGACAATGGACCATAAGGAAACACTGTAAATCTCAGTAGTTTACATCCTTTCTAAGCAAATCCATTTTCTCTGTATACTAAGAGTTTGAGCACAGAACCTGTGTATCCTAGTGACAAAAGTAACGATTTAATTGCTTTCTACTTCCTCAGAGCCAACACAACTAATAGACAGTGAGATGATTTTCTTCTTTTTTGTGCATCGTCAACAGAATTATTTACAAATTTGTATAGCTACCCCTATACAAACCCATCTAGGGCAATGGAGTCCCACAGGCGGAACCTACAGAATGGTTAGTACTGGTGCTGTGCAGGAGGGAAGGGACCCATTTTGACTCCCATATCCCAGCCTGACCTTGCTGGCTAGCAGTTAAAAACAAACATCCTTTGACTTGGAAACTGAGTGTCGTTAATATGGAAATCATTGAAGACTTGTATCCAGTGTATCTTTTTATAAGGGGCAGCCGATTATTCCCTGTCCAGCTAGCCAGCAATATGTGTCAGGGCATAAAAGGTAGAGGCATGACCTTCCATTTTGGGGCACAGCGTGTCCCTGGGGTAATGAGGGAGGAAGTGGCTCCTGCATTCCCCTGTCATGCAAATGGCTAACCTTACCACCTTCCACTGCACCCCTACAGAAGGGCCAAACAGCAGCTGCCCCTGAGACAACACAAAGATTAGTCCCAAATATCGGGACTGTCCCTATAAAATCAGGACATCTGGTCACCCTAACAAAGATGTAATCATGCTATGCCATTTTTGCAGTCACTTTTTAGAGTAGAGCCATGATTTAAACTGACCTGGTTTGAATTCAGTGATGTGACTGTGAAAGAGCCCAGAATTTAATGTAACTTAATACATACCATGCAAAAACATTAGTACAGCTAGAAAGAAGGTGCTCAAGACAAGAATTCATAAGAAATTCTCTCTTCCCCATGACAGCATATGGACTTTTATAGAGATAGTCAAACCTATTTGTTGAAAAGTCATTGCTAATTTACAACAGCATTTCATGTGCACGTTTCCTAAAGTGTCTTGTCATGAACCACACGGTTCATCACATCAGAATCCCCTCAATGTAAAAAAGTATTAATTAGGCAAAAGTTGCCAGTGTACTGTAGCGGAGAGGATACTTGGTTTTATAAATACCAACACTGTGTATGCTAATAATAAGGCTGGTGGATATATTTAGTATCATTCCTGATATGCATTTAGATTTGAGAACATACTATATAGGGAAAAGTTTGTTCAGCCCAATCAGAGCTTATTCATGCTAATCATAAATCCTTCCCAGGAAATTGGTAGCTAGCTGTTTTTTGAAGAGTCCCCCAAACGCTCTGCCTCAGACCTAGGTGAGTTCAATGAACGTATTTATTTAAGCTATTTGGCAAAAATGATTTTTTTATGTTTCTTCTGAGTGTGTCCCCTTTTAGGAGTAAAGAAGCCAATGTGAATGATAGCAAGGAAGGAACCTTGACTGGGCCACAAGCTAATCTGATCCAGAAATGGGAACCACACAGTGACTCTTCTCATTCTTATCCCAGAGCCATTCAATGGAAGGTGGCTAGTTGGGCAAGAGAAGAAGCAAATTTATTTCAGATAAATGCAGCAGAAATTCTGGTCTGTAAAACAATAAAGACTGTGCCTCTGTTGGCAGATGATACCAGGGTCAAGATCTTCTGCTGCTGTAAACCATCATAGCTCCATTGAAGTCACTGATGGAGCTATGCCAGGTTATACCAGTTGGCCCGAGATCACTGCAGATGGGGAAAAGGCTGGTGAAATATAGGACATGTTCTTTCTCCATTGTGGCTTCCTAGATGTGACCCTGTCAAAAACATTCCAGCAAGTCCAGTTCCAAACATTTTTTAACTTTCATTTGTACATCTTTGTACAACTTTACAGGCTGAGCTGGAAGAAATAATCTAAAGTGACAACTACATTGTTTATGATTTTATCCACTTCACTTCTGGTTTTCACATCACAAACCCACACACAAAAGCAGCACTCAAGAAGAATAAGGCTATTCCCATGATTTAAGAGAATGAACTGTAAGGGCAGGCTAAAAATCAAACTTAAATAAAGAAGGCATAGAAGCGCATAACTGAACAAGAACTTCAAGTGGGATTTGACCACTGCACTAGATAATCTCATCATAAGCTTCTTTTCTTTCTATTCCACTATTATAGCCATATGTCTGATTAGTTTAATTTCTTTTTCAATCTGATTCTCAATACCACTTACATTTTTCTTTTAGAAATAGTGTAGGGATTATAGCTGCTCAAAATTCACTTTCAAATACTTTCTAATCTGGCTGGATACTTGATTTTACATTTGTATCATTTTATTTTAGTATAAAATATTTTAACCATAAAAAGCACTAAGGTACATGTCGCTGGGACAACCTTTGTCTGGATTTTTAAAACTACTGGTGCCTTTTTGAAACAGCATTTTTAGCATAGTGTAAAATGCAGATGAGAATGATTTTAGGGCTATGATCTTTTAGGAAAGCCCCAGGAACACATCGGAAGACAGTTGGCATTCAAGAGACTATAAAACTAACATAGAACGTCATGCTGATAGTCAGTGATAAACACCTACAAGCTGGATTTCAGTTTTGCTGATTCCACTTAACTGAGACAAAGGATATAATTTCAGGGTAAAGTGAAAGATAACTAATAAAAGCATTTTATTTCAGCACAGTCCATTTTTAAGGGTGCCTGCAAGCATTAGGACAGATTGTCGTGGTCTTTAACTCCCTCCTTAGTCTGAGCTTAGACCTGCCTTGTCTCAACAGGAAGTGATTTATGCATCTAAAGCAGACCTGGTTCTGGAGACAGTGCATGCAGTCAGCTCAACAATATCTCACACCCAGAGCACAGTTCACTTCTTCCTGAGAGCATTATAGTTGATGGCCTCTCAAACACAGTCACTCCATTTGCCAGATTCAGGAGAAGGCCCTCAGAGCGCTGGCTAAGGATGGCTTTGCTCCCTCCATTAGTCATCATCCAGCATCTATCCACTGGGAAGTCTGAGATTCACTCACGTGATGAATGCTGCCAGAAAATGCACAGAGAGCAGAATGGTTCAGTCTTCTGTCTTTCTGATGGCGACTGTGACAAATGCCTTAGGGACAGTTTGAGGTGCCTCCCTGATTCATCCGACTATGCAAAGACTTTGGAAACCTGCACTCAAGACCATGGAAAGACTGCACTAAAATGTCCTAGAGACCTACAGTGTGTTTCACAGCTCTCCACCATCACAAATTTTTAATTTCTTTAAATGTTACAGTATGCATTAAAAAAAAATCAAACCACTGGGATGTGCACATGCCTAAACTGAGTAGCAACGTAATTGTATTGCTGGAAACCCCGTCCTTTCTTGGCCCATGCCCATCCTACTGTTTGTCACTGCCATTCACTGTGCCCCATGTAAAATGTAGATTGTAAGTTCTTTGGGAAAGGAACTGTGCCTTGCTTTGCCTTCTGTGAAAAGCCTCATGCACTTTTGAGTCCTATAAAATAATAGTAATAGATCGAAGGGCAGTGGATCTGGCTTCTAAGGCCCTTCCCCCTCGACCCCGGAAGTAGTATGTTCTTCATTATGTCTCACTTGCATCTCTCTAGGTTCTTATACCATTGCCATCACTGCCAGTTTTTCTGGCATAAGCCATGTACATGCAGAGAACTGAAGCAGGAACCACACAAATGATCCCTGAACAATGCAGAAGTCCTAGTCCATTTTGCCCTATCTTGGTATGAATGGGTCAAGCGATGGCAGCAACATGTTGGTGAGGAGTTCCCTTAGCTTTAAAATTTTACTTCCTGCCATGGTGTGCCAAAGCCCTACCCGATAGCTTTCAAGGCACAATCCCAGAACCCAGTGTTTTCTGAGCTTTTACTGGGTGAGGAGTGGAAGAGAAAAATAATGTGGCTGAAAGACAGAGGTAGTTGTAGACATAGTTGGGAAACCCTTGTGTCTTTAGAGGTGTAGTTGTGAAATCCTCACTTCTGTATTGTTTTGTCATTATAGTTCTCACTTTGCTATTGTTTATTTGCATGGTCTCTGTCTGGTTCTGTGATTGTTTCTGTCTGCTATACAATTTATTTTGCTGGGTGTAAACTAATTAAGGTGGTGGGATATAATTGGTTAGCTAATCATGTTACAATATGTTAGGATTGCTTAGGTAAATTTCAGTAAAATGATTGGTTAAGGTATAGCTGAGAATATTACTATATAAATTAGGGGCAAACAGCAAGTAAGTTGGGATTCAAAAATATGGAAAAAGGAACTTGGATTTAAGCTTGCTGGAAGTTCACCCCAATAAACACTGAATTGTTTGCACCTTCAGACTTTGGGTATTGTTGCTCTCTGTTCATGCGAGAAGGACCAGGGAAGTGGGAGGGTGAAGGAATAAGTGGTGGCTGGGGTAGAGAGAATTTTTAAAACCTCACTCCTTCCCATTATTTACTTGTTGATACCCTGTAATAAAAGCTAGGTTTAAAACCTATAATGTACCCAGAACAGAAAATAAATAAATTAATTAAAAATAAGGTGCCTTTCTTTCTCATCTGTATCAGATAAATTCTTGATTCTTTGTTCTTCATATTACTGTATTCTTTCAAAACAGGTGAAAGGGTACAGATTAAAATGAAAACTGCTTACTCAAAATGTTGCTGTCAATAACTCTTTCCGTATAAATTCCCAGCCTGAAGGCCAAATAATTAAACACTGCTTACTTTCTCGAAGACTGTGTCTTTACTTTTTGTCATAGCTTTGAAAATTATTTCTCTCCATCCTAATGCAGTCTTTTTTGTTTACTACCTTTCTGTAGGAGCGGGAGATTTATCTGTGCTCTTTTGATATCTGTAAGAAGGACGTTAGTTATTTTGCGAAGATTTATTATATATGCATTAATAAATAATAAGTGATTCAAGCAATTTGTGTGCTTTCACATTATTTAAAATATGCATAATGGAGGTCCCTGTTGATGGCTCTCTCTTGGGAATCTCTCAATAATGTATTTTTTAAATTAAACATTCTTCTCATGTAAGAAACACAATTAACAAGAAATATGTAATGAATTCAGATGTTGGTACAGTACTGAGAAATCCAGACTTGCTTCGAAAAATTAAGTGCCTGATACTTAAGCAAACTGTACAGAGAATGTTATAATTCAACCACAGCAGTTTTGTGGCTCTGGCCCTTTAATATTTAAAGAGCAAATTCAGTCCTTCCAATCTCTACAAGGAACAGACAAGGGCACTGAAAACCACTTACAAACCCAACGTTCAGTTTTAGCAATGTTACGTTAGCATAATTCTGGCAAGCCACAAGATCTTTCAGAATGATCACTTTTAGATATTTTTAAGTAGTTGAACTGCTTCTTAGACTACCCATGTTCTTGTTTCTTTTCGAAACACCATTGCATTTTCTACAGCTGAGTTAACAAACCAGTGATGACCTATAGACACACACTTACCACTAAAGTGGTTTAAATAGATAAAACTCAAAATGCAGTACGGGCACTACATCCAATGTGTAGTAGGGGAGATTTCAAGCCTTTGAAGCAAAACAAGGCTAATCTAAGCAGCCTGTTGGGTGAAGTCCGATTCTGCAGATCTCACGGATGTGAAATACCAAGTATTACAGAATATTTCTATTTGATAGATCTACTCGCACATTTTAACAGCACCTAATTAATTATCAATTCCAAATTAATTGCTTCCTGCAATGGACTAATGAATCCAAAGCAATGAAGAGAGGAAGCAATTGCTTAATTCCTTAGATTGTCATTTTGTCAACATTCTGAATTATTTAAAAAAAATCTGACCCAATGATTACATTTCTGTGCATAATGTAGTGAATGTATTGTATACATTTTGAAAGAAATCCTTTGAACCTTAAACCCATCTCAGTCTATAAGAAAACCATATTTTGATTCAACTTCACTTGAACTTTAAAGTGAAACACCATTTATGAGCCATTATACATTATACTCTCTTTCTACAAAAAGTTACCTGCTTACCTAAACCAAAAACCACAATAAACTTTGACACCAATTTACTAAGATTTCCAGACTAATAAAGACAATTGATTTCAGCCATGAAAAGTCCTATCACTGATGCCCATGGCTTTAAGCTCAGATAAACTATTCAGCTCCTTCTTTCACAATCATCCTTCCTGAAATAATCTTTCAGCTGGTGGCTCATGATAGGATTCATCAGTTGAATGTCAGTGGCAATTCTGCAAACATGTGATGACAGACCAGAAGGTAAGACTGAAAGATTACATTGTCGCAAAGCATTTTTGTTATACTGAAGGGGGGAAAGTGCATATGCTGCCACTCTTAAAATTAACAACACTCTGCGAATATTACTGGAGATTTTGAACCATTTGTGGTTGAATAAATTTCACATAAATATTACAATTCTCACAGAGTAATCTTTCAGACCAGACTCCAGAGTCTATATGGTGTCCTTGTGGGCCTTTGAACTAGAAATCATTGGGGTTTTATTAACATCTAATACTTGCTATAAATTAGATTAACCTGGGAACCAATCAAGAATATAACAAGCATTGCAAACACAGATCAAACACTTATACATTCACTAAAGCTTCCACAGAGACATGATCTAAGTGAATATAACTAAGAAAGATGAAGGCAAATGGCAAGACAAGCTGCAATTTCTATAGTAATTTAATGGAATTACTAAATATCACATGATTTCTTTAATCCAGAAAAGGCTGCAGAAGGAATAGCAACTATTCCTTCCATTGACTCTGATAAATAATGGTAGGACTGAACAAATGGATGCATTTCAATCGGCCACAAATGAAAAAAAGACATAAGCATCTTCATCTCAGAACTCTGCTAAACTGTATGAAAACAGACTGGCTGAGAACGTAACCATGTATTCCCATTTTAGTAATTTGAAAAGGCTTTCCTAAAAGCCAAATAAGAGAGGATAATCAATAAAAAACATGGAATAAATCAATCTACCGTAAGTTTATTAGAATGGCACCTAGAATAATAGTTCTGATTGGCTGAAAGCTCTTGTCCTCCACTTATTGGCCTATTGACATTATATATTTGTTTGCTACACAGATTTGAGTAATGAACATTTATAATAATAAGGAGAGCTCCGGACAGCCTTATCAGACCAATAAGAAACAGTTTGTAAATTACTACAGCACTTAACTCTGCTGAGCAGTTCTTCTGGACTGATCAAAGACATTTATTGTAGCACTGTATCATTTGGAAGGCTGATAGTCTAACTAGATCTTTTCCTGAAATGCAACAACTCTTGATCTCATCATAGGATAGAATTCCAGAGTTTACTACCTCGGATTTTCTTTTCAAAGAATTGTAGGGATAGAAAGGGCACATAACGGGTCATCAAGTCCAACCCACTGCTATTTTGCAGAGTTAGAGGAACATTTCCACGTGTCTCAGGCTGACCTGAAGATTTTCTAGTTCTTTTGTTTTCCCCATCTTAGTTTCATGACTGGGGTGCACATGTGAGGAGAGATTGTCTCTATTTCCTAATCTGCCACTGATTTACTGTGATATTTTCCTCCAGCTTAGTTTTTCCATCTGTAAAATGTGGATAGTGATATTTACTGTCCTTTGAAGAGTGATGTGGGATAGATGGCTGAACATTTATGTAAATTCTATTACTGTGACACTGCACCCCATATTCTTCATAGTTTAGTATTGTGATATGACTATGTACAAGCCGCGTCATGTGAGGTGTCATTGGAAAAGCCATGATTTGCTGAATATGATTATCCTATTGGTGTGCATGTATCCTTTTTGTATCTGAAGTTATGATTATTGACTAGGGATCTGTATTTAAAATGGGCTTACTCTGGAAAACACCCACAGTCAGCCTTTCAGGTACAACAATGAAGAAGCCAGATGGGGCTGATGGCTCATCAGCAAAGACAATGAACTGTGGAATAGCTTAACCTTCCTGTGGGCGATTTGGCCAGCCGGTAAGCAATGGCTGCTATAACACTGATATAACACTGACCAGACCACATGTCTCAGGACTCCATCTTGGGATGCCAGTATTTTTCCACAAACCGGTCTGGGAACCAAGTTTTGAAACAAAGGGTTCCTGCCATATGCTAAAGCGATAGAAGGCAGGGAG
Organism: Mauremys reevesii; assembly: GCF_016161935.1. Classification (NCBI taxonomy): domain Eukaryota; kingdom Metazoa; phylum Chordata; order Testudines; family Geoemydidae; genus Mauremys; species Mauremys reevesii. The sequence continues at coordinate 51,048,077 of NC_052623.1, read as the reverse complement.
TGACATCATCTGATGTTATTCACTCCCCACACCAGAAGACTTCTGAATACCTGAGGAACAAAGACTGAACTGGGGGAACTGCTGGACCCAGGCTAAAGGGACTTCTGTGTATGAAAGACCTGGGGATCCCAAGCTGTAGCAAGTGGAGCTTTTCCCTTAAGAATCTGCAGCTTGCTTGTATCATCAGCCAGGGTGAGAATTTGCTAATTCATATCCTATCTTTCTAGTATCTTAGATTTAGTTTGCGTTTTTGTTTATTTATTAGGTAATCTGCTTTGATCCATTTGCTATCACTTATAATCACTTAAAATCTATCTTTTGTAGTGAATCAACTTGTTTCTGCTTTATCTAAACCAGTGAGTTGGAGTGAAGTGCATGGGAAATTGTAGCTCAAGGGGCAAAGGCTGTTGCATATTCCTCTCCACATTGGGGGGAGAAGGGGTAACTCTATGCGCTGTGACAAAGTTCCTCTTCTACCTTGGTGGGTCCTGCACTTATTGGCAGATTTGCTCACCTCAGTGATCTTCGTCACAGTCTGGGTCAACTCCTCCTGTGTCTGATCAGGAGTTGGGAGGTTTGGGGGGAACCCGGGTCCGCCCTCTACTCCGGGTTCCAGCCCAGGGCCCTGTGGATCGCAGCTGTCTATAGTGCCTCCTGTAACAGCTGCATGACAGCTACAACTCCCTGGGCTACTTCCCCATGGCCTTCTCCAAACACCTTCTTTATCCTCACCACAGGACCTTCCTCCTGGTGTCTGATAATGCTTGTACTCCTTAGTCCTCCAACAGCACACCCTCTCACTCTCAGCTCCTTGTGCCTCTTGCTCCCAGCTCCTCTCACACACTTCCTCTCCTCTGGCTCTCCCCCGCCTGACTGGATTGAGCTCCTTTTTAAACCCAGGTGCCCTGATTAGCCTGCCTTGATTGGCTGCAGGTGTTCTAATCAGCCTGTCTGCCTTAATTGGTTCTAGCAGGTTCCTGATTACTCTAGTGCAGCCCCTGCTCTGGTCACTCAGGGAACAGAAAACTACTCATCCAGTGACCAGTATATTTGCCCTCTACCAGACTCCTGTACCCCACTGGTTTGGGTCTGTCACAGCGCTTACAGTGTACAGTTCCCTGTGCAGTGCAAGAGGGTATAATTTTGGGTTTGTGCTCCAGACAGGGGGTGTGCCTGAGGAGCTGAGAGTTACTTGGCTTTAACCTTTCTATTGTTAGTTCGTGTAGTGACTAGTTAGAGAGCCTGCATCTTACTCCACTTGGGTGTCTCACTACCTGTGTGAATGCTGGTGGAAGTGTTAGACCGGGAGCATGTCTGCAGCTTGTCACAGCAGTACAGTATGAGAGGGAGTCCAGGCTAGTGGGTCAGAGGACTCAGTGGTACCTCAGTTCCAGGTGGTACCCTGGGGGGAACCCATCACAATTACCATTTCAGGAGTTGATTCCATTTTCTAGGTCATCTTAGTATTGTCTCTTTTACTTGAAATTGAAGAGATAAATCTTCCTTTTCATAAAAAGCCCTGGAAGTGAAAATACTTGCACTGTTCACTATTCCTGCTTTGAATCTTAAAAGAACTTTGAAAATGTAGGGGTTAAAGATGAAGATATTCAAAGATGTGGTATGTTAGCTGTATAGCTGAATAGGGACTGGGTAGCTAATAGGTTAAAACAAGTACATTTTCAATGTGGTGTGCAAGTCACATTGTAGCTTGTCTGGGGATTATGAAAGAGTTTCAGTCTTGGGTTTATGGCTGAGAAACTGATCAGTTGGAACCGTTCGCTTTTCAATAGTTGCCCAGAACTGTCACAGATTCCTTGTTCTCTGTGAGGAACCCAGGAGTCTTCATTTCTTGAATTATCCAGTAGACCTTTCAATAAAGATCACAGGGAAAATTCCCAGTTTGTATTCTTCACCCCCTCAAGCCATGAGTCATAATTTCTAAAAACAAGTATACACCCCTCAGGCATAACACCAGTCACACTTACAGAAGGTGAAAGAAATCCACTGAATTATTTGGAACGAAAATTCACTGAACAGCCAAGATGTAGCCCTACAAATTATCAAAGGGTAAATACGTACTGCAGTAGTTTCCGCAGTTCCCCTCTAATAGTCACTTCCAATCACAGGAAATCCTCGTTCTAAATTAGATTTCCTCCAAGTCAATCATAGAACCTTCCACATACTGCAAAATAAATGTGTTTATAGAAATAACCACAATGTTAAAGATTGAATCTTTAATCCAAAAAAGCCAGAATTAAAGTTCCCATGGCAACCTTAACTCTACCCTTTGATGCCATAACACTCAGCAACACATTATCTGAATTATTATGTATATTGCACCAACCACTGTGGTATGTTGGTGCACTTTAGAAAAGTGCTGTCAACAATTGTCACAAAACAGACAAGTGACTGAATTCCTAATTCTACTGCCACTGAATGAAAAATACCTTTAAGGCTACGAGTCTAAACTATGAAAAAGACAGAGGGTGAAATCCTGGTCCCATTGAACTCACCCATATTCAACATATTTTGCATTCCTTGCTAAAAATCACAAGACTTAGTGGCTCATAAGGAAGAGTGAATTTTACTGCTCAGGATCCTTTATGGTCTTCAGTTCTGCTCTATGGAAAGACAGCAAGAGCTTTCCAGCTCAACCCAATGTCTACAGCAAGGCATGGGGAAATCCTGATCCTGAAGACAGCCAGGTCCTAGGTCATTCAGAGCTTCCTGGGTGATAACTAATACATCAAATTGTGCCGAGGAGCCAGAAGTGGATTGTGAGCCAGTGCAGAGTGCTTGGCTGCACTTAACAGGTGGAGAGATATATTCTGCACCAGTCGAAGCTTCTCAGAGGCTCTGAAGCACAGACTTAACTAGAGAACCTTGCAATTATCCAGCCCAGAGGAAACAAACCCATGGATAACTGTGGTGAGATTTGCATCACAAAGGAATGTTTGCACATTCTGGCAAGGTCAAAGACGATAAAAGGAACTTCGAGCTAAATTGAGGTGGGAAACCAGAAGCAGCGATGGGTCCCGTAGGAGCCAGAGATTGCAAGCTACTTAGAAAGAGTGGAAATATCCCCCTTTAATCATAAGAGCAGTCATAATTTCCTTCAGTTCCTCAAAATGTTTTCTCCTGTCCAATGGCAACAGCCCCGTAGCTAGCCTTAATCCAGTTGCCTAAATCAGCAAAGCACTGGCAAAAAAAGGACACTTTAGAAGTTGGGTTCAATGAGAAGGAGATTTAAAGCGAAGCCAATTAGGCTGAGAACTTGATTAATGAAAGACTGTGTGACGTTATGAGTGTAATATAATATTTCATTGGAAGGTGACAGGGTCAGAAAGAGTTAATTAACTCACAGACTGACCTGACACATGGGTGAACTTTAGAAACTGGTTAGGAAGATATGTAAATGAATAGAGCTTTGAAATGCAAGTCTGCATTGTTAGAGGTAGAAGGGTAGGTGTTTGCTCAGGTCTTGTGATGTAAGCAAACAAGTCTTGTCTATCACTATGGCTTTAATTCAGAGATCAAAAAAGGAATATTAACATTTAGGAAAATACTTGAGTGAAATAGTATTATTGTCTATGTGTCTCTCTGAAGGCCGTGGTAACCTGTATCTGAACTGTTTAATGGATAAATTACCCTGTGTTAATTGCCAGGATGTTTGGGAGAAGGAGTTAAACCTATTGTTTTCTCAGGCCAAAAGGCTGCTGGAAATGTATAAGAACCCTGGGACAGGATCCTACTTCATCTCAGATCTGCTTTGGGTTTCAAGACCGGGAAACCTTAAGCCACAAGGATTGAGATCCCCAGTCATTGACTGGAGCCACCCTGAATATGGACATTGGACTATAACCTATGGACTATTTCTAAAAGGACTTTTGGCAACTACAAGCTCACCTCTACTATGTATCTAAACCTCAAGAATTGAATCCAAGTCTGTATGTATGTTGATCTTTTAACCAACTCTCTTTTCTTTTTTAATAAATTTTAGCTTAGTTAATAAACATTGGCTAATAGTGTGTATTTTGGGTAAGATCTAAGTTATAATTGGACCTGGGTATGTGGCTGATCCTTTGGGATTGGAAGAACCTTTTCTTTTATATTATGAGATAAGATTTTCAGGAATCATCATCATCATCATGTGTGTGTCTAGACGGAGGCCTAAGGCCGGGTACTTTAAGGGAACTGCGTGGTTTGGACTTCTAAGTAACCAGTGAGGTACTATAGAAGCTGTTTTGTGCTGGCTTGGTAAATCTAAGTATTGGAATATCCACCAGCGTTTGGGGTTTGTCCGCCCCGTTTTGTTTGCAGTTCACCGAGTGACCTCAGCTGGCTCCCACGGGCAGCACCATCACAGACTGCCACATCCTCTCATCCTAAAGTAGACAGACATAGCCCTTGCTGCTTCCTCTGGTTGTTTTCCCCAATCCACCAACATTACCACCGTCTAGTTAGGATGAGCCTCTGTCAGCTCTTACAAGCCCCTCTCCTGGGATGCTCTGGGAGAGCTGGTTAACTGTACCATCTGGTCTGATGAAGTGGTGGTAGACAGCTGAGTGCCAGCCACGTATGGAAGACATTGCGGCCCATCCTACCTCACTAGCTCCCTCATATATAAGCTGACCCAGGTGGATAACAAAATAGAATCCTGGGGTCTGCACCGAGGAAGGACCACAAGGGGAAAGACTATTGGTCAACCATACCCTCTGATTTCTCTCAGAGAAAATCAAATAGGACTACTCAAGAGCAACTCTTTCTGCACTTCCCTCGGTCCACAAATATATCAACAGCCCTTTGCAGTCAACAGTATTGCCGGCAGCTGAGACACACAAAAGAATCAGCACAGACACTGGATCTTTGCCCATCACCAGAAGGAGGTCATCAACTAACATGCACATTTCTGTATGAATACAGAAAGATGCAACACAACTTCCGCTATAGTCACTCACAGTCATTATGTTTGATTGCAGACATTTGTGGCATTTCACTTCAATAAGACACTATTTTATAGTAAAAGCAAAATACCCCACTTAGTGGATATCTTGGAGGAGATGAATTGTGAGTGACTGCTACCAATTTGCACAACAATCTATTAAATAAAATGTTTCTGCTTTGTTTCACCTTCCCAATATAATAAAAGATTACCACTAACTTGAAACCTATGGTATGGAATTGTATAATGATTAGAGGCCTCGTGTAAATACCTTGTCAGACTAAATAATTTAAAATTAGAGATTTAATTTATCATGGTTCTTGGCTAGTCCCTTTCTTTAGCCACAGAACATTTATTCTTCTGATAGAAGAAGATTACCAGTTTTATTGGTTTAGCTAAAGCAAGGACAGTTTTATAGTTCTAATACTATGAAGATTGTTAGCTAAAGCCTTCTAATATTGCACTCCTGGGGCCATTTTGCTTTCAATATCCATTAAAAAAATAAGTATTTTCAACAATTTCTGTCTTAATGCAAAAAATAAATATGCAAAGTCAAACACAAACTGACTTTTGTCTTTCTGCTTACAAAGTCCTCAAAAAGGCTGTAACATTACATTCCCTCAGCTCTTGGAAAACATAGAAAATGTAGAGAGTTCAGTGAAAAACCCAAGCAAAGTCAGAGTTTGGAATATTCAATGACATGTCCTAAACCACATAATCGGGCAAATCTAGGCCCTCTCATGGGAATGGACAAAATCTAAAAAGCAGAGCAACTATGTAGAGTAAATATCCCATGGGCAGTAGAAGTGACTACTCTTGTGCTCTATGGCCAGGATACAGGGAAGGGACAGAGAAATTCAAGAGAAACAGAATCCTCTATTGAAAAGCCCAGTTCCTCCTTTTATTCCAGTTTTGCACGGGAGACCAGAAGTTGGGCCAAGGTACCACTACATTGCAAAAATAGTGGCAGCTCATGCTCATAAAAAGGCCAATGTCATCCCAGCATTTAGCATTTGTTATAGGGGATTGGGTTTTTTTTTAAATCTTTATTTTGCATGATTCAAACACAGTTACACAGAGAATACAATAACAGGGACAAAATCATTATTTATTATGTGATCTTGAACAGTCCTCTTAAAAATTTCCCACATTAAAATGATGTGTATTACAAAATAAAATAGTTAGTTTGTTTGGGTACAGATAAGAAAATATCTGACAAGAAAAAAAAAACCTACTCTATTTCTTTCCCCATGATTCGGTTTTAAACTTTTTTTTATTTTACAGTATTCACAGTCAGTGAGACTGCTACAGAGGAAGTAAAGAATAGTAATTATATTTTTGCATTTGTATTGTGATGCTCTAAAACCTTTTTCAATAGCCTAGGGAGAAAATATCACTGCTTCTTGCATTTGGAGTGGTGTCACTCCCCATTCTGCATCTAGCACACTGTACATGTATAATATACATACTTGAAAGTTCCAAACATTTGAAACCCAGCCAGTACTATTGCATTTGAACAGAAAATGAGAAATAGAAACCAATCTCCATTCAGCCACAGAACATTGCAGATGCAACTTTAGTTACACAAGGCCTGATTTTCAAGCTCGTAGATGCTCAGGGTCACAAGATATGGAGGTTAACTCTGTCTCCGGTGCAGGACTGATTATTGCCAAGCTTGCAACTTAGACCAGAATACTTTAGGAAGGAAAACATATTTCTGTGGCAATTTCTTTTTTAATTGTAGTTACTTGAAGCTGCTCAAAGGATTTCAGCATTAGAATAGTTCCCACGTGAGCTGAATTAATGGGCAGAGTGCAGGTGACTATCAAAGGAGCATGCTAAATGCAATCTAGCATATGTCCAGCCCTATTCACATATGTGTATATGTATATAGGGGGACATTACCCAACTATATACGTGTGTGTATTATAGGCAGTGCACCGAAAGTTGCCAGACACTTTGCATTATAAGATCCTATGCTTATAACTTACCAAACTTTAACCATTTGGGATGAAACTTTACATGCCGGGTGTCTGCTCAACCTGAAAAAAAAATCAATTATTCACCCAGTTCTGCTTGAAACTCTGCTTGAAACACTTAATCCTTTCCCAGACACTGTGGCGGCCTCGGGCACTGGTGCACTTCTGTCGCTCCTATCCTCTGCTGGTGGCACATAATAGTCTATCCTCATTGTGGGCTGTAATATTTTGGTCTCATTTCAGTGGATTGGTTTAGTGTGTGGTTGCTGGGTGGTGTTGGCAGCCTGTGATATACAGGGAGGTCAGACTAGATGATTTGGTGTCTCTTATGGCCTTAAATTCTATGACTCTATTCACAAGTGAAGTCAGTGTGAGTTTTGCTTTGGACAAATAACAGGGGTGTTGTGAAAATAAAATTCAATAGTGTTTGTGAAGCACTAGAGTTAATATCTCCGTATGCAGAGCCGGGTTGAATAGTGTGCAGTAAATAAGACCGGGAGGCACAGTTCAAACGCATGATTCTGCAGCCTTAATGTTCTTTTAACATAATTTTTGTCACCATCTGCACATGCATGTGTGCATATGTAGAGAGAGCACACACTCATGTGTACACACATGCACTTAATTATAAACTGAATAAAAAATGAAGAAACAAAGCTCCAACTTTTAACAAAAAGATAATGTAAATTGCTCCTTCCCCAAAGTATATTCGTGTCTTGGAGCAAGAGTTTTCATTAGTATAATGTGATTGGAATATTGTATTTTCAATTTTTCTTTTAGAGTACAATGCAAAGTATATTCAATGACACAACATTCCACAACTTCTATCAATATTTTATTAATAATGCCTTTTGGCTATATTAATTTACTGTACCCGTCAGAGTTAAAGGAAGTCACTCGCTGCTTAAAATCGGTTGAGGGAGTGAAACTGGAGTCTTGAAATGCTCATTATCAGCTCCACTTCATAAAAAACCCATGTTGTTTGTTTCCCTCAGTAAATTGCTCTTTTCTTCCTTACAGAAATAAAAACAACTTGTTAAATATATGAAAGTCTTTCATACACTTTGTGTAAGGGGGCAGCACAGTAAAATCTTGCACTTTTCCTTGTTTTTCTTAGTTGAGAACATGAACAATTTCAAAGGAGTAAACAAAGCACTTGATTCTAAAGCATGTTGGCTGAAATCGAAAGCTTAAAATGTGAGATTTAGAAGGAATTGCAGAATTCAGGATGAGAGTTACAAAATGTGTTTGATGTTTCTGCTACCATTAGTGTGGTGGCAGAAAGGCACACCATTTCAGACCCCCTTTCTGATGATTTTATGTAGTCAAGTAGAGGGTAGTATTTCGACAATTCCAGAGGGGTTCTCTGCTGCCACAGTTATGCATGCTGTTGTGCCACTCAGAGGAGCAGCACTTGAATATGATAGATTGCTGTCGAAAATCGTCCATGCTGGAGAAAGAGTTGTGCAAAGAAAAGACGCAATCACCCAAAAGCTTCCTTTGTCATGCCTGCAGAAATGTTCTTCCCAAATAAAGAAAAAGCGTGACTGGAAAATGCTGTGCTGTCCATGCATAGTATTGCTTCATTTTGATTACCCTCAGTCACTTATGCCTTTTGAATTTGTGAATTGAATTTCCTGGATACGATTGTGATATGAATGAACGATAATAGCCAGTGTGTAATTTTCCATTCACCAAAGAAGGTGAGAGCGTGGAATAGTAACTTTCATGACAGAGTAGCTTGTTTAGACTTTGGCATTGGCAGCAATACTAGATTAGTGGGTTAGTAGAAGATTCTATCACAGCTAAAACTCTCATCCAGGTTCTGATCATCTCATGCCTCCATTATGGCAACATCTTCTCTGGCCGGGACAAATGCAGTCTTACCCTGTTCTTATCCATTCAGAATACTACTGCAAAGATAATTTTCTCAGCCTGTCACTTTGACCATATCAAGCCTGTCACAACTGGGGCATGGGCAATTGTGCCTAATGGTTGGAGCAGGAGTCAGGTACTGGAGCCAAGAGCCAGAGCTGGAGACAGAAACTAGGAGTTGAGCGCAGCAGGGAAGGAGAAGGACAGGAACAAAGCTGGGAACAATGCAGGCACAGGAGCAATTGCAGCTGCTGCTGAGCTTCAAAACAGGCCTGCTGAATCCCGTCAGCCAATCAGTGGGCCAGACAATCAGCTAGTCTTACCACAACCCAGCTGAGCTCATTAAGCTGCCTGCAGGCTGGGCTGGCTAGTCCTCAGGATCAGTTGAAGAAGCTCATCCTGATGGCACTGCCCACATCCGCATCTGAGGCGACTTCTAGGGGCCCTCAACCTAGGTGTTTCAGGATGAGCTTGGTGGAAGTCCTGCAGTAGATCTGGTGCATGAACATTTTCCACTGGCTCCCAGGACTGGCTGTCAGGACCACTGTCTTCCCAATCTACTAGGCAATGAAGCTTACCCCACACTTGCTTGGAGTCCAGAATCTGTTGGACTAAGTATTCCTCTTGTCCTTGGTCTGTTATGGGTGGTGCTGCTGGGCTGGACTGACAACAGAATGGGTTTTTTATATAGGGTTTTAGGAAGGAGATATGGAATACCAGCTGGGTTTTCATTGACTCTAGTAGCTGCAATTTGAATGTCACTGGATTGATTTAATCCATGATCTTGACCCGACCTATGTATTGATGGTCTAACTGGGCTGATGGTTGGGTTGATCTGAGGCTTCTCATTGACAACCAGACCCTGTCCCCTATGGTAAGGTTAGGTACAGCCTGGCGGCTTTGATCGGCGTAGCACTTGTAGCTATGGCAGCTTCCAGATGTTCCATGCACTCCCATGGTACGTGGTGCAGATGGGTGACAAGATCCACTGCTGCAGGGACCAGGGAAACTGTGTGTAATGCTGGCTGGAAGTGTGGTGCCGTAGCTGACAGAGAATGGCTCTGTTGGGTAGACACACAGACTGAATAACTATAGGCCAATTCTGCGAAGGGCAGCACGGAGACCCAGTAATCCTGACGATAATTAGGAAGCAATGGAGGTTCCAGGATCTGATTTACCCATTCCATCTCTTCATTAGTCCATCAATGGTATGCTGACAAGGTAAGAAGTTCTATGTCTATGCACTTAAAAATCATGTGCCAGAAGCAGGAGATAAATTGTGGACCTTGATCTGTCATTCCTGACAAAGCTTCTCTTTGCATCCCTTCACTGGCTCCCTCTTCCCTATCATATCAAACATAAGCTTACTTGTCTTCACTTTCAAGACCCTTCATGGATTATCCCCATTCCTATCTGCTATCTCTCATTCAGTATCAAAAGGTCAACTCTGATCAGCCCATGATACCAGCCACTATCACCCCCTTGCTATATGTCCAAACAAGCACCTTTGTGCTTTCTCCAATGCTGCTCCTCACGCTTGGCAGGAGCTCCTTGTAGAAACTACAAAACTAACATGTTGTCCTGCTTCAGATCACTCCTCAAAACTCTCCTTTCCATGAGGCCTACAAAAAACATGACAACTTTTAGGTCACTGGTATGCTGAGACCACAGCCGCTCATGTGGATCAATATTGTTTCACTGTTTCCTTTTACTACCCCATCCATCTGTATCCATCTGTTGTCTTGTCTTATATGTAAATGGTAAACTCTTTGTGGCAGGGATTGTCTTTGTTCATACAGTGTCTAGCACGGGATTCCTAGGCACTACAATTCAAATCAATAATATTAGCACCATTGCTCATTATTTTACGAGTACAGAAAAGGAAGCTTGCAACAGTAAAGGGATTTACTGTCACATCTATCCTTTCAACATCTGCCAAAACCATCTGCCTTCTGGGCTACCATTTTTAATGTATTTTGATTTAATAAACTTGCAGGTGTTTGTCCTCATTGGCACATCCCCATGATAGTTAAGGAGTAGCTATGGTCAGTATTATTTTCTGATCACTTAGGACTTTTATATGTGAACCGAATTTTCTTCAGACTTTACAAAGACATCTCTTATTGATGACTATGTCTAAGATGTCTGAAAATTAACCCACTTTCAATGATCTCAGTGCAAAAAGCATGACTTTAGGGGTGGGAGGTTGCACCATAAGCATTTTGTTTAGGGCATGTGCTTTTTCCCCATGCTCAGATAGCTTGAAAAAAAAGCAGATTTTTTTTCGGTGGGTTAATATGGAGATATGCCTATATCTCAGAGCTGGAAGGGACCCTAAAAGGTCATTGAGTCCAGCCCCCCTGCCTTCACTAGGAGGACCAACTAGTGATTTTTGCCCCAGATCCCTAAGTGGCCCCCTCAAGGATTGAACTCACAACTCTAGGTTGATTTGGCTAATGCTCAAACCACTGAGCTATCCCTCCTCCCAAGGAAAAACCTTCCCCTGGAAATTCACCTTTAGGCTGAGATAAAAGATGACACGTGTCAGCCCTAAATGAACATTTATAACACTTTTGATTGTGAAAGCAGGGTTTTAGGAAAGAAAAGTTTATCCAGCTAATAACTATTGTTGTTGTTAAATGACTTTTAAAGTTACAAGTGAAGAATGCCAGAGTTAAGATTGCCCATGAAATATTAACTACCCCTTTGTGCATATGCATTATGATACAGTCTTTAAGTACATGATCACATACTGTTTTTTCTGCAGCCTCATTCAGTGCACATCTTGGACGGTGTGCAAGGAATGAGACAGTGGAGGAGGAGCTTCTCATTGAACAGTTAGGATGAAAACAGATATTGAACCGCTGCCTCATTCAAGGTGTAGCCTCCATGCTGAGTGATAAAGAGGTCCTGTGGAACAAAGCATATTATATTTTTCATTAAAGCAATAAACTTAAAAGTTTTCTTTGTATCTGCACATATAAAACTGCGTGCCTTGTTGTTCCTAGGATAGAGGAAATCAATTATTTTTGTCAAGGTCCAAATTTATTGGTCAAGGTATGGTCCAGGTCCAAACTCTGGAGAAAATACAAAAAACAACAACAACAAGTAGTAAATAAAAAAAGATTTCACGGGCCATTCAAAAGCATCTGGCAGTCCAGATTTGGCCCCCAATCTATTCCCTATTCACTACACCAACCAATCTAGAGTAATCCAGCTCACAAAACTCTATAAGAAATAGCTAGAAGAGCTGAGAAGGTTATAAAGATTTTCACACTAATAAGCCTACTAAATCATACTGAGAGATTGAATCTGATTAGTTTACTATTCTGTGCTCTAGCCTAAAAGTCAGGCCTGAAGGACACTCTACAGCCCCCAAAACTTGCAGAAAACTCAAAAATTTGCTGTGCATGGTTTTTTTCGGATAGGTTAGTCAAAGATTAATAGAGTATTGTCGTGAAACACAGCTATGCAAGTGACTAGAGTTGGAGGCCTTCCATTCAGCAATCTACACGAAGTTAAGGAAATATACATATAGATAATAAAGGCTGTGAACATGACCAGGGAGTAAGATGTAAATGAGGGATTAAGGGAGCAGATGGTGATGTTTAATTTAGGAACAGGAGACAGTACAGGAAAGAGAGGGAAATAGCTAAAAGGGAAGAATTTAATATTCAAATGATCTGTTTGGGAAGGAGCTAAAGGTCAATTCACTAGAAATAATTAAATTACAAAGATGAATGGGAAGCATGGGCAACAAGATACCCTGCATGGATAGGAGTCGGTGTTCCAGTTCTGAACAGAGTGATACCAACTAATGCTACTCCAGGGAGTTTATGTCTAATATGTAATGAGAGCACTAACATTTTGTGACACCCAAAACAAAATGGACAATTAATGATTGAGAGATTGAGGGGGCCGTTGGGTATATTTGATATGTAACTTAGTAAAAAACAGCCAATATACATAATATACACAGAAAATATGCTTATTTTGACTATATCCTTCACACCACCCTCCATGCTTGTCTTCTTAGACTGAAACCTTTCAGGGGCAAGGACAGTTTTTCTTGTGTGCATGTAGTGTAGCACATTTTGAGTGCTACTAGAATACAAAGAATTAACAACTATGGGGATATCTACACTGAGAAAAAGAGAAATAATATAAATGCAGAACAGAGATAAACCTTGAGGTACCTGAAGAATCACTTGTGAAAAGAAGTGGAATGGTGGGAATTGAAGTAATGAAAGAACTTATTTAAACAAGCAAATGGGAAATATTAAGTATGGTTTCACTGATATCAGATGGACTTATTCAACCCATGATGCATCTGCACTTCTCCCATTAATCAGGGCCGGCTCCAGGCACCAGCATTCCAAGCTGGTGCTTGGGGCGGCAATCTACAAGGGGCGGCAGTCCCTGTTGTTTTGCCCCCAAGCAGCGTGCCGAATTGCCACTGCGGGCGGGCGGAGGGCAGTCCCGGTGATCTTAGGGCGGCAGGCGCGTTTCCGTGGTGGCGGCAATTTGGCGGCAGCTTCTATGTTTAGCTGTCTGCGGCGGCTTCAGTTAAACATAGAAGCTGCCGCCAAATTGCCGCCGCCGCGGAAACGCGCCTGCCATCCAGGGGCGGCTCTAAGAATCCCGCCACCCCAAGCAGGGCGGCGCGCCGCGGGGCGCGCTCTGGCGGTGCCGGTCCCGCGGCTCCGGAGGACCTCTGGCAGACGTGCCTGCGGAGGTTCCGCTGGTCCCGCGGCTCCGGTGGAGCTTCCGCAGGCACGTCTGCGGGAGGTCCACCCGAGACGCGGGACCAGCGAACCCTCCGCAGTCATGACTGCGGAAGGTCCGCCGGAGCCGGCTGCCGCCCTGCCGGCAAAATGCCGCCCCAAGCGCACGCTTGGCGCGCTGGGGTCTGGAGCCGGCCCTGCTGCCACCCTAAGGGCACATGGACTGCCCCCGCCGTTCGTGGCGGCAATTCGGCGTGCAGCTTGGGGAGGTGAAAACTGTAGAGCCGGCCGTGCCATTAATGTCAATTAAATTGCATCCAGGGGAGAATAGACCCCAGCATTATTACATTAAGAAGGTACTGAACAAAGAGGCTTAACCTTAGCTGTTTGGAGGTCAGAACTTTGGTTACGCTGCAGGTGAGCATATAACTGATCTTCTGGTTTGTCTTAACTGAAACTGAAGTTTTTGGGCTTTTTTCTCCCTCACCAAAATGGAAAACCAAAAACATCTTGTTTGAATAAACCAAAACATTTCCAAGGTTGTTTTGAATTTCAAAATGAAATGGTTATCTTCCAAACGAGATTTCAGAGGCACATATCAAAATTAGAAACAAGATAGCAAAACAGATTGTTTCAAAACCATTCAACTTTAAAAAAAAAAACCCACTCATTTTTTATTTGGCCAAAATGATTTGCAAATAGTTTCGGTTGCCCTAAAACTGAAATTTACAGCAAATTTAATATTCAACTGAAATATTTTGCTAGCTGTAGCCTACTGTAATGTGGAACATCAAGGGATAGAAACTTCCTAAGTATTCTTAGGAATAATTATTTGTCATACAGTACTAATCCCCTTGCTTTGTGTCTACTAATAAGCAAGGAAATTTAACAAGTCACTTAAACTCTTAATCTCACAATTTAAAAACAACATAATCTTACACTACACCTCCTGTACTAAACTCTGACTTGTCCTATGTTATTGTGGTGGGCACAGTTTAGGATGATCCAAAGGGCTGGATGAGATGCCCTTTGTAGTAAAAACTTACTGATGTTACAGAAAGGAACAGAAAACTCCTCTCTTCTAGCATCTGTTGCCAAATACATCATACAAGCAAGGGTGCTGCTTTGGGCACATCTCCTGCAACCCAGCATACCATGGGGCCCATGCTATTTAGAGGGCTTTCAGAGGGTATTCTGCCCTGCATTAGGGATAGGAGTTCTAGGGAAAGCAGATGGAGAGGCCTGTCTATATCCATCCTCTCTACACAATGCATGGAAAAACTTTCATTCACAACCTCACTTACCAAATGGAAGGCAGCAGGGTACCTTCAGATCTCTAGATAAAGATTCGTACAGTGTGGAGAAAACTGTGTGACCATATTCAACCAATGCTTACACTTTAAAACTGAAATTGCACTCAGTTTTCTTATGCACACTTGCGTAAATCCAATGGAATAATGAACGCGCTTCTATCCAGTGTAGCCACCCACTCTATCCATACAGGCATACAAAGCCATGCCAAGAGAACATTGGCAGATGGTTTTGTATTATTTAAAAAAATCATCATGCACATTGGAAGGATGTTTTTTAAATCCTTGTCACCTGACCAAAATCAAAAGCTATTTTCATCAAACCATCAAAAGGCACATTTACAATCTAGGCCAGGGGTAGGCAACCTATGGCACTGGTGCCGAAGCGGCACGCAAGCTGATTTTCAGTGGCACTCACACTGCCCGGGTCCTGGCCACCGGTCCGGGGGGCTCTGCATTTTAATTTAATTTTAAATGAAGCATCTTAAACATTTTAAAAACCTTATTTACTTTACATACAACAATAGTTTAGTTATATATTATAGACTTATAGAAATACACCTTCTAAAAATGTTAAAATGTATTACTGGCACGTGAAACCTTAAATTAGAGTGAATAAATGAAGACTCGGCACACCGCTTCTGAAAGGTTGCCGATCCCTGATCTAGGCATTTTCATGTTTTTGGCTCTAATACCTCAGATGAGAGGTATGACCTTAAAAAAAAAAAAAAGCAAAGCCACAAATACTATTCTGAAGAAGAGCTGAGTGTAGCTCGAAAGCTCGTAGAAGTTGGTCCTATAAAATATATAACCTCACCCATCTTGTCTCTAAATCCTGGGACCAAGATGGCTACAACTCTACAAATACTATTTGTTAGTGCAAAAGACTACTCTCTCCATGCTTGAAAACAGCTCTATTTGGTATGCTTTTGATAAAACTGAAAGCAAGCATACTAAATTTCAACCAAAAGCGTATAACGTTAAGAAAGCTATGAGAAATTAAAACTGATCCTTCAGAATGGGAAACTTTAATATAGATCACACTGCATCCTGAAATATGCCAGTGCTAGTAAAATATTATTGAATATGAATTGTGTGTGTGTGTGTGTGTGTGTGTGTGTGAGTGAGACACTCACCTATGTTGTCTTAAGTGGTACCAGACTTATGTGAGATAGTGGGTTGCGTGCTTCATGAAAGCTTCTCAGTTCGTGAAGAGAAGTCAGTTCAGGCATAAAAAAGAAGTTATGAAATGCTGCCTTTAAGGAATAACTTACCACTCCAGTATTAAAGATGTATAAATTATTTATCCTACCCGTTACACAGTTTCTCTTCAGCTAGAGAGGAACCAAACCAAGCTCTGTATATGAAAAAAAACACTACAAAATATAGTCACTGTTAAGTACTTCTGACTAGAGGTAACAAACTCGGGAGAAAAAAATCTATTAAGGTACACAAGCATTAAGCTAGAAATAGATTTTTCTTCAAACATTTTACCAGCTCCTCATGTTTGAAGGAGAGAAGCAAATTCATTGCATCCCCCTTGTGAAGATACTGTACTGGTGCCTGCTAACACCACCACCATTATGGGACTGCAAGGCTTTCCATAATAAAGTTCATGTTTATTTATAACTCAGCCCTAACAATTCTCCGCAGGCAGAACCCTAAGACAGAGAGTGTTATTTTGAGAGAGTTCAGTTTTCTTACACTCATTTTGTGCCACAAGAAAACAAAAGCAAAACAGAATCTTTCTAGGCAGCTCCTTGTGATAATTATCGCAAAAACACCACCACCACCACATACAATAATGTTTTACAGGGGGGGATTGTTTTATGAAGTGGATTGATCAGTTTAGGTATTTACCAATTAACAGGTAGATTTATACAGTGGAATTTAAGGACCTTAATAGGTGGCTACCTGCTTAGTATAACCTGCACTCCTGAGGCACTATTGCTTGGCTGTGAGAGCAGCAGGGCTAGGCTCCGAGTGTGAACTTTGAGCCGCAGTCCATGGCTTCTGGCTGGTGTGCTCAATACAGCGTTGTGATAGATGCAAGTAGCAGCACTGAGAGCAGCAGTGGAGCACAGACCACAACTCCCTCACCCTGCCAAAATCAAAGTTTCCTTTGCAGGGGGCCGAGGAAGAGGAGAGGGAAAGAGATAGCCTGATGCACCCTACTTCACTCTGAGGTGGGGAGAAGACTGGGTTGTTGTGGTTTTTTTTGTTTTTTTGTTTTTTAAGATAAGCTTGATAGAATCCAAAGTAGATACAAACATTCTAAGGACTAGAGGGAATGATTTAAGGAGGCAGATTAAGGGAATTTAAAACATCCACATCTTCTGAAAAGAAGAAACAAGGCAATATAAGAGCAATCTAAAAATAGTTAAGTGGTAATAACATAAGAAGGTGAGGGATTATTTAAAATGGGCAAAGTTGTTAGAATAAGGTCTAATGGCCTGAAACTAAAAGGAGTTAGGTATTAAAAAAGCACTATTAACAGTGAAGTTATTTAGACAATGAAATGATTTGGCAAAGGAGGTTAAGATGTGTCAACAGTAGCTTCTCTAAAACACTGCAAAAAAATGTTGTGCAGACTGGTCCTGCATTCTGTAGAGAGCTATACTAAATGATGCAGGAGGTGCTTTTCAGCCCTGTAATTTTTGGTGCATTTCAGCCCTGTAATTTTTAATACATTTTCTCTAATGCTTTCACCTGGTGAGTAAATGTGCATGCTTATAAAGCGCTGTGTCTCTGCTCATAACTGCTGGCAATTACGTTATTCACAGCCTTTGAGGAGAAAGCAGAGCACAGACGCTGGCCTGTTTAGGCAGTTTGACCCACGATGAGTATCACCGTGTATGCAGGGAGCTGTGCCGCCTGGCAAAACCCTGTGTAGGAAGGAAAGACACACACAGATCTCTACCCTAGAGTGGTGATGACTGAGAAGCCAGGAGCCTAGAATGGGTGCTCTTGGTGGATCACAGAGGACGATTACAGGTGCAGTTGCCTGAACTGTGACAAATGCTATTAAATAACAGGCAATTTTTTAATTTTTTAAAATGTAAAGTGTGGACATAATAATTTTTCCTGTAGGCACTGCTCTAGAAGATAGCTTTTAGGAATATTTTTTTTAAATGTGATGACCTGTCCTCATATTTGCCTTTTAAAACACCTAGCACCAATGCTGTGTAAATAATAAATAACAGTGGTGCAAATTAGACATGAACTCTCAGTGGTGTGTTCTCTGCAAAATGAATGAATGATACACTGAGTGTCTATATCTATAGATATAATAGGAGGAGGTATCAGATATACAACTAAGTAAATTTCCTTTAGTACAGCATTGATTAAGCAATGTATGAAACAGTGGCCCATAATGATACACAAACTTATTACAGTATGATCTGATAAAGATATTGCAGGAAATTGCTATAGCAGTGCACTAGCACCAAGAGGCCCTATTCAGGTCAAGGGCCCAGCTGTGGTAGGCACTGTAAATGTACACACGTGCAAGGTAAGGAATTAAATACCACACCCCTCAAGTTTTGGTGCAAAGTGTATTCTTTTCACATGACCAGCAAATCTATCACTTGGGATTGGGAAACTTTGCAGGGACCTGTCTTCTGAATGCGTCATGTGAATCATGTTTCACACTTGTGGTCATCATAAAGCAAAGAAACAATAAGCCTAAAAGATTCTTGCCTTTTACAGTTTACAATCTAAGTATAGATGAGGGGTTAGATATAAATAAAGGCCAGGGAGAGAACCGTGCTGTTGAGCTCATGTCTTGTTGATCTCAGTTTTTTTGGATTTTAAAAATATTGATATTTTCTAACACTTGCTTGAGTGTGGGACTAGAGTCACAGATGAGGCATATTGGGGTTGGGAGAGGAGATTTTGAGGTAGTGATTTTATGGTTCTTTTCAGGAACTTTGTTCCAAGCATATGTGTTAGAATAGAAGAAAACACGACAATGCTTATGGCAGAAGTAGAATAATGGGTGATAAAATCTCACTTCATTGGTGGATTAAAGGCAGCAGTCAACAACACTATAATAGGTAAGGTAAGGCAAGGCATGGCTGAAGTATGAAGGTCTTTAAAGATAAGGACAAGAGGCTTGTTTGATGTGGCTGAGAAGGCAAATTCAGTGGACAGATTCAAAGAAAGGGATGGCATGGTAAGAATGGCAGGACAAAAAGATAAGGTGGGTGAGGTAATCTCTTTTTGGACCAATTTTGGTTGGTGGGAGACCAGCTTTTGAGCATGTACAGAACTTTTCTTCAGGTCTGGGCTAAAAGGGCATAAAGAGAACAGCAGCATTCTGCATGATTTGAGGGGGGACGACTTTATCCCAGGGGTCAGCCTGGCAGCCAGATACCCGCAGGATTAGTCAGCCACAGCTCAGAATCTGGGCCTTAAAATGAACTGTTTACTTGAACTAATTCATCCACCTCTGCAGTGTTAGTTATACCCGAAGTATGGTTAAATAGGATTTTTAATGTTATGGTGTGCCTTTATATTATTATTATGGGTAATTTTAAGTACCCATCTACATACTTACACTGGTTGAATGGCACACCAGGGCGCAGTTTAAAGTAGTAACTTATTGGTGGCACACATTGCTTTCCAGATCACTTGCCTTGGCACAAACAAGTTGTTAACAGCTTTTTCAGCTTTTTCAGAGGGCAGACTTTAAAACTCTTAGGAAACTAGCAGAAAGCTTAAGGACAAAGCAAGAACTGTAAGACACTGAGGTGCCAGGCACTGAGGACTCCCAATCAGCCATTGTAAGCTCCAAGTCACTCTCTTTGCTTTCAGCCACATTACGATTCTTAGCAGCATTCAGTCAGTACATGGAAAAGTTCACTTAACCCTGCTTGACATCAGTCATTATCAGCAAGTTCTTCTGATTCTTTTATGAAACCCTGGAGGTTGTTTGCATCTCAGATTTCCTGATTTTATTTTAGATAAGAATTCTCTAATAGCTGCATTGGTGACAGGCACACTCCGGACTTTCTCCACTGTATTTTGTCAGTGAGACATTGCCCCAGGAGGCAATTTTTTGAAATCGCTTATGACTTGCAAAGAAGCTCTTAATATTAGAATCATATTTCTGAACAAACATGTGGATATTAGAGAACTTGAGGCCCTTGTTAGCTGGAGGTTTAGTGCTATAGTCTTTGCATCTTCTTCCTTGTAGGGCCCCCTACATTTAGGGCTCACTTTATGGCCTAATTCTTTATTTAAAAATAAATTAGTAAAATATATTGTTTATATCTACACACACACTGGGATTTTAAGGGCAATGGTGGAGGGGGAGAGAAAAGGTGGTTTCAACTAAACAAAAATAATTTATTAGTTAAATCACAAGTCTCAGTCTTATTCGTCTACAGGCATCTTTAATGTAGTGACTCTTAAATGTGACCTACGTTTCCTATGTGATGCAGATAACATTGTTTCAGCTTTTTTTCCTGTTCAATCAAATAACTTCCATGATGCATTCAGTTTTCATCTGCCTGGGGCAAAAAAAATTCTGAGTTGATTTCCAAACAAGGGTCTGCTGCTGACAATGTTATGGAGAACAAAAAGAGATCAAGAGCCCTCGAGATGACCTTTGCTGTTCAACCAGAGTAATGTTTTACCTGACAATTTAACAGTGCAAAATAACAGTGCATTTGTAGGAGTCATCAGTACTGTACTGGAGATTAACTCTGAATGGTTATTTTCCACCCCAATACTGAAAATGAGCGTATGCCGTAGCTATCTATGAAACGTTCTCTCTCTCCACAAAATGCAGTCTTTTATTGACAAAATGTTATTAGAAAAACAAGCCCAAGGTATTCCAAAAAAAATTATACAGGAATAACTCATCTATTGAAATACAGTATGTACTGAGGCATGAGCAAGGCAAGAAAAACACCATGTTATCAACTGCAACGGACAGAGGTTTCTTTGTTTTCCTGGAATAAATCCTGCATCTTGTCACTCATGCTGAGAAATACCTTGCCCATTATTTTCAAAGAGACTAGTAAACAAGTACAGTAATACTTAGTGGGAGTAATGATGGCAGAATTTAGTCCTCAGTGTTTGGGAAACTAAGATAAATGAAATAATGGGAAGCTGACCCCAGGGCATAGGACCAGCACATAATCTGAAAGGTTGCCAATCCCTGGTATAGAAGTGGCGTGCCAAGTCTTCATTTATTCACTCTGATTTAAGGTTTCGTGTGCCAGTAATACATTTTAACATTTGTAGAAGGTCTTTTTCTATAAGTCTATAATATATAACTAAACTATTGTTGTATGTAAAGTAAATAAGGTTTTTAAAATGTTTCAGAAGCTTTATTTAAAATTAAATTAAAAGGCAGATATTCGTTTACTGTGATCCTTGCCCTTGCTTTTCCTTGCTGAATTTTCCAATGTCTGGCACGTATTTGGATACTTTAAGCTGCACACAGGCTTCTGAGTGATTGGTTGTTGGCTCCGAGAGGGACAGAGGACAGATTTCATGTGTGAACAGATATTTTCACACAGGTATGTGGATCCAAATGCTGAAAGCATGGCAAATGCAATTTTCTTCAAAAACAGTTAAATTTTACTAGCAGAGACGTCCAGCAGGTCAGAATAGAGGCCCCATGAGCTCTCTCAGTAGCTTCAAGTGTGCTCCACAGATCTCCAAACTTTGATGCCCACAATTCTGAGCTTTTTAACCGAATGAGCTGCATTTCGAAATCTTCAACACTTCAAGTCGCTTTCTTTGAACTTTTCAGGTTTAATTAGAAAAGAAAGCATTGGGCCAAATCGCTGGAAATCTTGAAATCTGTCAGAAAATTCTGATTCCAGTTCTTGCATGTACATTCCAATCTCATCAACTGACAGTGCAATGTGTTGATAGCTCTTTTATTTGTTTGAGGTAGCGGAAAGTCGAATTTCGAATATCCTGAGAAAAGACTGCTACTTTTACAACAAATGCCTTCCAGGCTTCATAAAGATCCAGAACCATTTGCCCTGCACCCTGGAGACAGAGGTTGAGTTTGTTAGGTGAGCGGTGATGTCAGTTAGAAACATGAGCTTACACAGACATTTGTCATCATCCAGTTCAGCGTCGTTTTGTCCTTTTTCCAACAAAAAGACCTTGATCGCATCAAAACAGTTTACAAAGCACACCAAAACCTTGCCACGACTTAGCCACCAAATGTTGCTGTGAAATAATGTCGTTATAAGCACTGTCCATCTCTTCTAGCAGTGCTTGAAACTACCTGAGTCAAAGCAGATAGAGCAACAAGGAAATTCACAACTCACACCACTGTATTCATATTATTAAGCTCTGAATTAGAAATTTTAGCACATAGGTTTTCTTGATGGTTGATACAGTGAAATTTGATTGTCAGGTGGCCAATCTGATCTTCAAGTAACTTTACAAATCCCTTCCGTTTTCTGACCATGCAAGGAGCATCATCTGTTGACATCAGAAAAATATTGTGTGTGACAACTCTTCATTTTTCAAAATGGTTCACAAAACTTTCCACTATATCTTCCCCCTTTGTTGTGCCATCTAGGAGTTTTAGGCAACAAAGTTCCTCTTGGATTTCATTGGAAGCACAATATCTTGCAATAACTGCCAAATGTGGAACGTCGTTTATATCCACACTCATCAACTGCAACGCTAAACACTGCTGTGTCTTTTAATGCAGTAGTCTGCTTTTCAGTAGTGTTTTCTGCCATTTTGCTTACGCATCTCTCAAACTGTTCTGGCAGAGACAGGCAGTTTTTTATTTTAGATAAAGATATGATCCTATTTGGCAAATCATTGAACAAAACCTCTGAACTGCTGAAAGAAAAGAAAACTTTATATAGTCCTCATCTGTAAGTGGCTTTTCGTTTTTGCAATGCACTGTGCAATCTTGTAACTTCCTTCTGTGGCTTGTTTTTTACTTACACTTAAGCATTTAAAAAACACTGCTTTGCTTCTCATATCCTGCTACTGCCTTTTTGAGCAATTCAGTCTCATCTCTTCATCAAGAGAGGTTCTCATGTTTCGTTTGAAAATGTTGTTGAACACTTGATGCGCAACAAACACTTTCACAACAGAAAGCACAAACAGCATGGTCCTTCTTTTGAATAAATCCAAATGTGTCTGTCCAAAAAGGCTGAAATGAATGGACGTCTAACTTTGCTTTCTTAGGAGCTGACAGTTTGTCAAATGTACCCCGCAACTTACAGTGGAAAAAAAAATAATCACAACAGACGGCTCACACAACGTCAAAAGCAGTGCGCTGTTCCATGTGGTGTGATAGTGAGGAAAGCAGCAAATCAGGACTTTAAAATATCCCAATACAGTGACACTGGAACAATTTTTTTTAGGTGGGGGTGCTGAGCTGCACCCCCTCTTGCCCGTCTGCACCCCTCACTGCCCCACGCTGGGGCCAATGGGCCACAGCTGGGGGCGGCTGAAGAGCCCCGGGCCAGTGGCTGGGACCCTAGGCCAGCAGCAGAGCCCCCGGGACCGGTGGCCAGGACCCGGGCAGTGTGAGTGTCACTGAAAATCAGTTCGCATGTGTGCCATAGGTTGCCTACCCTTGATCTATACATTACTGAAATCCCACTTAAGTGCTTCAAAGGCCTTGTGCTGATCCTTTGCTCAAGCAGGATTTCTCCCAGAATCTCTCTCTCCCTCTTATTTTATTAAGAAATCATTTACCAATCAGTATCACTCCCTGAAGATTGGACAATTCTAGCTTTTTAGTCTTTTCTTGCTCTGAAAGGATGCACATGGTTAACTGCTTTTAACAACCGAGGTGGCTGCATTTCAGTGACAGATTAAGTGATTCTTCTATTGTGTATGCAATAGTCTGATAAAACACTTGGGGATGCTTCAGGGTGATAAAGCTATATAAATTTAAGTTTTTATTAGTAACGTTATTATGCAAATAAATCTCCATCAGAGAGGTGAGAATATACCCCTTTGATATTAATGTGCCTGAAACATAAAAAGTGTCTTCACAGACAACTGAAATATGATAACTTTTATATCCTCTCATCTAAGATCTCTGTAGAAAACACCTAATGGAAAATTTGAAACTCAGTACTTACATTAAGCACTCAGCTACTCTGGTGATGAGCAATAGTGACAAAACTCTGAACAGACAGATTTCCAAAACTTTGCATGCAACATGAATATATCACTCAAAGCTCCCAATCATGCCAAAACTTAGCACATGCTTAACTTTACTACCATGAGTTACTCCATTGATTAGGCTACTCTGGTAGCAAAGGTAAGCATGTGGGTTAGTATTTGCAGAATTAGTGTCTAACTTCCTTAATGGCATCCTGCAGTTAGCTATCACACAAGAATAAATTGGGAAAGAGAGCAAAAGTCAATACATATAGTCTTTCATCCTCTCAAGTAGAACTGGCCAACATATTTTTGTTTGAAGATTTTTTAATGAAAAATGGCCTCTTAAACAAAAAAACCCAAAATATTTCTCCCTTTTTTAACAATAAAATAATGCTGTCATTTTCATTTTCAATATTTTGGTTTGTTTCCTCCCTTCCACTCTTTCAGTAGCAAAGAGGGGGAAATGATAAGTTGGAAAAAAAAACCCTGAAAATTTATGGCAAAATTTTCTCATGAAAAATTAGTCCTTGTCAAAACCTGCAGAACAACAATTATTTGAAATCTTGGCCAAAAAATTAGCAGCTGTTTTCTACAGCTCAAGTCACGTGTTAAACAGATATGCAGCATCATTTTTTAAAAAAAAAACCCAACCTGTAACAAATGTGCAACTACTTCCACTCCATACACATATAATGAAGGGGATGGAGCTACAATTATAATGACACATTTGTAATTTTGATAAGAAAATTGTGTTGGTGCAGGCAGCTTCCATTATGCCTGAGGAAACAGAGATGAATGAAAATATTGACAAAATAATCTCTGCTATTATACGTGTGTATAACTCAAAGCAGGTAAGCTGCTGAGATGCTTCTAGAACACTCAGAAGTATTCAGGTCTGAGTCTGTAATTCTTATGTTGATGAGTACTCACTCATGTGAGTAATTGTTCAATAATTTCAATGGTCTACTAGCATACATAATTGCTCACTAACATATGTAAGGGATGCACAATTGGGCACTCCAAAGGCAAAATACTGTGAGGAAAGGAGAAATACTACAGTACTTTTTCTGAGATACAAATGCATTAAAAAAAATATATATCCACCGTTCCCCAGGAAATCATGAGATTAGTTTAAAGATGAGGTGTTGTCACACCCCAATGGCCTCCTTCCTCAAGGAGAAGGCAGATCAGTACTGTATATTTCTAACACTGTTGCAAGCATCGCAGAGCATTTTGGGAAGGGTCAAAGGTGTGAGTGAGTGTGGAATAGAAGATTCCTTTGCAGGCCACAGTGGGAAGAAGGAAGAGAGCAGAGAATGGGTTAACTCCACGCTCCTGCTATTCCCAAAGATAAGACGCTGATTCCAGCCTGCTCAAGGCCACACCACACATCTGATTCTCAGCTGCCTGCCAAGAAAGAGGGGGGCCTGGAATTCAATCAACCAGCTTGAGAAAGGAAGACGCAGCTGAACAAACCTGCAGAGGCAGTCCATAATGAGCAAGACAAGTGAAGGCCAGCATGGAGGGAAACAAAGAGGACAACAAAGTCTAGCTGGTGTGTTTTGGGGAAGTTGAGGAAACCACAGAGAGCCGGTTCTGATTGGTACAAAGAACACCAGGAACAGAGGTTGCGGAACGAAACACCTCCAAAAGGGAACCCTGGACTTAAAAAAACCCTCCTGAGGGCTGGAGCAATTTGGAGATTGCAGCAGACCCCGGACGACCTGGGCCCAGGACAGAACTCCCGTCCACCCTTTCTGCTCTTCTTCTTACGTTACACGAGGCTTGGCGAGCCTCGGGTAGAGGGTGTGTGAGTATGAAAGTGGGTTAGGGTTTGGGCACTAATGCTTTCTTTCTTCCTCTGCGTGACATGGGGAGCACCCATCACTCTCCGCTGTTATTTTATTAATAAAGCTTTATAAACTTAGACACTTGGCATATTTTGTCATCTTCTCCCCGAAAGATCCTGTGGCCTCAGCCTGATCACCTCACACCTCAGGCAGATTGGTAACAGAAATCTGTCACAGTGTTGTTGGGTTTTTTGCAGGG